>NC_064616.1:757206888-757556888 GCF_023898315.1 Schistocerca nitens | reverse complement strand
CATATCGAGATATGTGCTTCCTGTAACAGTGTTCTCGGCAAAGAAAAATTGACCGTAGACCTTTTCCCGTGAAACTGCTCAAAGCACATTAAATTTTGGAGAGTCCCTCATGTTGTAAAACTTAATGTGGTTGTTCTTTACCCTATATTCTCACGTCATGGCGGTTCGCCTTTCCATTTAAATGGAATGTTGCCTCGTCACTAAACACTAAATGTGGAAGAAAACTGTCATCCTCCAACTTGCCAAGAACGAAATTACGAAACTCCACACGTTGTTGTTTCACCTTCACGAAGAGCTTGCTGAAACAATGGCGGATGCATTCGACCATAAAACGCTTTCTGTTGCCCCGACACCAGTTTTACTAGAACTGAAGTAGGTGCACACTGCTGCTACGTATCGGGAACTATGTAAAACTTGAGACTTTGCTCTTTCCAACAGTACATTGTTCACGCACATATCTCAAACAACAGATAGTTACGAATTTTTAACCGGATGATTCTTTTTGATACATCCTGTACTTTTTAGTACTTCCCCAATTCCTGTGTCATTACAGTTCCCCAAAGAAACTGTCATGACAGCTGCAGGGAACCCTGGATCTAACTTCCCTATGGCAGCTCAAACACTTCGCACTCATAGTTGCTTGAAAATTTATTTACGAAATTCAGCTTAAGAATAACTATAATATTCTGTTAACTACAGATCACATGCCTCGGGCATGGATGTGTGTGCTATCCTTAGGTTAGTTTAGGTTTAAGTAGTTCTAAGTCTAGGGGACTGATGACTTCAGATGTTAAGTCCCATAGTGCTGTGAGCCATTTGTAAACCTACGTCTGGAATATGCGAAAACTGGCCCTTAAGAAATGTTTTTTTTTCGAAAAATAAGTTTGAAAAAGTTAAATGTTCAGTAGGTAAGTTAGAATAGGTGCAAATTAACTTCTGTACTGTGTAACATCAGCTTAATTAATAGCGATTACGAAATTAACCACTTATTTATACGAGCTAAATATTCCAGCGTCTGCTGTCTGGCTCAGGGCTGCCATCGTGTACAAAGGTTGGTTGAAATCGATGTACTAGCTGAGATGAACATACATACATACATCCAACGGCACAGCAACGCAAATCTCCTATTATACTTTGTCATTAAACTAAGGTGACCTGACGCCCTCATTTTCTGGGGACAGTCCTCACTGTTTTCATACTTTGTCCCCAATCCCTTTAAAACTGATAGAGGGCAACAAATGCTCCAGATTTAATTTTTTTTGTCCTCGGTTTTTAAAATATCCCAAAGTAATTGAAATAGGAAGAATGTGCTGAGCAACTTAAATTAGAACTCAACTGAATATACCAGTGCAGCCAAATTAGGTATAAATTACTAATTTTATTTAATTGTAAGAGAATGGACTAACAAAGACGTGGAATTATTTTCTGGTGCAAATGAATTTTTCCTTGCATTTAAAAGTTGTGCTATACTGATGGGAGACGTGCCGAAGCATTAAACTAGATCGTCTGGATAAGCGTGGTGTTATTTCATTTCTGTTCTAATTGAAAGATTTTTGGAATGAAGAATAAATCTCATCTTTTGCAGCATTCACGTTCTTGTGATTAAATAAATGGCGCCTTGTCTGCGTCTGCAGTTTCTATTGAGAGTTCTACAACTTTTATTAACCGCCCCGGTGGCGCAGTGATCTAAGCGATTGTCTTCTGATCATTCGTCAGAGATGGAACTGCGTTCGAATCTCGGTGAGGCCCGGATATTGCTTGCCTAAAGGCAATGGATCTTTCCCTTCCCTGGAGTCAGTGGCTCTAAATTAGGGATGGGCGCCAGCTTATAGCCCGTTCAGCTTATAGCCCGTTGAGTTACTCACAGTGGTCGTTAAAACCTAAGAAAAAATGCAAACTACATTTTTAGTTACGCTGTTTCTTCAAGCAAAGTTATTGGTCATGGAAGAAGCGAAGTTACTGGGCTTGGAATATTCCTTCTTCTGTACATTAAATGTTTGGATTCTTATTTTTTTGTTGTACAGTGACAATGAAATATCACTACGGAATCAAAAAGTAGCTTTGTTTTTATGTGCTGCCGCCTGTGAGCAACATTTAAAATTTATCAGAAGTAGTACTCTGAGTGATAGTACTTTGTTTTATACTTCTTTCACATGAAAAGTATCACTCTTTCAACGTACATTTAATGGAAAATCATGATACAGGAGGCCCGTAATTTGCTAATCTTCGCCATTCCAGTGCACGTGTCGCGCTCCAGCATTCGACAGAGATGAATCAGGGTCATGTTTGTTTCCGATTTGTACTCAGCAGCGGCTCAAATGGTTCAAATGTCTCTAAGCACTATGGGACTTAACATCTGAGGTCATCAGTCCCCTAGACTTAGAGCTACTTAAACCTAACTAATCTAAGGACATCACACACATCCATGCCCGAGGCAGGATTCCAACCTGCGGCCGTAGTAGCAGCGCGGTTCCGGACTGAACCGCTCGGTCACAGCGGCCGGCCAGCAGCGGCTGTTTTAGTTTTGAGGTAGATAGAGGCAATCTGCTTACTTTCGTCAGAGTACGTAAAGACGTATTAAGTAATTGTTCCCTATGTTTTTGAAAGCAATTCGGTGTTTTAATTTTTCATCTTCACTTTTTCTCCTCATATGTCCAATTTTTGTTCGCTGTTTGATATGAAATTTTTTCCAACCTTTGCCACCTCTGGAATTTTGCCGCCCTAGGCGCCCGTCTTGTCTTGCCTAATAGTAGAGACAGCCCTGCGTACATAGATTGATAAGTCCAGACATTATGACCATTGCCCACCACGACATTGGATGCATCCTGGTGATGTTGCGGGCACGTGACGCGGTAACAAAACCATGTAAGCGGAGCAGACATGGACGGGGGATCACCCTAGCGAAGATTCGAGCTGCAGATGGAGAAATTCATTGAGATAAGCTACTTTGACAAAGGGTAGATTATTATTACGCAGAGCCTGTGAACGAGTATCTCGAAAACGGCAAAGCTGGTCGAAAGTACACGTGCCACTGGCGTGAGCATCTACCGGAAGAGGAAGGACAATGAAACTACCTCTAGGTGCTAAATGGTTGGATGTCCATGACTCTTCGCAGAACGTGGGGTTCGGGGTTTTGTCTGCTTCGTAAAGTCGGATAGATGGTGATCTGTGAGAGCTCTGCCGAAAGAGCACACTGCTAGTGCACGCACAAGTGTTTCGCAGCACATCATTCATCGTACCCTGTTGGACATGAAGATCCGCAGCAGACCATCCGTACGTGTTCACATGTTGACCCAACGACATCGTCAATTAGAATTACAGTGGACGCGGGACCATCGGGATTCGACCGTCGATCAATGGAAACGTGTCGGCTCTTCGAGTGAATCGCATTTTTACTACACTAGGTTGATGGTAGTCTCCACAAGTGCCTTCATCGAGATGAACGGCGGCTCGAAACGTGCAGCGTGCCACGGGCGCAGGCTGGTGGGAGCAGTATTGTGCTATGGGAGACAATCTCTTGCTCTTGCATGGGACCTGTGGTAGTAATCGAAGACACGCTGACTGCTGCGAATCACCTGCATCCCTTCATGCTTGATGTCTTCCCCGACGGCGATGTCATCTTTCAATAATATAATCGTCGTCGTCTCGGAACCAGAACCGTGTTACAGTGGTCTGAGGAGCATTATAGCGAACTCACGTTGATGTCTCGGCGACCAAATTCGCCTGATGTAAATCCTATGGAACTCACCTGGATTGCTATCGGGCGCAATCACCGCGTAAGCAAATCAGCGGCCCATTATTTACGTTATTGACATTATTTGTGCATGGAAATACAGGGTGATTACAATTAAAGTTAAACTTTCAAACCGCAGTAGAAATAACACCACTGGTCAGAATGACGTAAACTTGGAACGGAAAATTATCGGAGGAGGAGGAAAACGTATGGCAGAAGAAAAATACAGTTACAAAATGTAGCTATTGAAGGCGCTGTAAGTATCATAATTTAATAGTGGTCGACTACAGATGACAAATGAATCATACAACAATGTCTAAGGTGTAAGTTTAACGTTAAACAAACTGTACTACTCAGTGTCCGTGGGTGTACAGGTGTGATACTGTTAGTTACGTAAGCCCATCCACCATGGCAAGGTCATATCACAAGGGATGGGAAAAATCTGTTTTCAATTGACCTGAGGCCAAAAACCGCATAAAAAGCATCACTCGCATCGGTTTTTAATTGTACTGAGGCCAAAAACCGAATAAAAAAGCGTCAATCAGTATCAAATCGGATTATTAACTTCCGTGTGACCGGCGCAAAATACGTTTAGTATGCTGTCCACTGTTTTCTGCAACAAGTTGAAATCTAGAAACATGTTCCACAACTGATCGAAGTGTTTCCGGGGTCACGTTCGGAATGTGTTGGGTAATGCGTGCCTTCAAATGCAGCTAAGTTTGCAATCGGGACGCTGAACACATCTTTCAGATAGCCCCACAGCCAGCAGTCACACGGATTAAAATAAAGTGATCTGGACGGCCAGGCTGTAGGGAAATGGCGGCTGATACTTCTAGCATTTCCGAAATGGCGCTTAAGCAGCTGATTAACAGGATTTGAATTGTGCGGAGGTGCGCCATCTTGCATAAAAATGATCCCAGCCACACATCCACGCTGTTGTAGAGCTGGAATGATGTGGATGCGCAAAAGACAGTCGTAGCGCTTACCAGTGACGGTACAGGTAACAAGACCGGAAGCACCTGTCTCTTCGAAAAAAAATATGGCCCTATGATAAATGATGCCGTAAACCCGCATCACACAGTGACCTTTTCAGGATGAAGAGGTACTGGTTGATTTGCTCAAATGGTTCAAATGGCTCTATGGGACTTACCATCTGAGGTCATCAGTCCCCTAGACTTAAAACTACTTAAACCTAACTAACCTAAGGACGTCACACACATCCATGCCCGAGGCAGGATTCGAACCTGCGACCGTAGCAGCAGGGAGGTTCCAGACTGAAGCGCATAGAACCGCTCGGCCACAGCGACCGGTCCATGTTGATTTGCGTGTGGATTTTCCGTTGCCCATATTCGACAATTCTGTGTATTGACATGTCCTGTCAGATGGGAGTGGGCTTCGTCTTCCACGGCCAACCATTTTCCACTTCCATGCGAGCAAGAAATTCTAAAGTAAAGGTCTCTTGCTGGCAGGTCAACAGGAAGCCACTCGTGCATATGGGTAATTTGGAATGGATAACAAAGAAGGATGTTTCGTGGTATTTTACGCACTACGCTCACAGGTATGTCCACTGTTCGGGCAATTCTCCGTGTACTATACGTTTGCACACCACACCACCACTCTTCTCCTGCATTGCTATGGTCACTGCTTCCACTGACTTCAAATCAATTCGTTTCCTCCCTCAACCAGGTTGCACACCAACCTGTCTTTTTAATTTCCGAATCATTTTCTTTCTGTGAGCGAGTGGTTCTATATGATTGCTAAATAGGGAGCTATTTTATCAGCATACTCTGAGAGGAACCTGACTGGTATACAATCTGGATCGGAGGCCTTGGCTTTATTAAGTGAATTAAGCTGCTTCGTAACTCCGAGGATATCTACTTCTATGTTTCTCATCTTAGCAGTTGTTCTTGATTGGAATTCAGGAATATTTACTTCGTCGTCTTTGGTGAAGGAGTTTCGAGAAACCGTGTTTTATAACTCTACTTTAGCGGCACTGTCATCAGTGACTTCACCGTTGTTATCGCGCAGTGAAGGTATTGATTGCGTCTTGCCACTAGTGTGCTTTATGTATGACCAGAATCTCTTTGTGTTTTCTGCCAATTTCGAGACGGAATTTCGTTGTGGAAATTATTAAAAGTATCTCGCACTGAAGTACGCACTTCGAACTTCTGTAAAACTTTGCCAATCCTGGGGATTTTGTGTTCTTTTAAATTTGGCATGCTTTTTTCGCTGCTTCTGCAACAGCGATCTGACCCGTTTTGTGTACCATGGGGGATCAGTACCATCACTTATTAATTTATGTGGTATATGTCTCTCAATTGCTCTCGATACTCTCTCTCTGAAAACATTCCACAACTTTTCTACACTTACGTGATCAGATCGGAAGGAGTGAAGACACTCTTAAAAAGACGTTAAGAGCATTTTTATCAGCTTTTTAAAATATACTTTGCGTTTCGTTTTGATGGTTGTATGTGTTACGGTATTCAGCCTAGCAGTAACTGCCTTGTGGTCGCTAATCCCTGTATTCGTCACAATACTCACTATTTGTCCAGGATTATTTGTTGCTAAAAGGTCAAGTATGCTTTTGCAACCATTTACGCTTCGAGTGGGCTCATGAACTAATTGTTCAAAATAATTTTCTGAGAAAGCATTCAGTACAATTTCGGATGACGTTTTATGCCTGCCGCCGGTTTTAAACGTATAATTTTTCCAGCATATCTAGGGTAGCTTCGTCACCACCGACTATAATTGTATGAGCGGGGTACTTATTTGAAATGAGACTCAAGTTTTCTTTGAACAGTTCAGCGACTGTATCTTCTGAGTCGTGGGGTCGGTAAAACGATTCAATTAATAGTTTAGTCCGATTATAGGTATAACCTCTACCCATACTATTTCACACGAACTATCTACTTCAATTTCGCTACAAGGCAAATTACTTCTGACAGCAATAAATACTCCACCACCAACTGTATTTAATCTATCCTTTCTGAACACTGTTAGATGGTTTGAAAAAATTTCGGCTAAACTTACTTCCGGCTAAACTTACTTACTTCCGGCTAAACTTACTTACTTCCGGCTAAACTTACTTACTTCCGGCTAAACTTACTTACTTCCGGCTAAACTTACTTACTTCCGGCTAAACTTACTTACTTCCGGCTAAACTTACTTACTTCCGGCTAAACTTACTTACTTCCGGCTAAACTTACTTACTTCCGGCTAAACTTACTTACTTCCGGCTAAACTTATTTCCGGCTTTAGCCAGCTCTCTGAACCTACAACTATTTGAACTTCAGTTCTTTCTCCAGACCCACTGCAGTCATCGGACCAACGCCTTTTTTTAAACCCTTAAGTCTCCGGAACTTCTGTGCACAGTCATCATTCTTGTAATACAGCTTTACAAGCAGAGCGCGATCCTGCATTGAGACAGTCATGGCGAACGTCGCAGAAGCGAAAGGAGGAAAAGCCGTGTACCCGGCGCGTTTATATCAACTTCAGTGGGTCGTGCGCATGACAGGTGTTTTCATTTTCGTATTCTGACACATACAGCACCATCTATTGATCAATTTTTACACTAATCTTTTTTTCTGCCATACGTTTTCCCCGTTCTCCGATAATATACCATTGCAATTTAACGTCATTCTGACCAGTGGTGTTATTTCTACAGCATTTAATTATAATCACCCTGTATAATGTGACATCTACATCTACATCCATACTCCGCAAGCCACCTGACGGTGTGTGGCGGAGGGTACCCTGAGTACCTCTATGGGTTCTCCCTTCTATTCCAGTCTCGTATTGTTCGTGGAAAGGAGGATTGTCGGTATGCTTCTGTGTGGGCTCTAATCTGTCTGATTTTATCCTCATGGTCTCTTCGCGAGATATACGTAGGAGGGAGCAATATACTGCTTGAGTCCTCGGTGAAGGTATGTGCTCAAAACTTCAACAAAAGCCCGTACCGAGCTACAGAGCGTCTCTCTTGCAGAGTCTTCCACTGGAGTCTATCATCTCCGTAACGCTTTCTACAGCGTTTAATTATAATCATTAATTATAATATATATATATATATATATATATATATATATATATATATATATAAATGATCCTGTAACGAAGTATTCAAGTAGTGGGCGAACAAGTGTACTATAACCTATTTCCTTTGTTTTCGGACTGCATTTCCTTAGGATTCTTCCAATGAATCTGTCTGGCATTTGCTTTACCGACGATTAATTTTATATGGTCATTCCATTTTAAATTACTCCTAATGCCTACTCCCAGATAATTTATGGAATTAACTGCTTCCAGTTGCTGATCTGCTATATTGTAGCTAAATGATAAGGGATCTTTCTTTCTATGTATTCGCAGCACATTACACTTGTCTACATAGAGATTAAATTGCCATTCCCTGCACCATGCGTCAATTCGTTGCAGATCCTCCTGCATTTCAGTACAATTTTCCATTGTTACAACCTCTCGATATACTACAGCATCATCCGCAAAAAGCCTCAGTGAACTTCCGATGCTATCCACAAGGTCATTTATATATATATTGTGAATAGCAACTGTCCTAAGACACTCCCCTGCGGCACACCTGAAATCACTCTTACTTCGAAAGACTTCCCTCCACTGAGAATGACAAACTGCGTTCTGTTATCTAGGAACTCTTCAATCCAATCACACAATTGGTCTGATAGTCCATATGTTCTTACTTTGTTCATTAAACGACTGTGGGGGACTGTATCAAACGCCTTTCGGAAGTCAAGAAACACGGCATCTACTTGGGAACACGTGTCTATGGCCCTCTGAGTCTCGTGGACGAATAGCGCGAGCTGGGTTTCACACGATCGTCTTTTTCGAAACCCATGCTTCCACAAACCTACCAACAAACTGTAGGATCACTGATACACAGATTCAGTGATGTATTTCGTTCCAAACACGGACAAACAAGCTATTAAGTAGGTCATAATGTTTTAACTTTTCCTACAGCGCGTGCGTGCGCGTGTGTGCGCGTGTGTGCGCGCGCGCGCGTGTGTGTGTGTGTGTGTGTGTGTGTGTGTGTGTGTGTGTGTGTGTGTGTGTGTGTGTGTGTGTGTGCGTGTGTGTGTCACAACTCGTTAAGAAAAAACTGCGAGGTAGTGGAGACAGCGATAGTAATCTGCATTTACGGTTTACGCCCACAGGATTGCCGATGGGAGAGGCGGAACCGGGCAGTAACGCGGCTGAAGGATCCGCGGCGGACGGCGACAGCGCCGGCAGCAGCGGCGAAGGGAGCGTCGGCGGTAGCAGCGGGGGCGGCGGGGGCGAGCAGCCGATGGACCTGAGCGTGGGCGGCGCGCGGCGGCGCTGCGGCCGGGAGGTGCCGGCGCTGATCCCGCTGGCGCTGGTGCGGCGCGTACAGCGTCAGCAGAGGCAGCTGGCCGCCGCCGCCGGCGACCCGCGAGCGCTGCTCTACACCCAGCTGTTACACCACTTCCACGCGCAGGAAATGCTGCGCAGGCAGTTCGCCCTCCAGGCAGCGCGAATGGTTAGTTCGGGCTTCCTTTGGCCATCACGTAACATCTTCACAGAGGAATCAAACATCTATCACACGAAACGGCAGTATGCAATAATCTGCAACTGAAATACACTGTCCAACACACTTAAATGATCTCCTTTCAAAACCCCGTAATTGTCTCCCATTACGACGTACGAGTTTGAAATTTGGCTCTGCGTTTCTACAACCCTCCTCCTCTGCAACGGTGGAAAACCGTAGCGTCCTGCGACTTCATCCTGGGCTCGGCGACACTTCAAACACCAAGGTGTCGAAACATGCGAAAAAAAGCCAGCGCTCAGAATTTCGTGTGAAATGTAAGATGTGTTAATGATGTGACATTAGCACCAAATATCATCACAACTCTGCCCAACGCCTGTGTGGACGTTTCACACGATGGGAAAGTCGTCATACACCCTCTTACCCACATTTCACCCCTTCTTTTGACGCCTTCGCGGTGGTCAGAACCACGACGACCAGCAGTAGCCGTCCGGGGTGGCAGAGCGGTTCTAGGCGCTACAATCTGGAACCGCGCGACCGCTACGGTCGCAGATTCGAATCCTGCCTCGGGCATGGGTGTGTGTGATGTCCTTGGGTTAGTTAGGTTTAAGTAGTTCTAAGTTCTAGGGGACTGATGACCTCAGAAGTTAAGTCCCATAGTACTCAGCCATTTGAACCATTTGACCAGCAGTAAAATCACGCCGTTTTATTATGGGTACGGAAGGAAACATTTCAGACATTGCCGCTCACAATCGACAATAAAAGGTATCAAAATGGCATAAAGGGCGTCTATGAATCATCGCTTTCCTTGCGGGTGCCCATTCCCACACATTTTGCTATCGAAAAAGACAGTTCGCAGTGAAGCGAGCAACAGGACGACGTTCGTGACAATCTTGATCACTGCGGACACTCTCCGGACGATTCAATCCTTCCCTAAGGACATCGTGAGCCACCAGTCCAAATCAAATGGCTCTGAGCACTATGGGACTTAACATCTGAAGTCATCAGTCCCCTAGAACTTAGAACTACTTACACCTAACTAACCTAAAGACATCACACATACATGCCCGAGGCAGAATTCCAGATTGAAGCGCCTAGAACCGCTTGGCCACACCAGCCGGCGAGCCACTAGTCCCAATGAACGTGTTAGCACCTCTTTGGAGTGCAGTGCGACAGCAACTTTTTCCCTGGTGTATAGGATGGAACCACTGCGGACCATTCAGATCCAGTCAAGGAAATTTCAACGTGATCCGAAGTAGCAAAGAGTGCTTATGGTTTTTTTTTTTTTTTTTTCGGCCTTCCTGTTCTGTGCCCTCCTGTGACCTGATGGCGGAAGGGTGAGACATTGGCACGTTCGTGAATAAAGTGGTGAAAGGGCCCTCTAACACCATCAAGTTTGGCAGCACCCACGGTGCCAGCAACCTGTACAGAAACGGCCTGTGACTTGAGTCCTAAGCGCTTGCAGACAGGCAAGCCCTTGACTGTCCCTTCCCCACCCCCCTAATTCGGTATGCGTACTAGCGGGCGCTAGAACAGCAGCGCAGCCTGCCTGCAGGTGCCTAGGCCTCTGCCACGGATTGTCTCTGTACAGGTACATTTCTAAAGTGCTCAACAAAGACGGGCGGGTGGCTCTCTTTTGCCTAACTGGCTGATCTGAGACGGGCCCTTTGCCATTCTATTCTTACACCATGTACCATGTGTCAATGTCGCATCCCCTCCCCCCCCCATCCCCCCCGTGACTACGTCACAAGAGGGTGCGAAACCAGGGGGCTGAAAAAGCATAAGCACCCTTCGCTATTCGCATCACATTCATATTTCTTGGACTGTTTTTGAACAGTTGCTAGGGTTCCACTCCGTACCCCAGAGCAAAAATTACGGTCGCACTGCACTCCAACGGGGTGCGATTATGTTCAGTGGTGATGGCTCTCGATCTTCCTCCATAATAGAGTCCATCAACATGAGGTGGCAAATATGAGGCACCCAAGGAGGTGGAAACGTGGTTTCTACTATGCCAAGACTGCTTGGTAGCTACAACAGGAAAACACAATTAGCAGGAGTACAAAATAAAGTATTCATTACTTCAAATGTTCAAATGTGTGTGAAATCTTATGGGACTTAACTGCTAAGGTCATCAGTCCCTAAGTTTACACACTACTTAACCTAAATTATCCTAAGGACAAACACACACATACCCGTGCCCGAGGGAGGACTCGAACCTCCGCCGGGACCAGCCGCACAGACCATGACTGCAGCGCCCCAGACCGCTCGGCTAATCCCACGTGGCTATGTATTACTTAACTTTGCTGTAGTCCTTGATCAGTTGGTTGACAGTTATATAAGACGCGACTAGACTAAGCGTCTGTAGAATGGCATAATTTACAAGTCACAAATCTTGCAGTGACGAATTAAACTCTCGTAATACTGAATGTCGATCCGGTGAATTTGAAGACTAATTTGGAACGGAGCTACAAAGACTTGATGGCAGCAATGACTGAGCTGCAGACGATGCATCAGCACTGCCTGAACACTGAGCGCGGCTACGAACTGTAGCCTGGCACAACTGCACTACTCTCCTGCTGCACATGAAGTGGCCTAGCGGCACCTCGCGGCGAGCATAAGTACTGCGACAGGCTGTGTACTGTTGGCTAGCACAGCCGTTCTTCTGTTCCGTTTATCGAGAGAATCGCATCCGGCGGATCGATCTCTCAGGCGGCGGCGTGGTCGTATGACTGACGACATCACAAGTGGGGTTTCTGGCGCACGACGTCCTTAGAGAAGGTCTGAACCATCCAGAGGGTGTCAGCAGTGTCAAAGGTTGTCACGAACATCGTCCTGTTGCTAAATGCATTGCGAAACAAACATTCAACATTGTGTCGCTCCAAAATTCTGCCGTGGTTAAGAATTCAGTCTACAGATCCAGAAATCTGTTGTTCAGTCCTTAGTTGGTCATTTTTTCTGTTGCTTGTCCCTTCTTTTTACTCCAGAGATTATTTAATGTGAAAAAACTGGACAAGTGCAAGTAGGACCCGCGCACTGAGTTCCGTACAAACTTAGTTATGTGTATAGATATGTGTCTACAGGTTCTGATGAGTGAGTTTGCAGGTATCAAGGTATGCGACATAAATCTTTTGATTGCATTGACTTAGAAGCTTATTTTTTTTACACCGCCAAGGGACCGCAGACCCTAGTATTCCATACAATTTCAACTTGAAACCTCTACCCCTTCCTGAGAAAAAGGGGTCTTCATCGACGGACAGACAGATGGACAAGAAGGTGATAATGTAACGGTTCCGTTTCTGGCGATTAAGGCACGGAACCCTAAAAACGGTTCTGAGTCTAGTTTAAACTATAGACTCCCCAATTGCTGGCTTGGTAATCCAGTTTCAATGACGGCACGCCTAGCGAAGGACTGTGGCGTTTAACCCTTTGGTTGAGGACAGCTTTACATTAGAAGTGCCCTGCTGAAGCGACAGTCGCCTCTGTGGCGCTGTGGTCAAACAAGACATGGTCGTGCAGAAAATACTTCTATAGTTCACTGTTAAGAGACTGTGCGAGAGGTATGAGGATCCATTTCATCTCACATAAAGATCCCAGGTAAATTCTTTCACTACCTGACTAAACGGTGCCCTGCAGACAGGTGGGACATATCATCACTCTGGTTTTCTTGTACTCTTATCCTGTCATCAGTATATTGTATCATAGTCAGAAATTCAGAAGCCTTTCATCCATGCTTCAGTAACCCAATGTCCGCAGCTCGTGGTCGTGCGGTAGCGTTCTCGCTTCCCGCGCCCGGGTTCGATTCCCGGCGGGGTCAGGGATTTTCTCTGCCTCGTTATGACTGGGTGTTGTGTGATGTCCTTAAGTTAGTTAGGTTTAAGTAGTTCTACGTTCTAGGGGACTGATGATCATAGCTGCTAAGTCCCATAGTGCTCAGAGCCAACCTGTAACCACTGCCACTGCCAATCTGAGATCTGTGACCTATTATATGAGTGCTGGGCAGTGGTCCCTGTACTCCTTAGCATGGAGCTGATCTTGAATGTATGACATGAAGTGCCTGTTGTTGTTTACAATTATTGAATATTCTTGTATATAGCTGGATGTGGAGTTTTTCATCACCTCAGTTGATATGGAGACATTGGGTTACGTATTACACTTAATTATGAAATGTTAGTAAGTGCGCCGATGACCTTGACGTTTAACCCCCTAATCCTACCACCAATTCATCCTCATTTGAGGCTGTTGCGTGTTTGCGTAGAAATTAGCATAAGTAACTAATAGATTTTGTCTGCAAATGATTGTAACATTCCTAGGATATCTAGCTGTATCACCGTGAGCGTTGAGAGGAACAGCTACCCCACCTCCTGGCCCGACACACTGAAACAAATGGTAAAGCATACCACCTCCTGATACTTCCTGACAGTTAAAAACTCTTTGCCGTACCGGGAATCAAACCTGGGACCTTTGCCTTTCGCAGGAAAGTGCCCTGTCAACTGAGGTATCCAAGCACGACTCACGATCCCCCCCCTCACAGTTTTACTTAACCTAGCACCTCATTTCCTACCTTCCAAACTTCGCAGAAGTTCTCCTAGATACCTTGAGGGACTGGTGCAAAGAATATTGCTGAGACATGGCTTAGCCACAGCCTACTTTGGAGGGCTCAGTAAGTAGAACGCTTGCCCGTGAAAACCAAAGGGCCCAGTATGGCGAACAATTTTTATCTGCTAGCAAGTTTTAAATCGGCGTGCACTCTGCTGCAGAGTGAAAATTAATTTTCGATACCACATCATCACTGTGAGAGCAGTCAAAAACGTTACCGAAGTAGTCACTCCCTGCTGACGATAGTTGTTGAAAAATCATCTACGGGATAAAATTTGGAAAAAGTTGATGCGACCAGAAACCACGAAACCACACGATCTTCCTTACTGGTAATTTAAGCTTTACATGTATGAAATCCGAAAATTTATATTCAGTTGCAAGCAGTCCAACAGAAAAAAAATTTTGTCGCTACAACGGACTCTATGCAGAACATAATCCACGCTGTGGCTAGCTGCAAATAGGCAACTGTCCGTCCTACGGCAACATGGGAGAGAAGCGGAGAGCGAAATATTGAGGGATTGCATGTTATCTCCAACGTCACTTCATCGTATTTACTTGTTAAAGCTATAAGGGGAGTCATGTCTTTCTTCAATCTGGAGTAAATAGAATTGTAAATACAATAGTAAAGAGAATATCGATATGACTTAAGACACCAGTCGCTATGAACTCGAAGTTGTCTTACTGCGCCATGCTTAATGTGATGTGTCTCGTGTATATCTTTTGTGCAGAGTTATTCTAAATTAGTTACCTAAAAATAATAGCAAATAATTTTGAAACCACTGACTGATTATTCGCTGTGAGCTCTTGAAACCTCATGCTGAGTTCTCAAGTTTCAGTTCTATACCTCACGGTGTCGCTCCATTTGCTCGTTATGCGTTGACAGTGCATGACTATAGTAACAATGGAGATGTATAACGGAGCGGACGTGCAGAGTGTTGCTTTCGGTACCATTAAGCACAATGACGATTGTTGTAAGAAGACGCTTCAGAATGGATTATCCCAAGACTCCGTTCCTTGCAGAGACTACAAAAGCACGGTATCATCGGTTTGTGGAAACAGGTTGGCATATTGAGAGGAAGGTCGTCATCCATGGGTAAGGTAACATGCCACGTTGTGGAATTCTTGATGGTGACGTATACATGGAGTCTACGTGAGTCCACAAGGAGAGTTAGGAGCTGAAACATTTGTAAACAGAAATTTTATTTTTTGTCGGTTTCAGGACTTAGAATAGAGTATTTCAAGTAAGAAAATCTCCTGAGTTATTTAATGTTACTTTCACGTAACTAATTTATCACCACCCTGTATATAGTTTACCAAATACGTCACAGTAGCACTCCAGGTATTCATTTCATTTAGTTATTTTCATGTTATTGAAGAGTGACTTAGAAGGCGACGAAAGCGCATCTAGCAACGTAATCTGAGTGACACATTGTCTGCAGCGTAAACTAAGCAATATCTAAGTAACGATCACTTTTACGTATAAGTTAATATAAAATTTAAACTAGTATGTCAGAAAGCGTTCAACAAATTTTAATACATGCACCATTTAAAATGAATGACAAATGTGTTCTTTATAAACCAAATTTACTCAGCCAGAAGCATAAAAACTGAAATTAAATTCATGAGATATAGTTTCTTTCACTGACGCAATATACCAGGAAGCAATTCGCTTGCGATTAATTCAGCTTGCTTAAACTCGCAAACTATTCAGTCTACAAATGGGGAACTGGTATCACTTTGTTATGGGAGAACTGCACTAAGTTTTCATTTTAGTTTTGTTCACGGCAACAAATTATTAAGACGATATACGGACAGTTCACGAAAACGTAGTTCCTGACGATGATAACGAATTTTCGACTCTTGGGAAACAATTTTTTGTTATTTAAGTGAACACATTATGCGAATGACAACCTAATAATACGTCACAATTTCATCTACTCCAGACTGGAACTCAGTCGGAGTTTTGTAACGCGAGGTAATTTCACTGAAGTGTGACGCACAATCCCGCACGTCAAGCAATCGACTCTATAGTGTCGTTATGACATGACAGTTGGCTAGGTTTCTAAAATACCTGTTAAGTTATATTAGAACAAATAAGCCCTGGGTCACAAATATTAACTCAAAATTGACCAGATTTCGACGCTACTATGAGCGTCGTCTTCAGAATTAAACTAACTGTTCTAAAACATAATAGGTTTTGTTGCAACCCGTGTTCACTCAGGTACGAGCAGCCCTTAGCGGCTCGCCATCTTATCTTATTTACAATTTTTCATGACGTCGCCTTTCCGGCTTAGATTTTTTTAGAATGTGACTTGTAAGTACTGCATCTCTTTCCAGTCAGTACACACTTTAGTTTATTAATGTCTTATATACCTATTATGTTTTAGAACAGTTAGTTTAATTCTGAAGACGCTCATAGTAGCATCGAAACGTGGTCAATTTACACTTAATATTTGTGACCGAGGGCTTATTTGTTCTAATATAATTCTGACACGGTCACTGAACCTTAGCAGATATGTTCGAAGTTTGGCCTGTTAAGTTTTCCAAACCACCCATCTGTGTTTTAATATAGTCCGTTCATCACAGCAGTGGGTCCGTCCACCACACAGTTGCAGTGCGACAGCGCCATACATTTCGCTCCAGTGAACCCATCTTGAGCAACGGCAAGCAGCTGAAGACAGGTTGTTAACAGTTGCAGACCGCGCAGGACGCGTCGAGCGTGATCCACGGAGGAGAAGAAGCGGCGGCGATGGCATCCGATGCGGCGGACAAGTGCGCCGCGGAGTCAGAGGCGCGCCGGCGAAGGCGGCCGCTTACGGGGAAGCACGTTCGCCAGGGAACAGGCGCCAGTCCCGCTACGCTGCTCACTCTGCGCAGGAAGATAGAGGCTCGCCAGCGGCGACACGCGCTGCCCGCTGCCAGCGTGCTCTGACGGGGGAACCGCGTGCGCCAGGCCACTGGCGCCAGCCGCCAGCCGCGCAAAGCTGCATTGGACGTCGAAGTTCACCAGTGGTGGCGCCTGCCCTACCGCCACTGCCTCCTGAGTGTCAGCGTCGCAGTTACGCTTCAGACTGTCATTGTGCAGAACTCTTTTTGAATTTATATATGTACGTATATTTATTTATTTATTCCAGTGAAACTGCAGGTGACTGTAATTTATATTGTAACGTATAAGTGTGTGAGCGACTTTAACGTGTACCGGTACTGCATTCTTGACATTTTCTGCAATGTCTGTTGTGTACATCTCTTAAAACACACGTTGTCAAACGAGAGACTACATTTACATTTCTACAAAATAATAAAAGCGAGATAATATTTATACATGTTGAATCAGTACCTGTACGATGCAAACTTCAGTATTTTATTACTTAAATACATACATTTCTATGGTTATCTTTCAAAGCGCTTATGACTCATTCAGACTGCAAAAATTTTGTATAAAATAATAAAAATGATGAAATTATTGTAAGTTTGTCCACTCACAAAAATCTTCCTATAAAATGAGTCAGCAAACATCATTTTATTTGACAATTCACCACCACATAACGAGCAGTCTCCACTATGCCAGTATTTTTTAAGAGACTAATTATTTTATCAAAAATCTATTAATAAGGAGCGTAAAGATGTTTAAATATAAAAGTTTAAATTTGATGACGAAACTGAATCAATTTTTTAAAACTACTGACTTTTTACAACATACAAGCCATTCCAACTATTGACATCTAGATGGTACTCTAGTGTTTGACAGCATCTGAATGTGCTTGAGGAGAAAGGGCAGATGGTTTAAAGGGCTCAGCAGCAGCTCCCGATCCCATAAATTAGGATCAAACACTTCCCTTGGCCTATATAGCTCAAAAAAAATCTCCCGATACAATATAAACATACACAACCACACATTCGGATCGAACACTTCCCTTGACCTGCGCACTGTCAATTTTATCAGTCATATCCATTTCTGAATAAAACCACCGATTAATTTTACTAAAATTACCACACGATGTACAGCGAACAACACTAAATTAACCTTCACACAAAATCGTTAACTCACAGAAACGAATTCCACTACAAACACAGTCGACGCTCGAACAATTCTGGATAATGAGCAAAACCAAACTGAGCCCATTACACCACACAAACGAAAACCCTGAACGTACCACCAGAGAACACAACAAACCACAACACGACGACATCTACAAACACGCCACACTCACCAACGAAACTCCGCGCCGTCAAGGCGTCACACACAACACCCTTCCGTCACGGGTCAAAGCCGACGCGTGGGATCGGACGCTTCTGTCGGCTCCATTTGGTGTCCCTCCTACCCACCCTTTTACCTCCTACACTTTCACTATGTCAATTTTCGCTACTAATTATTATACACATTGCAAACAAATCATGCACTTGGGTGTCCCTCTTGGCTTGGCATCCCCAAGTGACCACTACTGTTAAGATATCTTACAGTTGTGGCACCTCTGCTACCCCCTCTAAGCTTGTGTCCCAAGTGGTGGCTTGCCGCTTGGGCCTTAAACTGGCTTTGGGTGCTATCTCAGATGAGTAGCTATGTTGAAGAAAATTGACCACGACCTTGTAAAAAGTCCTGTCCCAGGTTTTTCCAAACTGATTTAGAGAAACCTGGGGCTATATTTGAGCAAGAAAAGAATAGGAATTGTTTCCCTTAATCAATAATTTCAATGTACCATTCCTAGCAGCGAGGTGGGATGGTAGCATTTTGTTTCCTGCTCTTGTCATATGATCATTACAAAAGACAGAAAAAGTTTAACATTTAACAAAGATTTGGTAGAATGTTTATCACTGACAAAAATCTTACTGTAATAATGAAAGTGACACAGGGACTGTTTTTCTGTGGACACACTGTTAAACTGGGGTAATGTTAATGTGTCTAAAAGTTCCACAACCAATAACAAAGTAAGAGACAGAAGTCCAGAAGGAAGGCAAAGCCAATTTTAATTATTGAGAAGGTCTCTCTGTCACACATGCATAAAGCACATAGCATTTCAATGTTGAGGATGGACTGTTTGGTAAAGGTTCTGTTGGGGAATCAGTAGGTGGTGCTAGTGTGGCTGAAATTATAGAATGGGTGCTGTATTGGGTAGAGTTGTGGTATAGATGAGGTTACAGAAGAATGTTTATTGGTGGAAAAAGCTACCCTTACACTAACCTATTTACATTTAAACTAAATTGTCTAGAGGGACTGAAGTGACATGGTCTTCAGTTTGTAAGTAAGTATGCTGGACTTTAATCTGCAAACTGGATGTGGCTACTGGTGTTACAGTGCAATGTATGTACACCTTCAAAGAGACTGATTTTTGGGGAACTATTGTTATAAAGTGCATTGCACCTTCGGTGGGGAGTTGTTTGGATTAGCATCAGTGGGATGGTTGGGATTAGTCATCTCAGTTTTAGAAAGGTTAACTTTTTACTTTGCATTTGTGATAGATGAGATGAAACTAGTTTTGGTTGCTACAATTCATTCAGAATTGGATGTTGGGTAAATAGATGAGGAGATGATGAATTTTTCAAAGTAGACACAGGTGGATGAATTCTTAAAGTCAGAAACATGTTGACTGTTGTATTTAAGGCAGTGATAGAAAATAAGTTTAGATTTTCGACAATCCATCTACACAACAAAGGCGACAAATAAATGTACGAGCGATATAATGTAAAATGAAGCTGGAAGATTAAGATATGTGCTTGAAAATTAGCAAATGTCAAAATTGGCCATTTGCATAGATGATGATGATAATAAATAAATGCCTCTTACCTGGACTATGTTTTGATCCACAAAACACAATGATGCTCTGAGCCCCCACACAAATAAAATTTTATTATGATGAATAAAAGATTCACCTTAGCTTTTTCGAGTGCTACACTGCTGGTTCATCAGACCCTAAAAGAATTTTAGATAAGAAGTTTGAGTGGTAGCAGTGGCTTCCATAATGACTGGTCTCACAAAAGTGGGGCCAGAGTTGATGTGAATATTAAGTGCTTTGCTGATTTAAGTGTCAAGCTGCAGGGTTGGTTAATTTTGTGATCAACCATATCCACTCTAGTGTCAGGGACACAGTGTTCAAAGTAGATAGTGATGATGGCCAGAAGGTGATGAGATGGCTGATGTTATTTCTGATGGAGGAGGAGAGGGGGGAGGAGGAAGAGGATGGATTACTAAGGAGGTTGAGAAAAGCTTGCTGTCTAAATTTAGTGACAGGTATCTTACCTATTAGATGAACGCAGAATTCAGTTGCTGGATTCTACAATGATTGAGTATTTCTGTGTGGTCAGATTCAGAATATTAAAGTTATGAGGTTTTATTTTGTTTGCAAGGGTAGGGTTTATTATGAATTTGTATTCAGGAGGGAACAAAATAAGTATGTGATGAGTACATCTGAGAGGTGGCACAAGCAGGATTAGTGTGATCCAAATTGTCTTGTTTAATATATTTTGTGGCCAGAATCATGAATACTATCTTTTCTTTTAATAAGTTGTTTGAGGTAGCATGCAGATTTGTCTAAAGGTCAGTGGGTGGGTACAGTTCATGGGATGATTTACTGTTAATTGCATCAAGCTGTTGTGCTGTTGAAGAAGTTTGCAGTGGTGCTGATATTACTGCTGGGGTTCTAAGATGTGTTCTAGATAAGGATGAAAATGCTTCATATGAGATTCTGGTGGTCTTGGATTGTTTTAGATAGTGGCTATTGGTATGTGAGACAAGACAAGGGGCAATTTTAGGGCTTGTGGATAAAGGTGTGGATACTGGGGCAGAGACACAGGACATTTAATTGTCATTACAGAAAACATTAAATGCAAAAGCAGGCAGATAATATGGCAATAAAAATTTGAAGAAATATGGTTCTCTTACATATGATGAACCATGAAAAATGACAAATGGTGGTAGCTGGGGAAGAAATAATAATACATATGCTGAATGAAGATGACCTCAAACAGTGTTAGAGATTTCTTACTTGAATCTGATGAAACACATACAGTAGAATTATCACTGTGCTGACAGCGCTAACCAAGGTGGTGACATAGATAACAAAACTTTTATCCACCAAACACCGTATTATTCTTGAGAGTATCCAAATCAGACAAGGTGAGGAATAACTCCCAGATCATGAAGATTTCAACTTTACTGAGGTCTTGCTCTGCTCTTGAGTTACCTGAACGATTTGGTTTCTACATTACTAAAAAATAAAGATGAGACATAGGGAACTCTATTTTCATTGAACACAGACAGAGGGCAGTAAAGGCATGCTAAAATAGTAGTCTAAGGTTTGTACAAGGTTGTTTGAAAAGTTCCCAGAATGTAATAGAAAAAAGTACTTAAATCACTGAAACTTTATTTTTCAATTTAGTCTCCTTGTAGATTAATGCACTTGGCCCAACGATGTTCCAGTGCCTTGATCCCATCTCGAAAAGGAGTTTCCTCCAGGCTTGCAAAATAGTTGTCAACTTGGGCTATCAGTTCTTCGTTTTAAGTGAATCTTTGCCCACCAAGAAAATTTTTTAGTTTTGGGAAGAGATGGAAGTCTGACAGAGCCATATCAGGGGAATAAGGTAGGTGTGGCAACAATTCGTACCTTAGTTTGTGTAATTTTGCCATGGCAACAGTACATGCATTGTCTTGATGGAAGATGATTTTCTCGCTTCCTAAACCTGACCTAATTTGTGTATCTTTTGTTGCAATTTGTCCAGGAGGTTAGCACAGTATTCTCCAGTAACCATCTTCACAAATCACTATGTGGGAACAACAACAAAGCCATGTCACTGCCACAGCTCTCTTCCAAGAGCACTGACGTGGCACGTGTTTACAGGCAACAGTCCAATGAATATCATCTGGGCAACTCATTGCACTAGCACTGACCTCTCATGGTGATTCTGAGAACTTTTCAAACCAACCTCGTAGCATCATACTAGGGTAGTAAACTCTATAAGAGAACAGTGCATCATCAGCAAGAAGCATGTTGTTGTTGTTGTTGTTGTTGTTGTTGTTGTCGTGGTCTCCAGTCCTGAGACTGGTTTGTTGCAGCTCTCCATGCTACTCTATCCTGTGCAAGCTTCATCTCCCAGTACTTACTGCAACCTACATATGTACCATTAACTGAATTTCAGTAAAGTAGTGTTTGGCAGTACGTTCAATGTAAAGCTTCATCTATGAACCAGTGTTATTAGTAACCTTCAACATTGCAGCACATCAGCAATCGTTGGTTAATATATTAAAAAACTAGAAACCCGCCTCGACTGCGAAAAAAGCACCTAGTGTTTACCTAGGTTTGGGCGTAGATAACTACACCTTCTTCAGAACAATAAAACCCACAAGTGCCTAAGAAGACCTTTGTCAATGATTAAAAGAACACCATGGCTATACATTTATAAACGAAAAAAGGGAAACACAAACAGTACATATGTACAAAGTCTAAACCATTACTTAACTTAATGTTGTAACCTCCACCTCACACTGGCTTATGTTCGATGGACCACGACCCGCCATAAACTGCAGCTACAAATGGTCGTTCATTTACACGCTCGACCCGCTACCTATGCACATGCGCAAGATGAGGGAAGTTACTTGAATGCGAATGCATACTTGTGGGTTTTATTGTTCTGAAGAAGGTGTAGTTATCTACGCCGAAACCTAGGTAAACACTAGGTGCTTTTTCACAGTCGAGGTGGGTTTCTAGTTTATTAATAAAGTGTTATTAGTATTAGTGATTGAAGGTCCATATCATGCTATAACTTCATTGATGTTCTTTTACAAAATAAGTTTTATAAATTATTTGTCTATGTACTGAGATATCTGATATCTTTCATAAATTTTGGTAGTGGTCATACTTAAGGACTTGTCAAATATCTTTGGCAGTGTAATATGGTCCCTATGAAGGTAAATATACTCTTCATCCTGCTTGAATGCAGCAACAACATAGTCACATCTAGATGTCAACATTAGATGAGCAGCCATTGTTGATTTCAGGTTGACCACTGCACAAATTAGGACCATTGTTGAACTTAGAATGGTATTTGACACCAAGCTTTCTCTTGGAAGCTGGGATGCAGGCAAGTTTATTATTCACCAGACTTCCTCACACGTTGTCACACTTTATTTCCCATCCCTAATGGTGCAGTCAAAGATGCAAGGATTTGATAGGTGACGAGAGAAAGTACTGTCTTTGGGACATTTATGAATATGGATTTGCCCTTATGTTAAACAGAACAGTGCTTATACAGAGTAACATTCTATCTATCTTGTGCAATTCCTGTAATGTCAGGGCAATGTTCTCTTCTAACAGAATGACAGTTCAAAGATTTGTTGCACTTTCTGATGTGTTTAAGTCCTCCAGCCAGAAAACCACTAAATATCTCCCCCTGTGAGCATGCCCTTATCAGAGATGTGATGGAGATGCATCTGATCTAGTTTACATTACTTGAACATCTCTTGACCATTACTGACAACTGGTAGAAGCAGCATGAAACGTCATCTCCCAAGGTGATATCAGAATCCTCCAAGACTGTCTGTATTCAGAATTGCAGAACAACTGCACTGCAGCTAGAGGAGGCCTTAGAAGATACTGGAATTATTGTCTGAAATCAAGCAGAGTGTAACACATTTGATGTGAGTAAAACTATGTTAATATGGAGTCACTGTAAGGTGGTCATTTTCCATTTTCCATGAGTATAGATTCTACTGTTAAATGTAACAGAGATCACAGTTGCAGGTTGGGTCAACAAAACTCAGGCCAATCCCTTCCATATAGTTATAAGGTAAAAATATTCATGTCTATTGAAATAAAGCTATCTATTCCCACAACATGAGGTTCTAATCTAAACGAGACAATGTAAATGGAAATGCCATGTGGCTAGGGCCTCCCATCGGGTAGACTGTTTGCCTGGTGGAAGTCTTTCGAGTTGATGCCACTTTGGTGACTTGCATGCCGATGGGGATGAAATGATGATGATTAGGACAACACAACACCTAATCCCTGAGCAGAGAAAATCTCCAACCCAACTGGGAATCGAACCCGGGCCGTTAGGTATATCATTCCGTCGTGCTGACCAGTCAGCTACCAGGGGTGGACAACGAGACAGTGAAGTTTTATATTAGTATTCTATAGCTGTGTTTCATCTGCATCTATAGGCTGCAAACAACTGTGAAATGCATGGCAGAGGGTATGTCCCACTGTACTAGTTATTTGGGCTTTTTCCCATTCAGTTCATATATATAGAGCACTGGAGAAATGAATGTTTAAATCATCTGCATGTGCTGTAATTAGTCTCATCTTATCCTCACAATCCCTATGGGAGTGATATGGAGGGGGCTGTAGTCATCATTTAAAACCACTTCTTGAAACTTTGTTAGTGGACTTTCTCGTAAGTGTTTCCATCTACCTTTAAGAGTCTGCCAGATCAGTTTTTTCAACATCTCAATGACATTCTCCAAGAGCTCAAGCATTTATGCTGCCCTTCTCAGTATATGTTCAGTATCCCCTGTTAGTCCTATTTGGTACTTGTCCCACACATTTGAGCAGTAGTCTAGGATGGATGGCATGAGTGATTTGTAAACAACCTCCTTTATCAACAGATTGGATTTCCTCAGTATTCTACCACTAAACCAAAGACTGTTACCTGCTTTACCCATGAATGAGCCTATGTAATTGTTCCACTCTACTACCTCGATCCATAGCTGTCAGGGTGTCATGTGAGAAAAGTACAAGTTGAGTTTCATAGGATCTAAGTTTTTGAAAGCCGTACTGGTTGGCATTGAGGAGGTCGTTCTGTTCAAAATGCCTATTATGTTTGAGCTCAGTATATGTACTAAGATAATGCAACAAATGGATGACACAGATATTGGGCAGTAGTTTCGTGGATCACTTCTGCTTGTAGACAGGTGTGATCTCTGCTTTCTTCCAGCTACTGAGTACAGTTTTTGTTAAAGGGATCTATGATAGACTATAGTTAATAGAGGGGCTAACGCAGCTGTAAATTGGATATAGAAACTGAGGGGGATTCCACTGAGTGCTGGGGGCAGCAGCAGCAGCAGCAGCTTTATTCATCCGTAGATCTCTTTTTACAAGGATGTAGGAAATGTCAAAGTATTTACAAGTTTAGAACAATTTAAAATAAGCTGATTTGTATACACATGCATTTACAGACTTCTAGTTAGAGACAATCACTAGATTTACTCTTAGTATACCTTACTCTTTTTACAAATAACTTATTAAATAATGTAATACCACACTGTTGACTCATATCTCACTATCAGTTACTGCACACACCACACACACATTGTTTCATAACACTTCACTCACAGACCACAACGGTTGCAGGTTCGAATCCTGCCTCGGGCATGGGTGTGTGTGTGACGTCCTTAGGTTAGTTAGGTTTAAGTAGTTCTAAGTTACAGGGGACTGATGACCTCGGAAGTTAAGTCCCATAGTGCTCAGAGCCATTTGAACCATTTTTGAATTTCACTCTCTCTCCACACACACACACACACACACACACACACACACACACACACACAGGTGATCTCTGGGCCATTTTCTGTACCACAACTTCCCTTTTGCTATCCTGAAAAACTGAGTCAGCATCCCTCTGTAATGAGTGAGAGATGTTGAGCTCAGAAAGAGGAAGAGGTATTAGTATTGTGCAATGCATAGCTTGGGGGGTAAGTTTTTCTAGAAAAGAAAAAAAGAAGGAAAAAAATGTAGTGTGAAGATGTTATGTGGAATGTTGGATGTTTTATAACCATTATTATCATTTATTTGTATAACTTTTTTTTTCACCAAACCCCTACTTTGTTTTATCTAAGTAATTCTTCAGTGTATAAATGTATTGGATAACATGTACTTTTTAGCTGCCGTTTTAAATAAGTGTATTTTTGCAATTTCTTTTATCTCTTTTGGTAATTTATTGTACAATTTTATTCCTTGGTAGAAAATGCTGTTTTGAGTTTTAGGTTTATTTTTTCTTGGTAAATGTAAGTTGAGTCTATCTCTTGTTGCATGGTTGTGCACAGAACTGTTTGTGCAGTAATTATCAATTTTTTTTTAACAGATCTTGAAAATGAGCTCGACTACCATTTTTGGTTATGATTCTTATGACTCTTTTCTGGAGTTTGAAAATTGTGTTCATATTTTGTGCATTTGTTCCCCAAAAAAGAATGCCATAGCTAAGAATTGAGTGTACATGTGAATAGTATGTAAATAAAGACACTGCATGTCACACACTGATGATAGGATTCTAAGGGCATAACATGTTGATGACATTCTGTTTGCAAGTACCTTTGTGTGTTCACATCACTTAAACTGAGAATCAATATTCATTCCTAGAAATTTTGCATTTTTTACACAGTCTGCAGAGGTGCCATCTACATTTAATTTAACACTGTAATTTTCCCTCTTCAAACTGAAATTCATGGCATTAGTTTTCTTTTTGTTCAATGTTACTTTATTGCTTATTGACCAATTTCAGATGTTTCTCAACACCACTGACACTAATATCTATTTCACTCATCTTTTCAGTGGTATAGGAATTAAATAGAGGCAATACTTGTGGGTTTTTCTTTGCAAAGGAACATTTGAAAACAGAGTTCAGTATTTCTGCTTTTGATTTGCTGCTCTGTTTACTTTCCTGTCTTTTCCATGAGTAATTGGACACTAACTTTCATACCACTAATGGCCTTTACATGTGACTAGCATTTCTTTTGGTTTTGTGAAAGATCATTTGACAAAATTGTCCTACAGTAGTCATTGAAGGCTTCATGCATATCTGTTTGGAATGCCAAATGTTTCGCTCAGTGTTCCTCTATCTATAGCCCTATGCTTTGTTTTATACCTATTATGCAGTAGTCTGTTCCTTTAGAAGTTTCTTTACAGTGACTGTATACCATGAAGGATCTCTCCCATTATGAACCGCCCTAGTGGGTACATATCTATCCAGTGCTTGGTCAGCCATTCTTTCAAACTTGAGCAATAGTTCCTCTACATGCTCATGCTGTGTGCTAAATGTTTCTAGTTTCTCACTGAGGTATGACATTATTTTTTTCTCTGTTTAGTTTACTGAACTAATAAATCTTTCTGCTCATTTTAGTTGCCCTCTGTGTTTTGGTATTCATTGTTGCTATGGTTGGTAAGTCAGTCAAAAGCTTTCCAGAACTTCCTGGAGTTTACAGATAGTATTGTATTGAGTTTAGTGCATGTCTGTTGCCAGTCTTGGAATCTTTTTGAGTTAAGATTGCAGACATGTCTCTGTAACTGCTGGTGGTGTGTTAGTGTGTCCTAGTCATGGATTAGAGGAAGGAGTGGTAAAGCCAGTTGGATTCTCAGAGTATTTAGAGGGCTCATGGGGTGGAAGGGAGGTTGATTTGGATGTAAAGAACAAGTGTGTGTGTATTGTTGCAGTTTCAAAATTTGTTGTAGGAAGAAATCAGTGTTGGAGATATTTTTGGTTTCCAATTTGATTATGTATGTACTCCCCTTAGGAATCACGGACTGCTCAGTAGTAGTCTTGGATTATTTTAGGTAGATTAGTCTGTGGTTGGGTATAATGGTGGGGAACACAGGTTCAGATTAAGAATAAGGTTGGGCCATGATCACCATTAGTTCAAGTGCTTCGGCAGTTACCTCAGACATTACCAGATGCTTCAGTGTTATCAGTAGTAGTCGTTTCAAGAAATGGCATGAGGGGAAAGGGGAACAAGGTCTCCTGAAAGGCAGGTGATAAACTGACATCACTGGTTATGTTCAGCATCTGAACAGCTATGGATGTTCAGATTGGTGGCAATAATATAGGTGAGGGATGATTGGTCAATATGAAGAAGAAAACTGTAAGGGCAGTATGATGAGTATGGATTTAGGTGGTGGTACAGGTAACTGTCCAGATGGGAAAATATATGGTCAGGATAAAGTGTCTGGCAACATGAGTGAACAGTGATTGTGGCTGAATGGAATAGTTTTCAAGGTATCCAACTGGTTCTCTACCTCTGGTTACTGAATGAGGATTATTAATTTACAGTAGGCTATAATGAGTCACTCGTATGATGCAGTGGATTTGAAGGAAGGTTAAAACCTCAGATATTCTCCCGGACAAGGATTTTAATTAGTAGGGCTTTATTGATGCTTAAAGGATATATGTTGGAGTAAATTATATTGCACTGTTGTGGGGGTTGGAAAGTAGAATAAGGAAGTGGATAGCTTTAATTAAGCTTGGAAAAATTGTTGAAGGCAAAGTGGGCTTGGTTGTTGAAGGTGGTGGTTACAATGAGGTGGAATACAGATTGGCAAGCAATGAAGATTTGGTGTAGCACGTGGGGATGTTGGAAAGGTTAAATGTTTCAGAGGATTATGTTCATAAATCTCATACCTCTAGCTATAAGGTTAATGTGGATTGGATTGGTGTATCAACTGATCAGATGGGAATATTAAATTCAGAATTTTTTGGATGGACTTTGGCCTTACATTCATTGGAATATTGAAGATGGAGCTCATTGCAAGTGCTATGGATTGGGTGAATTTCAGGTTAAGGCAGTCTTTGTGGATGAGTTAAGCTGTAGGGGGTGGACTGTTGGGTGCGTTTCTATGTTGGTTTGTGTGATGATCATTGTACTGGAGACAGAGGAAGCAACCAATGACTTGAACTTTGTTTTGGGCTTTAGGTGGATCAACTTTATATCACTGAAGATAAATGAAGGTACTATTTTTTTTATTGGGCATCAGTGGTGGTGGGAAATACTGTGAGAAGATGAACTACATTGGTGGCACCATGGTTTTCACGGATGTGAATGGCAGTTCAGATTTCTGTGTCAGGGGTGGAGTTGATTTCCCACATGACCTTCTGCACTGTGATCTTGGGGTTGAACCCCTTACTACAGTAGACTGATTGGAGAATGTGGTTGCCTGGGAAGAGGGGAGACACAGACGTGAGGGTGGCACATTTTTAGGTATGATTTTGGATATTTATATGTTTGGGAAATATTTCCAAATTTTCTGGAAAAGTATTTTAGCGTTCTTAAATTTAGGTTCATGTTGTGAGAGCATGAATATTTACAAGGTGTGGTCAAAAAATATGGCGAATTATTTTTTAACAGCAACTTCTGAGCTACAACTATTTAATGTAATTTGTCCAATAGCTTGATCTGTTGAGACAGGTAGCATCAAGTTGGAACACATTCTAACTTTCCAGTCGGGATCCAGAGATGCTAGAGTGAGGTTGTGTTCATGGTGTCTTTGGCAAATGGTAGATTTCGAAAAATGCATGAACATTGAGTTCTATTTCAAGTTGCAAAAAAGTGCTAAAGAAAGTCATGAAATGTTGAAATTTGTGTATGGTTATAATGCTGCAACTCTAAAGACTGTTTATGAGTGGTATGAATGATTTGAAAGCAGAAACAAGTTGGCAGAAGACAAGGAATGTTAGAGATGTTCATTAACCACCAAAACAGAAGAGAATGTGCCAAAAGTGGCAAAAATGGTTTATTCAAACAGGCGAATAACTTTTCAAGAGCCTACCAAATAACTTTACATCTTGTACAAGCATTTTAATCAGTAATTTGCAAATGAGACAAGTGAGTGCAAAATTTGTTTCCAGGCTTTTGCATGCTGAACAGAAGGAAAGTTGTGTGTCAGTTTGCATTTAGCTGGATGATCATCTTCATTCAGATTCAGACTTAATGTTAAAAATTATAGCTGGAGATGATACTTTGATCTGTGGTTATGATCCTGAGATGAAAATTCTTAGTCCCCAGGGGAAAACCAGTGAATCTCCTGATCAGAATTCATTCCAAGGGGGAAAAACGGTAAACAAGGGTATACTGAAATGTTTGAAAAATGATGTATGAATAAAGAGAACAGAAAAATGGGCCAGTGGCATTCTTCATCACAACAATGCAATGTGTCACACCTCACTTTCCATTCATGTGTTTTTTCTGGAAAAAGTGTTCCTGTCATTTCACATCTACCATACTCGCCATATTTAGCACCATGTGACTTCTGGCTCTTACCAAAAATTAAAATTTTGCCTAAAGGAAAACATTTTGACACCATTTCTGAGGTTGAGAGGACCATGACAGAGCAGCTGAGTCCCCTTCAAAAAGATGACTTATGGAAATGCTTGCAGAAATGGATTCAACATTAGGATAAGTGCATTGCTAGCCAAAGATAGTACATTGAAGGGGATTAAACCAAATTACATACAAGCTTATTACTTTGTATCTAATAAAATTACTCACCATATTTTTTGAGCATGCCTCAAAAGTGGTAAGGGAAGTAGTTTGGTAAGAGGAGGTAGGTTGTGAGGTTGGGGTTTATATTGGTGTCATGTACAAGTATCTTTTAGTCTCCTTTAACTTCGTTGTTTCCAGAAACTAAGGTGTTTCCCTTTTTACTATTTTGTGTGATCTTCTGACTGCATGGGATGGGGAATACTGGGTGACAGTAGGTGGGTGCAATTAGGGGCAGGTCTCTGTTGGTGCAAAGTCAAAACATAGAGGCCTATGATGAGACTGCAGGTTAGGTGGTACTAGAAATGGTGGTAACAGAGTGGTTGAGCATTTGGCATTGAAGACCACAGTGACACTTCATGCGGAATTGTTTTGATTAACAATAAATCCAGTGAGCAGTCTTATAAAATGTACTACTAGTAAAGGTATTCTAACCCATTCTTCTGTAGCATAAATCAATATCAATACCTAACTCTATAACAGGAATCCAAAATCTTTAATGGGCACTGCTAATTGAGTTGTTCTAACTTTTGGATCTCTGCAATAAACTGGAAGAAATAAATGTGATTTGAGACTTTCTCAGCGTATTCCATTCGTGAAATCTTCTCGGGTGATCAGCCGAGTAAAGGCGTCGTCTTCTCGCAACGTTTCGAAGGGTTTCGTACCCATCATCTTCAAGCGAAGTGTCGAGATGCTGTGTTGCGCGGTCCTATAAAGGCTCCTGGACCAGTGACTGATTCCGGGCGCCGACCAATCAGGTACCTGCGGAATCGGCCGCCGCGCCAGTGGTGGGGGGTTCGCGGCGCGGACCGGGCGTCGAGTCCCTGTCGGTTCCTAATACGTCTGTGGCCGCTGCCGTCTTCGTGCCGGAGCGTTCTCTTCTAATTTTAGTTATTGCGGGATTCCAGGCTGTACTAAGTTGGAAACCAGTGTCTCGATTGATCAGGTTGCTGTTCAACCGAATTTCTACAGCCTCTTTGAAAACTGAGTCATTCAAAAAAGGATGTCTTTGCACCTCTGTGAAATAAAAATCCATGGCTGGATAACATTCAATACAGTGTTGCCCCAACACATGCACCATAACTTGATTGTCTCTTCCTTGACAAGCTGTTGACAAGGTGGTTAACATATTAATTTTCAAGCTCATCCATTCTTTGATGGCAGCCCTCCTGTAATCATTCACTGTGTTAAAAGGGTTCCTCCAACAGCACATATCAAATTTCAACTGGTCCTAAATATGCTCAGTTGAGTTTGTATCAGCACATACCAAAGGCAGTGCCATTTGACTAATTTCTGCCTCCTGGATGAATGTGTTAATGAGATGGTCATCATGTGCTTATGCATTATCATCTTGAAAAGTAAACCCATCAGTTGGGCTGTAAGGTTGGAAAACAGTTTGGAGCATTGTGTTCAGATATTGTACAGCCCTTTACAGCAATGAGAGGTGTCCAACATTCATGCATGGTACCAGCTGAAGCAAGACTTGACCCACTTCCCTTCTAAATACATAGGACTGTATTTCTAAGACATGCATTGGAACCTGGAAGGCAGCACATTCTGTTAAGACAGCAATCAAGCATGAAACAAACAATACACTCGTTGGTGAAGAGAATCTGACACCACTGAACCAGGTTCCACTCCATGAACTCCCTTGCACATCTTCTTTGTGAGCTAGTGATGAGGGTTTGTATACTTTTTGTCATAGATGCCTAGATTCCAAATTCATCATGTGGAATGGTTGCATTCTTTCTATGACATGACCCTCTCAGATTCTTCCAAAAGGGCTGAACACAGGCTTTTCACCTCAGGATACCTGTGAACCACAATTTGTAGGTAGTGGTTGTCAGCCAGTATTGTTTAGTGCAGGCAACCACTTCACAACCAAATGGTAATGCATGCATGGGCTATCCTTGAAATGACCTTTGAAGCATTTTGACAGATACACTGTGTGCAAACTGGGTTATCTCATATGTGATAGGAGATGCAGTGTGCTCCACTGAACTGAAATGAACTAAAAATGCAAGTTTACTTCAACCACCATTACACTGTGCAGCTGTACCTAATGATATCCCTTGGTTAAAGGTACTGAAAAAGAGCTTTCTGATTAAAAAGATGGAAACCATGAAAATATTTTGGTCATGCAAAACTTCTCTTTGGGAAGTTATTTTTATTTTGCGTTGTTGTTGTGGTCTTCAGTCCAAAGACTGGTTTGATGCAGCTCTGAATGATACTCTATCCTGTGCAAGCTTCTTCATCTCCCAGTACCTACTGCAACCTACATCCTTCTGAATCTACTTAGTGTATTCATCTCTTGGTCTCCCTCTATGATTTTTACCCTCCACGCTGCCCTCCAGTACTAAATTGGTGATCCCTTGATGCCTCAGAACATGTCCTACCAACCAATCCCTTCTTCTAGTCAAGTTGTGGCACAAACTCCTCTTCTCCCCAATTCTATTCAATACCTCCTCATTAGTTAGGTGATCTGCCCATCTAATCGTCAGCATTCTTCTGTAGCACCACATTTCGAAAGCTTCTATTCTCTTCTTGTCCAAACAATTTATCATCCATGTTTCACTTACATACATGGCTACACTCCATACAAATACTTTCAGAGACGACTTCCTGACACTTAAATCTATACTCGATGTTAACAAATTTCTCTTCTTCAGAAACGCTTTCCTTGCCATTGCCAGTCTACATTTTATATCCTCTCTACTTCGACCATCATCTGCTATTTTGCTTGCCAAATAGCAAAACTCCTTCACTACTTTAAGTGTCTCATTTCCTAATCTAATTTCCTCAGCATCATCCGACTTAATTCGACTATGTTCCATTATCCTCGTTTTGCTTTTGTTGATGTTCATCTTAGACACTGTCCATTCTGTTCATCTGCTCTTCCAAGTCCTTTGCTGTCTCTGACAGAATTACAATGTCATCGGCGAACCTCAAAGTTTTTATTTCTTCTCCATGAATTTTGATACCTACTCCGAATTTTTCTTTTGTTTCCTTTACTGCTTGCTCAAAATACAGATTGAATAACATCAGGGAGAGGCTACAACCCTGTCTCACTCCCTTCCCAATCACTTACCCGCACTCCTATTTTTTTATTAATTATTAAACCTACTCCTGCATTACCCCTATTTGATTTTGTATTTATAACCCTGTATTCACCTGACCAAAAGTTTTGTTCCTCCTGCCACTGAACGTCACTAATTCCCACTATATCTAACTTTAACCTATCCATTTCCCTTTTTAAATTTTCTAACCTATCTGCCCAACTAAGGGATCTGACATTCCACACTCCGTTCCGTAGAATGCCAGTTTTCTTTCTCCTGATAACGATGTCCTCTTGAGTAGTCCCCACCCGGAGATCGAAATGGGGGACTATTTTACCTCCGAAATATTTTACCTAAGAGGACGCCATCATCATTTAACCATACAGTAAAGCTGCATGCCCTCGGAAAAAATTACAGCTGTAGTTTCCCCTTGCTTTCAGCCGATTGCAGTACCAGCACAACGAGGCCATTTTGGTTAGTGTTACAAGGCCAGATCAGTCAATCAACCAGACTGTTGCCCCTGCAACTACTGAAAAGGCTGCTGCCCCTTTTCAGGAACCACGCATTTGTCGGGCCTATCAACAGATACCCCTCTGTTGTGGTTGCACCTATGTTATGGCTGTCTGTATCGCTGAGGCACGCAAGCCTCCCCACCAACGGCAAGCTCCATGGTTCATTGATAGTATTCTGTGTTCCATTCAAATGGATAAATTGGAATACTGTGATGTCAAAAAATTATTTATTTGGCACATGTTATCACTTATGTCATGGTTGCCATGAGCTGCTTCTGCTGCTCAACCAAAACCCGCACTAAATCCTCCATGCCACGGATAAGCTGCGAAACCAGAACGACGACGCAACACGCGAAAGAACGACCCTACTCGTTACCAATTGTGTAGTAACACGATTCACGATGTCCGTCGCACTTCACATGTTGTAGACTGGGAACTGTCCGCTAGCCATGCCCGACGTAAACTGACTGGGCATGGCCCGTGCTACTTGAGTTGTTGTTCCGCCGGCAGAGGGCGGTGGCTGAATTCTCGCGTGTCCTCTGGTGGACGGGACATCACTTGCGGCAACTACTGTCCTTGACGTGCCGTGCTGATGTGCGCCTCCCACAATCTTCCTGGTGGCTACTGCAAATGGTTTGTTCCACCAACAGGATATAGTCATGGAAAAGCTGAGAAACTTAAGCATGGGAGATACTTGTAGAAAGACATCAGGTGTCTGGTGAAAGCCAGCTTACAAAGATCCAAGACCCAGTATGAACTGAAGAACCTGCTAACATATTACATCGTCCTACATATAACATCCATGAGGACTGTGACGATAAGATCTGATTAATTACGTGTACAGAGGCATTTAACTGGTTGTTCTTCCCATGCTTAGGATGTGAATAAGACTGGGAATTATCCTTGCCATGCATATGATCTGCAGGGGTTGCAGAATATGAATGTAGATGAAGACAGAAGTGCTCTGATAAAGCAGTAAGGAAGATGGGTGTGCATTTATTGAATAGTGTCAAATGCCATTATGAATTTCTCGAGAGTGAATGGAAAAAATTAATGAGTCCAACTGATTTTGTGCAGTGGTTTATTTCTGTGAATGGGTCCACTGTTCAGGCAAGAATCAAAGCACTGACAGGAAGTCTATATTTCTTCAAAAAAAGGCAATATTGATACCATCTTCCATAAACATTATGGCTAGTGTCATTTGGTATGAAGGAAGTATTCTTTTTGTTCATTACCCCTCAGAAGATAGAACAATAACTAGCAACTACTGTGAATGTTTTCTGGATAACAGGAATTTAACATTGTGACAAGAACTGTAAATTACAAAAGAAAAACAATTGTCTTTCATCCTGAGAATATACCTATCCACAAATGTGCTTTTCCAATAAGAGTACTGAGGAAACTGAAGTATGAACTGATGAACATCCTCCTCAGCAAGTAGATTTAACACCCTCTGACTTTCACCTATTATTAGATGTAAAAAAATTAAAAAATTAGTCATTAATGATTTCAGTTTAATTGGTCAAATTGTTCACACACTATAAAAGACTTACAGGTATTTTTAGATTTCATCCTGCCTCCCACCCCCCCCCCCCCCCACAATAATCTGAATACAAAATAACACTTTAATGGACTTCAGCATTTGTTACAAGATGTTTTACTGTTCAGCTAGCTAGCTCTCGTGCACTCTCCCTTCAGTTTCATTCAAATGTGTGCTCATTCTTTATACTGAGTGAATGACAAATGGAATTATATACATGTACATTTCTTTTATAGTGTGCTACAGAAATTGACAATTTAAGAAATGGAAATGCCATTCTATGATCAAAGGTCATTATATAGAATGTTTCATAAGCTAAATTTCTATTATTCTTAAACTCTCATGTTTGCTTTGCAGTTCTCAAATAGTCACACTTCTGTATTCCATAATCATACGCCACTTTCATTTCATGTTGTGACTGTGATTTTTATTGATTCTGTAAACTACATTTTGTACAGCTATGTACTTGTAATACAGGAGACACTATTATGCTCACAGTCTAATCAACATATACATACACTGAAGTGACAGAAGTAATGGGATAGTGATATGCACATATACAGATGGCAGTAGTATGATGTACATAAGTTGTAGAAGGACAGTGCATTGGCAGAGCTGTCATTTGTAATCAGATGATTCATGTGAATAGGTTTCTGGCATGATTATGGTCACACAACAGGAATTAACATACTTGGAATGCAGAATGGTAGTTGGAGGTAGATGCATAGAACATTTCATTTTGCAAATCGTTAGAGAATTCAATATTGTGAGATCCACAGTGTCAAGGATGTGCCGAGAATACCAAATTTCAGCCATTGCTGCTCACCGTGGGCAACACAGTGACCAAAGGCCCTCACTTAATGACTGAGAGCAGTGGCTTTTTTGTAATGTTGTCAGTGCTAACAGAAAGGTAACACAGTCTGAAATAACTACAGAAATCAATGGAGAATGAACAAAACATATCCATTAAGAAAGTACAGCAAAATTTAGCATTAATGGGCTATGGCAGCAGACAATTGATGCAAGTGCCTTTGCTAGCAGCTCGAAATCACCTGCAGTACTTCTCCTGGCCTTGTGACCATATCAATTGGACCCTAGATGACTGGAAAACTGTGGCTTGGTCACACAAGTCTCAATTTCAGTTGGTAAGATCTGATGCTGGTGTTCAAGTGTGATGTAGACCCTACGAAGCCATGGACCCAAGTTGTCAACAAGGCACTGTGCAAGCTGGTGGAGGTTCCATAATGGTGTTGGCTGTGTTTGCTTGGAATGGACTGGGTCCTTGTTGTGTTCAGTTACTTAGAGATCATTTGTAGCCATTCGTAGACTTAATGTTCCCAAACAACATATGTCGTGCCACTGGACCACAAATGTTTGTGATTGGTTTGTGGAACATTCTGCACAGTTCAAGTGAATGATTTGGCCGCCCACATTACCCAACATGAATCCCACTGAACATTTATGGGACATAATCGAGAGGTCAGTTCATGGACAATGTCCTGCCCTGGCAACACTTTTGCAATTGTGGATGGCTATAGACGCATCATGGCTCAATATTACTGCAGGGGCTTTCCCAATGGCTTGCTGAGTCCATGCCACATTTCACTACATCTGGCAAAATGAGGTCCGACTTATTAGTGTATAGTAGCTTAAACAGTATAAACATAAAATGTAATGATTTACAATGCGTAATATTTTATGAGACATAACGTTATCCAACACACAGTGATTTAATACCAGGGTTTAAACATAAAATGTCATATGACATACCAGTATTATTATCTTTGCGAGTGAGTGGTACAATACTATAAAACAGATGGGGATAATGCTAGTTCACTTTCTAATGCTAATACACTTCCTCTAAACATGGTACATAAATTTTATTATTTACAGGGGAACTATAGCTCAGTGTCTGTCATTTTTTCCGCCTAATTGTAGAATTTTTTGTCAGAAATTTTTTTGGTGTTATAGTTTTGAGGATTGACAGAAGTGAAGGGGTTTTTCTCATGTGCATCAAAATTGTTGATCACATTTAGTTTAGTCATATCATGTTCATGCATACAGGATCTTACTTTCATTTTCATATGTTGGTACATTGTTTAAAAATAAATGCCATGTCTACATCTATAATCTGCAAGCCACCTTATCTGGTGTACTCTAGTGTACCACTCTTACTTTCCCAGTTTCTGTTCTAGTTATGAATGGTTCGCAGGAAGAATGTTTGCTGGTAAGTCACATGTGGGCTGAAATCTGCTTGATTTTATCTTCATTGTCTTTTCACAAGATATATGAAGGAGGAAGAAATACATTTGTTAACTCTTCCAGGAACATACATTGTTTGAACTTTAAGAGCAAAGCACACCTCCCTTGCAGCAACTGACACTGAAGTTGGCTGAGCATCTCTCCGATACTTTCCTACTTACTAAATTAGGCAGTAACAAAACATGCTGCTCATCATTTGATCTTTACTGATTCCTGTATCAGTCCCATCTGGTATCAATCTCAAAGTGATGAACAGTATTAAAGTACAGGTCAAACTAGAAGTTTGTAAGCTACCTCCTTTGTAGGCAGACTGGTTTTCTTGAGGAGTCTTCCAACGAATCTGTCTGGTATATACCTTACCTGTGGTTAATTTTATGTGGTAATTCCACTTTAAATCTCTCCTGGCCTATACTCTCAGCTATTTAATGTCTAAGACAGCTACCCATGATTGTTCTGCAATTGTATAATCATACAATAATGGGTCTTTCTGCCAATTCATGTGCAATATGTTAAATTTGTTTATGTTCCTACAGATCAAAATTATCCTTCCAACCTCGTACACAAACATATTTTCCATACCTTATCTCTCCAGTCCCCTACCACCTACCACATACCCACCATCCACCACAAAGGAACTCTCTCTCTCTCTATGTGACTCAGTGCCACCCAGGACTGAGCAACTGAATAAAATTCTCTGCCAAGGTTTTGATTATCTCTTGTGATTCCTTGAAATGAGGAATATCCTATCCAGTATCCTTCATAACACTCCCCCAGAGGTATTTACTGCCCACCAAACCTATACAATATCTTGGTCTGTACCTACTCCACCCCTGGTCCCAACTCCTTGCTTCTGCCTCATAGCGGCTCATATCTCTGCAATAGACCTACTTGTAAGATCTGTCTCATACATTCTCCCACCACCTGTTAGTCCAGTATGATTACAGGTATCTCCTATCTAGTGCTGGTGTAAGCTGTTGCCAGCACACCAGTTGGCAAAGAGGTTGTGAGAAGAATTATAATAGGTGCTGGATCAAGCATGCCTATCAGGAGGGAGGCCAAAGACGAATTTGCAAGCAATGTGCTGCCAATGCCCTCTCTACTGCAAGTATTTAGATCACCGCCATGGATCAAAGGGCTCACCCAGTCACAGTCATCCCAGTCTCAGATGGAGTCAGATCAGTTACTAGCTCAATCACTGTTCTAGTTGGTGTCTGTCAGTTCAGGTCACCGGCTACGAGAATGTAGTGTTTATAGTGGGACTTGGGCTTCACCAGCAGTGAGGCTAATGTGAACTGATTTCCACATGTGCTTAAAGCTTTTTCTTCCCACTGTAGATTAAAAATTGAACACACAGACACAAAGCTCTATGATTACTGTGCTGTGCTGTGATGATACTGAATATTTTCTGTTTCAACCTTAATGACTGTATTGTAACAAAATACGTCTCACAAATTTCTGTAAGAATTTTCCTTGTCCTCAACTTCCTTGACTTTACAAGCTTACTACCAAGATTATGCCCATGTGTGAAATCGTAGAGCTTTCTGTCTGTGTGTTCAATTTTTATTCTGAAGTGGGGAAAAAAGCTTGGAGCACATGTGGAATTCAGTTCTGACCTTACTGGGAAGTAATTTTTATACTGTAACTGTGTACCTAATTTATGGTCATCCTTTTAATGATAAATGCTCAGTGGCACCATAAGCACAAATAATACAGAAAATTTCATACCTGCTTATATCTTACAAACTCTGAAATTTATGTCCACTAGTAAAGTACAGGCAGTGCTGTAAATCAGCAGTTTCTTAACCAATAATTGGTGCTAACACTTTTCTCAATTAACAACCTGAAATACATTCAAAAGGTAGTGAAATTGGGGTCACCAGTGATGCATTTACCTCACACGCCCATTGACTTGGTACGTGAGTGAAGAACAGACTAACAAAAGAATGACATTGAGCTAGCCGATAACTTGGCTGAGCCAATAATGAATGTGCCACACCATAAAAGAGGCAGACTGTGGCTAGTTGTCATTGCCAACTGCCTGTGAATTTCAAATGTCATTAATACATTCACTGTTGTTTCCACCACATCATATCATATGTTACTGCTCGTATTTGACAATTTTAGAATTATCTACCAAATTGTTTCAAGCTGTACTGTTATCAGTCTCTTCCTGTTTTTACCCCCCCCCCCTCCCCCCCCCCCCCCCCCCAGAAAATTTCATTTTACTTCTCATGGGGACCACTGTCCCAGAGCAACAGGCTCCATAATCATCTATGCCACACTTAGTTACAGCAGAAGTGTGTGAGGTACAATTGTGCAGGACATCAAATGAGCAATTAAAATGAATAAAATTCAAGTTATCCATCAGGCACTTACCCATTATAAACTGGTTTCTGTTTATACGAAGAGAGGTGGAGGAGGCAGTTCAACTATAACACCCATTGGGTAATGTCCAGAAATCTGCAATGCAAGCCATACACAAAACCAACTGTGAAGATTTTTAGGGTTACTGGTTTATTAGAAATTGGCAGATTAAAACTGTGTGCCGGACTGAGACTCAAACGTTTACCTTTTGTAGGCAAGTGCTTACCAACTGAGCTACTCAAGTACAACTCATGACCCATCCTCACAGCTTTAATTCCACCAGTACCTCGTCCCCTACATACTAAACTTCACAGATGCTCTTCTGTGAACCTAGCAGAACTAGCACTCCTGGAAGAAATGATACTGCAGAGACATGGCTTAGCCACAGCCTGGGGGATGTTTCCAGAATGAGATTTTCACTCTGCAGTTGAGTGTGCACTGATATGAAACTTCCTGGCAATTTATGTCCAATACTAAAGGAGCTGTGAGGACAGGTCAGGAGTCAGGCTTGGGTAGCTCAGTTGGTGAGCACTGGCCCATGAAAGGCAAAGGTCCTGAGTTCAAATCTTGGTCTGGCACACAGTTTTAATCTCCCAAGAAGTTTCATTTCAGCACACATTCTGCTGCAGAGTGAAAATCTCATTCTCTTATTAGAAATTCCTTTAGAAAAGGCACCAACTCAGATATCAAAGAGCTCACCTTTTGCTATACCACATCATAATATCCCAGGTCTTAAAACCCAGGTTACAATGTTGGAGCTACCTGAACCATGAAATGGGATTTCTGGCTGGTGACATGGCTTTGAACAGTAACTAAGAAACTTTTAAAATTCGTTGCTGATAGCAAATAACTTAGTTTTTTAAACTATGTAACTTGTAAAATATTAGCCTGTCTACCAACTTTTAAAAAGTCCATAAACAGAACTTATTTCTAACCTCAAAAGTAGATGTGTCGTACATGAAGCAGTTCAGGTTCAAAAATTATAAATGAGCCTTTACTGACAAAGTGCACATCTAAGTTCAATTTAACTGAAAACCTGAAAAGTTTTGAAACTTCCTGGCAGATTAAAACTGTGTGCCCGACCGAGACTCGAACTCGGGACCTTTGCCTTTCGCGGGCAAGTGCTCTACCAACTGAGCTACCGAAGCACGACTCACGCCCGGTACTCACAGCTTTACTTCTGCCAGTACCTCGTCTCCTACCTTCCAAACTTTACAGAAGCTCTCCTGCTGCAGAATGAAAATCTCATTCTGGAAACATCCCCCAGGCTGTGGCTAAGCCATGTCTCCGCAATATCCTTTCTTTCAGGAGCGCTAGTTCTGCAAGTTTCGCAGGAGAGCTTCTGTAAAGTTTGGAAGGTAGGAGACGAGGTACTGGCAGAAGTAAAGCTGTGAGTACCGGGCGTGAGTCGTGCTTCGGTAGCTCAGTTGGTAGAGCACTTGCCCGCGAAAGGGAAAGGTCCCGAGTTCGAGTCTCGGTCGGGCACACAGTTTTAATCTGCCAGGAAGTTTCATATCAGCGCACACTCCGCTGCAGAGTGAAAATCTCATTCTGAAAAGTTTTGTTTATTCTTTGATGCCAAAAGTAAACAAAATTTCTAGATTTCTTTTGTGAGGTGACTTTGAACACTGATATCCTGCTTTCACATACCCTCTCAGAAAGATGGTAGATTATTATGTGTGGTGTGCAGAGTTATTTTGATATAGTTATTTATCAGGTAGTTTTAATTAAACTTATTTACTTATTTATTAAGTTATATGTAATTATGGTACATAAGTCTCAGGCCTCCTTCTAAAGTAAAAACACACTCCCAGTCACACAAGCATAACTCATTCATGACCACTGTCTGTGACCACTGTGGCTGGACTGAGTTGTAATTGCACCTGATGGGAGCAGCAGTTTGGTGTGGGTGGTGGGGGTAAAGAGGAAGCATGGGGCAAAGAGGGGTGGGGGAGGATAGCAGGGTGGGGTGGGGAAAGGCATACTGCTGTTTGTGGGAGCTTGTGGGCACATGGCACAGGGACAGGCTAGTGCTGTTAGGGCCAGTTGCATGGTTTGCAAGAGGGGGTGGGGGGGGGGGGGGAGTGGGAAAGGTGAGATGCAGAGAAACAGAAAAGGACTAGTGAGTGTGTTGGCATGGCAGGATAGAAGACTGTGCTGTGCTGGAGTAGGAGAAGGGAAGGGTATTGCTAAGTGGAGGACAGGGGCTAGTGAAGGTTGAGGCCAGGGGAATTAAAGTGACATATATTATGTTGCAGATAGAGTTCTCACCTGAGAAATTCAGTAAAGCTGGAGCTGGTAGCAAGGATTCAGAAGGTGCAGGTTGAGAAGCAGTCATTGAAGTGATGCACATTGTGCTGAGCAGCATGTTCAGCAATGGGGTGGTCCAACTGTCTCTTGGCCATAGTTTGGCAGTGGCCATCGTGTATATAGACAACTTGTTAGTTGTCATACCCACATGGATAGCAGCAAAGTGATTGCAGCTTAGTTTGTAGATCACATAACTGCTTTCACAGGTATCCCTGCCTTGATGGGGTATTTTGTGTCATCATGGCTGCTGTAGAGTCTTGTACCATGGGAAGCAAGGAGAGTATGTTGTTTGGTGGCCGGTATCCTCTTTCCGCAATACCACTGCAAATAGATATTAACAGGGTTCTTTATTCATAAGAACAAGAAGCTGCTTATCTTTAAGCAAGTTGTTGCAGAACAAGCTATTCCATAACAGTCTAAGTTAGCCTCAATGCTGGTGAAACACAAGTCTCGCTAGAAACACTACATTCTCGTAGCCAGTGACCTGAACTGACAGACACCAACTAGAATAGTGACTAAGCTAATAACTGATCTGACTGTGGCTGTGACAGTCTCTGTCTGAGACTGGTCTGACTGTGACTGACTGACTGGGCCCTTTGGTCCATGGTGGTGATCTAAATACTTGCAGTAGAGAGGGCATTGGCAGCATGTTGCTTGTAAGTTTGTCTTTGGCCTGCCTCCTGATAGGCATGCTTGATCCAGCATCTATTATTATTGGTGGTGAGAGAATGTATGGGACAGGTCTTGCATGTAGGTCTACTGCAGAGGTATGAGTCATGAGGCAGAGGCAAGGAGTTGAGAGCAGGGGTGGAGTAGGTACAGACCAAGATATTGAATAGGTTTAGTGGGCAGTAAAATACCTCTGGGGGAGTGTTATGAAGGATACTGGATAGGATATTCCTCATTTCAGGGAATCACAGGAGGTAACCAAAACCTTGGCAGAGAATTTTATTCAGTTGCTCAGTCCTGGGTGGCAATGAGTTACATAGAGTGAGTTCCTTTGTGGTGGATGGTGGGTATGTGGGAAATGGTATGGGACTGGAGAGACAAGGTATGGAAAATCTGTTTGTGTACAAGATTGGAAGGAGAATTTTGATCTGTGATGGCCTCAGTAAAAGCCTTGGTAAATATGAATTTACTGCTTGCCAAACAACCCCCTGTCATTTTTCACCACCTAAAGGATGGCTACATAAGTTCCCCTGTCCATATAAAACCTATCAGTCACCAGCAACACCTCTACTTCTAGAGCTGCTACTTATTCCATACCAAGAAGTCCTTTCCATATAGTCTAGTCATCCATGACAAACAGTCCCTCTCCAAATATACCATGGCTCACAGTAAGACCTTCCCAAACCAAAATTATGCTTCCAAATGTGTGCACAAACAGGTTTTTCATACCTTGTCATCTATTCAGTCACCTACCACTTCCCACATACCCATAATCCAGCCACAAAGATGCACTCCCCCCATGATTCAGTACCACCCAGGACTGGAGCAACTGAATCACGTTCTCCCCCAAGGTTTCGGTTACCTCTCATGTGACCTGACATGAGGAATATCCTATCCAGTATCCTTTCCACCCCTCCAGCAGTCGTATTTTGCTGACCACCAAACCTACACAGTATCCTTGTCTATCCAGACTCCTCCCCTGCTCCCAACCCCTTGCCTCTGCCTCACAGCTCATATCTCAGCAGTAGACCTACATGCAAGACCTGTCCCCTACATCCTCCCACCACCACCTTCTCCAGTATGTTCTCAGGCATCTCCTGTTCCATGAAAGCAGGGCAACCTGTGAAAGCAGTCATGTGATCTACAAACTAAGCTGCAGCCACTGTGCTACTTTCCATATGTGCATGATGACTAGCAAATCGTCTGTCCACATGAATGTCCACCAGCAAACTATGGCCAATAAACAAGTGGAAACTCTCCCACCAATGTATCTTATGTTCCCTTTACACCCCTGGCCTCAAACTTCCCTAGTTCTTAGTCACTTACCTTACCCTACCCCTCTCCCTCTGCACCACAACACAGTCTTCTACTTCACCAATGAAACCACTGGTTCTTTTCCCATTCTTTGCTTCTCACCTTTTCTGCTCCCCTCCCCCAACTCCCTCTCCCAAACCTCACAACTGCACCTAACAGCTGTAGCCTTCCCCCACCATGTGCCTATAAGCTTCCACAAACAGCAGTACACCTTTATCCGCCCCACCCTGCTACCCCCCCTCCCCCTCACTCTGCCCCATGCCTCCTCCTTACCCCCACCACCCACACCAAACTGCTGCTCCCATCAGGTGCAATTACAACTCAGTCTGACCACTGTGTGTGTGTGTGTGTGTGTGTGTGTGTGTGTGTGTGTGTGTGTGTGTTTTCTACTTCAGAAGAAGACCTTTCAGCCAAAAGCTAAAATGTATAGCAGTCTTTCCATTGTGCCTGTCTGTGACTCATTGTATCCTCTGTATTATGAGTAGCAGTCTATCCTCTTCATAGTACTGAACATATCAATATCTTATAATTTATTACAATTATTACTTTAAATTTTGTAGGTATGGTGAGACATACCCCATACCAAGTGCTTCATGATGGTTTCCAGAGTGTAGATGTAGATGTAGAGAATATGTTAGTGTTTCAGGTTATCAAACTTAGGGAAACTACTCGAACCCAATCTTGTGATGCTCTTAAAGCTAAGTTTTACAAGGAAGAAGTTGCTACCAATGGCCCTATGAGTTTTTGAAAAATGAAGAGAGACACTGTCTAATAAAGTAAAAAAATAAACATAAAACACTTGGCAGAAAAACAGTTTTTACTAATGATGAAAGTGTCAACTAATTTTATGCTGTTGAAAAAATACCAAATAACAGTACTCAAATATGATAAACAAGTGTCTTCAAAAACTTACTGAAATATGTTAAACAAGTTACTTTAAAAATTGCTTTCATGCACAACAAAATACACACTTGTGTGTGGGAGAGGTATCATCAAACAACAATAGCTAGGAATCATAGAGAGTAAAAAAATTATTCCATTTTCAAAATTCCCCCAGCTGTTATGTAAATTTGAACACTGAAATGATAAATGAAAACAAAAAAATAGTAGATAAAAAATATTTAATGTGCTTTGTATAATCTGTAACACCTCTATTATAAAAAAAGGTTTATGATCAAATATTTTTGTAGCTTTGGTGTAATTTTGAAAAATGTTTTTTATTTGATCAAAGGCACTCCATTTTATCATATAAACTGAATGTCGAAATAATTTGTATGACTAGCAAGCTTCTTTAGTTGGGAACCCCACAAACATGGTTGTGCTGCTACTTTTCTGAAAGAGGTTATAAATTTCAGTATGGTAAATAAACATTATACTATCACAGTGGAACAAGGATTTTGAACTATATGCATCCAAACTTTCAGAACTTAACTTCATAATCATTAATATATACAGTGTGTATCATAACTCTTATTTACAAGCTTTTAGAGGTTGTAGAAGAGACTTACCCATCTGTGAAATGTAGCAGTACATTTGAAGATCAGATCACTTTCAAATCTCCTGCTTCGTGATATGTGCATGGTGAAGACAATGTGTTCTGACCTCTTCAAACTTACTTAACTACTTTAATATAGCTTTCCCCCTGCATTCATATACATGGCATGATCAATGTTTAGATCAATCCTATTCGGGATCCCTTCTACATGACAAAGGATGTACTTTTCAAAGCCAGGAGTGCAGCACATGTGTGGAGCACCTCAGTCAACTCACCTAGTTGTGAACATGCTAGTTTTTCCAGCTTTTGTTGGATGCATGTGGTATGGTATGGGATGTCATAATTACAACAGGGACTGATAACAGCAATATTTCTCAGTTTGTGTGCATACCATGAAGCAGAAGATTTAAAAGTGATATAATCCTCAAAATTATTTTATATCCAAATGGTACATTTATGGCCATGGAGTCTTTATCAAAACTTCATCTACTAAGTCCATGCAACGTCTAGAAGCGTGTGATAGGAATTGTGAAACACCCTTTATGGAGTAGCAGGTACGAACTTCTATTTTCTTTTATTAACAAATTTGGACATTCTCCTAAACAGGTGCAGGCTATTCACTATGAAAATAGTGTTTTGTTGTGCCTTTAACATTATTTTTTAAAAAAAGAAAAAAAAACAGTAATTCTGGTGACACTTTACTAAACATGTCAGAAGCATACTATATGGTGCCTAGAATGTGCCGTCTGGCAAAGTCAACAGCACATATGAATTCCTCCATTGACCGAATATCTATCTTAGATAAAAAAAAACTATGCCTTCATTCACAATGTACCATGAATGAGATATAGCAGCCATTAGCACAGTTACTATGTTCAGAGATGGAAAAAGTAGCAACTGAAACAAAAAATGAACTAATATAATAATATTTCACTTCCTACAAGCTATTGTAAATTAAAAAACCATTTTAATTAAGAAAAATGTTTATGGTATGTATAATAATTCCAAAGTATCTTACTTTAGTACTTTAATATAGCTTTCCCTCTTCAAACCAAAATGTTATATATTAAACACAAAAAATAAAATGCACCAAAAATATCATGAGATCATGTTAGATAGGGCACTTTCTCTTAAGGAGCACATGACATGAACATCTGCTAGGCTCCAAAGTGGAAATACATCCTTCATAAGTTCTGTGGCACTATTTGGAGATTGTCAGTAGACACTCTTCAAGTATTGGCACTATGATTTGTGTATCTATCTAAATTCATTGTCCATATATGTAAAAGACAGATGTACGACTTAACAAACCCATGCACATTATCAGTGGATAAATATGATTTACTCTCACATGCTCGTTATCTGAATTCAGTTCAGCTGAATTAAATTGAAATTGAATACTGGTTACCTATCTTGAGTCATATTCCACTGCCTGATATCAGATGGAAGAGTGTGCTACTACTGTACATGAATACCAGAAGGTTGTTGAAAACCCTGACCTTCCAATACTGAATGATGTATTCACTGTGGAGCAAAAACGGTTAAAATCAAGATATCCTACTCTTCTCACTGTCAGGATTCTTACTGAAAATGGATTCATTGTTATTGATAAATGAAAACACTGTCCTGCATGAAACTGCCCTGCATCCAGGAAAATCTCCCTGGATTTGACTAGCCTTGGAATCACATCTGAATGAGCTGTGGAAGATGTGTAGACAGTCTCCTTAAGTGTGGCAAATCTCCATCACTATCTTGTGACTGTGGTGCTGAATGACAGATACTTACTCATGTGGCATCAACATGTCCTGCACTGGCCTACAGGGGTCTTTTTGAAGATTTCCTGAGAGTGAGGAGTGGTGTGATAAACTGTATAAAAGATCCTTATATTCTATAAACTGAAGTTGGGTGGGGGGAGGGAGGGAGAGAAAGGACAGCAGAGGGAGGGAACTAATAATATCAGCTGTATCAGGACTTCAAGGAGAGTCAGGGGCGACAAGTGAAAATATGTGCCACACTGGTACTCAAAATCAGAATCTCCTGCTTACAAGGCAGCTGCATTAACTGCTGCACCACCCAGACACACTGCTTATCACAAATGTGTGGACTAACTCAGCATGTTCCCTGGATGACCCATGCTCCCACCTAATGCCACCTATCCACAGTCCCAGTCCAGGTCCTTCAGGCTCATTAATTTTAGATTCCCGCTGGATGTTGAATCCATATGTTCATATACACTGAAAGTAGTGGATTCATTGCCCATAGAGTTGATTAAATTATATGAATGCATGTTGATATTCACCTATATCTATTGTCATTTGTATTGTATTATGCTGGAGATCTGTGTTGAAGTACTGATATGTAGTAGTTCCGTAATCAATTTTCTTATGATTCAAAATCTCTTAATGTACACTGTATGATAAATAATAACAACGATAATAATGGGTAACAAAGGCTGTTATAGTTTTCACTGAGAGAAGCAGATCTTTGCAGTACTCTTGTAAAAAGAATGTATGGTTTTCCAAGAATTTTCTCATTATTCTAAAACCTACAAGAATCTTCTTTAATCATTCCTCATCCACTACAACCAACACATGTAGTGGAATGCAAGAACTAGCATCAACAGTCTGCTCTCTGAGGTCTGCAAGGTTTCCAGTCTTCACCACACACAGCTGCCTTCACATGTCTGAAAGGAAAAAAGCTAATGGAGTTATATCCTTGCACAAACTACCCATCTCTGGGAAAACTAGATATCCAGGTATGCCAGGATAGGTAGCTGTAATGAAGTGGGGCTCCATAGTACCAAAAGAAAGTGGGAAATGCCCCATCTTCACACAGCAGTGACAGCAGCACATCTTTGTCTCATTATTGACTTAGAGTGGACCTATGTTTGCTCTGAGATGAGGTAACTACTGCACTCCTTACTCTTAATGAATGATGCTAGAACACCAGTTGATGTTGCTGCATCAGTAGCCACTTTTGATCATCCAGCATTTGGTTTGTCTGCAACAGAGCGAGCTTCACAGAATTTCATGAAATGAAATGTTTCACCACATCCTTGCGGGTAATGGCTGATCTATCTGATTGGTGTCGTCTTAAATCCTCTGTGACAATATGGGTGGTTCCCTCTCCAGATATCAAGAGACTCAGAAACTCTCAGTGCATACAGCTTGGACTAGAGCCATTACTTTTCACATCTCCTCTAAGGAAGAAACATCATTCATAACTCGAGAACCAATAAAACTACATTTGAGTAAAAGACACAATTGTTTTTTCTTGTAACTGGTCGATGGCACATGACCTCCTTCCCATCTGAAAATTATGATTTGCACCCAAGGCAGCATAGTCCACAAAATGATTATATTTGTAACATAGTCTCACAATTTTTCTCTACTCTCCCATCCAACACTGCTTTAAATTTTGTTTATCCACCTGTTCTTGTTTTAGAAGTGTGGTTCCAAACCTATGAATCATCCTGTATCATATGTATTGGTTTATTGTTTTGCTGCAATGAAAGTGTGAATGTATTTGTTAATTATCTGGTTTGAGATTACATAAATTTATATAGTTGTTCCATTCAAACAACAAGCCTAAGACTCAACATTGAGTGTTTACATATGACAGCTGCCACCCAAGAACTGAATGAAAATATTATCAGGTTAAACAGTTCTTGTATTATAATTAATTAAAGCATTGTTATGCCCCCTTTTATTTTTTAAATATATTACAGTCTCTTAAAGTTAACCTGCATGGTTCTCAAGTAGGCTAGAGTGTTGTACGTTGATACACTTTTCCGACTTTCGCCTCTAGCCAGCTCTGTAATAGACATTTAATATATTTTCTTATTCCATTTTAAAAGTTGCCATCCAATTTTCTGAAATTGCAAAAATTACTCCAGACAATTAAGATTTTTTCAGGTTGACACAATGTAGCCATGTACCTAGGAACAAATATTCTATTGAAATTTAAAAGCATTGCAGTCAGTAAAATCTTGTCAGCACTGAATTTAACCACCTATCTGTTACATTATTAGCCTAATACACACCAATAATCAGTAAGTGAAATCAAATTAAAAGAAATATTATTAATAACCAATTACAAGTTAAATACATTTTGAAATACACTCCTGGAAATTGAAATAAGAACACCGTGAATTCATTGTCCCAGGAAGGGGAAACTTTATTGACACATTCCTGGGGTCAGATACATCACATGATCACACTGACAGAACCACAGGCACATAGACACAGGCAACAGAGCATGCACAATGTAGGCACTAGTACAGTGTATATCCACCTTTCGCAGCAATGCAGGCTGCTATTCTCCCGTGGAGACGATCGTAGAGATGCTGGATGTAGTCCTGTGGAACGGCTTGCCATGCCATTTCCACCTGGCGCCTCAGTTGGACCAGCGTTCGTGCTGGACGTGCAGACCGCGTGAGACGACACTTCATCCAGTCCCAAACATGCTCAATGGGGGACAGATCCGGAGATCTTGCTGGCCAGGGTAGTTGACTTACACCTTCTAGAGCACGTTGGGTGGCACGGGATACATGCGGACGTGCATTGTCCTGTTGGAACAGCAAGTTCCCTTGCCGGTCTAGGAATGGTAGAACGATGGGTTCGATGACGGTTTGGATGTACCGTGCACAATTCAGTGTCCCCTCGACGATCACCAGCGGTGTACGGCCAGTGTAGGAGATCGCTCCCCACACCATGATGCCGGGTGTTGGCCCTGTGTGCCTCGGTCGTATGCAGTCCTGATTGTGGCGCTCACCTGCACGGCGCCAAACACGCATACGACCATCATTGGCACCAAGGCAGAAGCGACTCTCATCGCTGAAGACGACACGTCTCCATTCGTCCCTCCATTCACGCCTGTCGCGACACCACTGGAGGCGGGCTGCACAATGTTGGGGCGTGAGCGGAAGACGGCCTAACGGTGTGCGGGACCATAGCCCAGCTTCATGGAGACGGTTGCGAATGGTCCTTGCCGATACCCCAGGAGCAACAGTGTCCCTAATTTGCTGGGAAGTGGCGGTGCGGTCCCCTACGGCACTGCGTAGGATCCTACGGTCTTGGCGTGCATCCGTGCGTCGCTGCGGTCCGGTCCCAGATCGACGGGCACGTGCACCTTCCGCCGACCACTGGCGACAACATCGATGTACTGTGGAGACCTCACGCCCCACGTGTTGAGCAATTCGGCGGTACGTCCACCCGGCCTCCCGCATGCCCACTATACGCCCTCGCTCAAAGTCCGTCAAATGCACATACGGTTCACGTCCACGCTGTCGCGGCATGCTACCAGTGTTAAAGACTGCGATGGAGCTCCGTATGCCACAGCAAACTGGCTGACACTGACGGCGGCGGTGCACAAATGCTGCGCAGCTAGCGCCATTCGACGGCCAACACCGCGGTTCCTGGTGTGTCCGCTGTGCCGTGCGTGTGATCATTGCTTGTACAGCCCTCTCGCAGTGTCCGGAGCAAGTATGGTGGGTCTGACACACCGGAGTCAATGTGTTCTTTTTTCCATTTCCAGGAGTGTAGAAGCTATTGGAAATTAACATAAATGTCCATTTTTAAGACAGGCAAAATTTTTAAGGCACTAGAAAAACTCAGTTAATTTGCAAGTATCACATTTCCACGGTAAAAAAATTCTGTTTCAAGGTACACAATAGCGCACAACTCACTGGCATTTTGTTAGTTACATAGGATCTCATTACAGTGTCCTCCTTATACTCAGTGTGCTCTGAGAGTAGTCTGAGGACAATCTGAAGTGGAGCACTGAGTGCAGAAGCTAAAAAAGATGCACAGACTAATTGCAGTTGCAAGCAGCAAGATGATGTGAATTCTGCATCCTCTGGTGGCATGTGTAGTGCCACCTGGCAGCTTCTGGCGAGTCCTCTATAGTAGTAGCTCATGGTAGCTGTTTAAATGTTTCTTCTGTGGAGATATGAGCAGCAAGTGATTCACCAAATGTTGTTGATGAAACACTGTTCATACCACATTGATCCCCCTTCCCACTCCTCAGATTGCACTCTGCTGTGGCATAGCATCGGTGTTGTTAATGATGCGGGGGACGTCTATGCTGTAGTCCTGCTGGTGGACTTGGCTGTAGTACGATGGCTGATGGCACCGACCAACCTGCGTCCCGATATTTGTGTTGCAAGCCACCAGGAACATTGCTAAAATACTGGAGGTAGGACACTGATGCAACAGGAAAGGTGGGTGCAGCATCGGTGCTCCCGTGTATGCAGGATGCTGTGTGGCTGATGCAGGCTCAATACCCGTGACTGATGTTACTGTGAATGGTGGTGAATGCTGCGGCTGTGGCAGTTTCTGTAGACGTGGCACCATTTGCATAGACAGGCAGAGTCAAGCTCCACGACAGTGATGTCTGATGGTGAATATGCCCAAACGGCAGGCACTGGCAAGGGCTGCTCAGGGGAAGCAGTCTGAGATGCAGGGAGTGTTTCTGAAACATGAAAATCTATGTCAGGGTCACACTAATAACGAAAACGGAGTTGACCCTGTTGCTGGTAGTGTGCCTGTTTTGCTGCAAACGCTATAATCAGCTCGGCCAGTCGCCTATGTGATGATGCCAGAGTCCCACTTGTGAGACTCATTAAAGACATGATTGAAAACTTTATCTTTCATGTGGACCTTCGTTGCAAAGTTGGCATCTGAAGAAGACTGTTGAGGGTGAAATAGATGCAACAAAGTGCAGTGACGACGACTGTGTAGGCTAATAATTCTGCCAGCGAAATATTGTGAAAAGGCAGAGTGCTGTAGGTGCTGAAAACAAGAGAACAGTACTTTCCCTTGAATGTTAAGCACGAAGTTTGGACATCTGAGCATTGAAAGTGCGAATGAGACGTTCGGCTTCACCATTCGATTGAGGAGTGGGTAATGCCATTTGCATATGATGCATCCAATTCTGTTGACAGAATTGTTCAAATTGCAACGAATAAAACTGTGGACCATTGTCTGAAACGATTGTCTGTGGCAAACCTTCTAAGTAAAAGACAGAAGCAAGTGTTTTTATAGTGCTAGCACTAGTTATAGAATTCACTGGAATGAAAAACGTGTATCTACAGTATGCATTGATGATAACCAGTCACTGTGTGTTTCAGAAGGGATCAGCAAGATCAATGAGGAGACACTGCCAAGGCCCGTCAGGTCATGACCAACTGCGAAATTCCTGGCGTGAAGTTGCCTGGTTATCCGCACATGCGTGACAATGGCCGGTCATGGGTTCAGTCTGCTTGTCAAGCTTGAGCCGCATAAAATTATTGACCGCTAACTGGTTAGTTCTAACGGTTTCCCAATGTCCTCTTCGTAATGGTTTCAAAACATATTGCTGCAATGATGGAATCATTACTCACATTTGTTCATTAGGAGTACGCAAGCAAATCACACCATTCTGAAGAGAAAAGCTGTTGCGATGCGCATAGTATTTACGTTCTATTGTATCCGAAATTCATTTCAGATTACAAGGCCAATCCATCTGAATGTAACACTTGAGCAGTCGTAGTAACTGATCCTGTTCAGTAGTTTGTGCAATCCGTTGACAATCAACTGCAGTGCTTTCGATCAGACCGGTCTATTTGGAGGCAAGAAGCTTCTGATACATGGAATTCTGGATCACGTAAGCAAGACAGAGTATCTGCGTTTGCATGCTTTGCCATAAGATGACAGAATTTCATACTGATGATTTGAAAGTAGTTACCAACGTTGCAACTTCTGTGCTGTACTATCAGGCACGTCTTTCAACGGATGAAAAGCACAGTCAACAGCTTATGCTCCGTTACGAGAAAAAAAATTTCTGTAGTGCAGACACTGATGAAATTTCATGACACCAATGATGATGGCCAAAGCTGCCTTTTCCAACTGAGTGTAGTTGATTTGAGCGTTGTGATGGTTCAGTGTTTCCACTTTCCAGCCTTGTGAGATAAACTGCTCCTACTAGAAATGTGACGATGCGTCAGCTGCGAGAACAAATGGTTATTGCTGATCGAAATGAATAAGCAAGAGCAACTAAGCAATGCATTATCAACTTCTGAAATGATTGTTCGCATTCTTCAGTCCATTGGAAAGCAACATTTTAACGTTGAAGGCGATGCAAACGGGTAGCTATTTGCACCGAATTCAAAATAAATCTGATATAGTAGGTCAGTCTTCCCAGAAATTCCTGTAGTTCTAGCACATTTTTAGAAGAGGGTCATCTCCAGATGGTCTCTAAACGCTTGGTTGAGGGATGAGCGCTTTGGGCGTCAATAAAGTGTCCCAAATATTCATTTTAAGTATTGAAAAATGAACATTTCTGTAAATTTCACTTAAGCCCTGCAATGTTTCAAACTTGGAAAAGAGATGCCAAATTTTCGAGATGCTGTTCTGACGTTTGTCCGGACACAATGATGTCATCCAAATAAGTCGAAAATGACGGAACCTCCGTTGTCACTTGTTCAAGAAAGCGTTGAAATAACATAGGACTAGATGCACTTCCAAAGGAAAGGTGCTGGTATTAATATCGGCCGACATGCGTTTTGATCACCATTCAGGGGAAGTTGAAGGCGAGCATCGGCTAAATTAACTTTAGAAAAGAATCGTCCACCTGCTAGGTGATCCACAACCTCCTAAATACGTGGAAATAGGAAAGAATCAACAACCATTTGAGCATTAACTGTTGCTTCAATGTCAACACAGTCTGATTTTCCGATTCGATTTTCTTGTGATAACCAGAGGAGATGCCCACTAACTAGCAGAAGTAGGTTTCAAGACACCAGTTTGCTCTAATCTGCTGAGACATGTGTTGTAAGACTTTCGTTGAGCACTGGCTTTGAGCGTAACGTGTATTTGAATATTCCTTGCATGTCCATAGTTTTCACACAGCTGATGAATGCTGGCATGGAAAACGTGCATGTCAATAGCGTGTACATTGTCCTGAATATCTAACCCAAATAAATCAAATGCACCCATGCCAAAAATACTGGTACTAAAACGTGACTGAAATACTGTGAATGGCACTGACACAGTGGTATTTCGATATTTTTCTCGAAAAGTGCATGTCCCAAGAACAGATATACTTTCTCCATTGTAGGCTATGAGGCGTAAGCATAATTTTTTGGAGCCGAGGGTGTCCCTATTACTAGCAAGTTGTTTGATTTAGCAATGTGACTGAAGCGCCATTTAAGTGATTTGGCACAGGTTGATTCGAAATCTGTAGAGATATGAATAGTTCTGTGGATATGACTGTCAGTCCTGATTTTGGGAACATTGCGTTTATCTGTTTTGGGAGGGACAGAGCTGTCTGCTGTTTGTCCATATGAGGAGAGCTGATTTGAATTAGCAAAGTTTCACACGGTTTTCATTGCTTCACGATTCGTGTACTCGCGCCTACGGTTCCTGTGAGTGTTGCCCTGAGGAGCCGATAAATGTTAAGAATGTGAGATCATATTAATCCCCATCTGTTCAAATCGGGATTGAAGTGATACAGAGTTTGCTTTTGCGCATATTCAGGACCACTTCCGTGAGTGTGTCCTGACTTATGACAGCGTTGGCATTCCACTTGGCAGAACAAGTAGTGTTTGGGATCGTGCTTGACTTACCACTTCACCCAAGACTTGGGTGTGCATGAATTTGTAGTATAAGTGGATACGTACCTCTTACTCTTCTTACTCTATGGCTTGCGGGTGTTGTCAACACGAGCTACGCAGGGCGGAGACTTCTTACAGCTAGTTGCAACAGGCATATTAATCTTGGAATACCAAAGAGTAAGATGTTACATTAACTCTAAACCATCGTAAATTTTACTACTACATATTTTGTTCAAAGGAAGTCATAATTTATAGTTTACTCACTATTTCATTATAAATATGAGGTCTCCAATGGTATATCATATACAAAAAAGCACAAAATGTTTTGTTTTACACTCTGTACAGAAATGGCAAAGATTTGTGCTTCTGGAGCGCGCTCGTGCTCTGCGAGCAGAGCTGGGTCTGCTCGGCGCTCCGTCTTTTCCCCTCAGTGCGCTATTCGGAGCACGTGTGCGAGTGAGACGACTGTATGCCGAAGGCCAATTGCGGGGGGCGTTTGAAAAGTCGGAGCTAAAATAAAAACTACTTACGTGTTTGGGGGTAAACCTTTTTTATTTTTCGACATAGTCTGCTTTTAGACTTATACACTTCGTCCAACGCTGTTCTAATTTGGTCGGCCGAAGTGGCCGTGCGGTTAAAGGCGCTGCAGTCTGGAACCGCAAGACCGCTACGGTCGCAGGTTCGAATCCTGCCTAGGGCATGGATGTTTGTGATGTCCTTAGGTTAGTTAGGTTTAACTAGTTCTAAGTTCTAGGGGACTAATGACCTCAGCAGTTGAGTCCCATAGTGCTCAGAGCCATTTGAACCATTTTTTGAACCATTTGTTCTAATTTGTTGATCCCTTCCGAATAATAGGAATTGTCCAAATCTGCAAAATAGCTATTAGTTGCTGCAATCACCTCCTCGTTTGAATAAAATCTTTGTCCCGCCAGCCATTTCTTCAAATTGGGGAACAAATAGTAGTCCAAGGGAGCCAAGTCTGGAGAATAGTGGGAATGTGAAACGTTGGAATCCTATTTCCTTTAATTTTGCGACCTCAATTGCTTAGGTGTATGCTGGTGCATTGTCATGATTGAAAAGGACTTTTTTGTGGTCCAATCGTCGGCGTTTTTCTCGCATCTCGGATTCCAAACGGTCCAATAACTATGAGTAATATGCACCCGTAATAGTTTTACCCTTTTCCATATAGTCGATGAGGATTATTGCTTGCGAATCCCAAACGACAGTCGCCATAACCTTTCCGGCCGAAGGAATGGGCTTCGCTTTTTTTGGTGCAGAGTCTCCCTTGGTAACCCATTGTTTAGATTGTTGTTTGGTGTCAGGAGTACAGTAATGTATCGATGTTTCATCCACGGTGATGAAACGACGCTAAAAGTCCTGTGGATTCTTCCTAAACAGCTGCAAACCATCCTTGCAACACTTCACATGATTCCGTGTTTGGTCAAGCGTGAGCAATCATGGAACCTATCTTGCGGATAGCTTTCTCATGTCCAAATGTTTATGCAAAATATTATGTACCCGTTTATTCGAGATGCCCACAGCCCTAGCAATCTCACACACCTTAACTCTTCTGTCATCCATCACCATATCATGGATTTTAACAATGACTTCTGGAGTTGTAACCTCCACAAGGCGCCCAGAACGTTCAGAATCACTTGTGCCCATTTGGCAACTCCGAAAATTTTGAAACCACTTATAAACTGTCCCATCCAAAAGTGCAGAGTCACTGTACTGTTTATCAAGCTTCTCTTTTGTCTCCAGAGGCATTTTGCTTTCCATAAAATAATGTTTAATCACCACACGAAATTCTTTTTCGTCCATTTTTTGACAATCACTCGACGTCCTTGATTCAAACGAATGCCAAACACAAAGAAATAGACCAATATGCCTGAAACTTGGTGTGCGTTCTTTCCAAAGATGCTACTAACTAAACATGAACTCGATACGCGCTGGTGGTGCGATCTCTCGGACTTTGCATGGACTTTTTAAACGCCCAAAAGGCGAATATTGGAGCATATTTTTATAATGATGATTTTATCACTACTGTTTATTTTCAACACTATTTTATTCCGCTGCTGTTACCAATTTGCTCTGTTTAAATGAATTTTAAACAGAACAACTGTCCATTTTTTTTTTTTTTTTTTTTGAAGTGCTTGAGGAGAACACGTTTGATTTATGCTTTACACTATCTACAGGGTGACAATTATTGAACTATATGAAATAAAATTGTCACGACTTCTGAACAGTTTGCGTCAGGACGTTCAAACAGCACAGTTGGCCGTGGGGCATAATGGGAACTAGTATGCGCATGCGCACGCTGCTTGTTATTGTCGGCCATTTGCATGTGAAACTCTCATGGTACAGCGTGTCTGAGTCCACAGCTTGTGGTCCAGTGGTGAGTGTTGCTGCCTCTGGATCACAGGGTCCCCAGTTCGATTCCCGGCCAGGTTGTGGATTTTCTCTGCCCGGGAACTGGGTGTTTGTGTTGCCCTCATCATCATCATCATCATCATTCGTGAGAGAGGCTATATTGGATGAGGGGGAAAAAATTGGACTGTGTAAAAATTGGGGCTTTGTACGGGCGCTGATGACCGCGCAGTTGAGCGCCCCGCAAACCAAACATCACCAACATCACAGCATGCCTGAGCGTATAGCGTTTGTGAAGGCTAACTGAGGGAGCAACAGCAGACCAACTGCGGCTCAAAGGAAATTTGCGACTGAGTTCAAGCTGAAGACAACCAGTCCAAATGTGCTAACAATGAAGAATTTGATTTGCAAGTTTGAGAGAATGGGTAGTGTTCGTGATGACAGTTCTGGCTATGTCGGTCGTCCAAAAAGGGTTAAACGCCTGAAAATATACAGAAGACACGCGGTGTGTTTCACACCAGATCCAGGAAATCGATCAGACGAGCTGCACAACAGGTGGGAATCAACTGGGAGACACTGTGACAAGCTGTTTTTGAAGACTTGCATCTTTTCCCGTACAACGTTCAAACCCATTAGCCATTAAGCCCAAGTGCAGTGGAACAGCAGTTGTGTTCCTCCAACACTATGGTCCACAGAATTGACGAACAGGATTTTGATGTGAATATGGTGTGGTTTAGCGACGAAGCCCACTTTCATTTGGATGGGTCTGTCAATAAGCGAAATTGGCGCAATTGGGGACTGAGAATTCGCATTTCGCGATCGAGAAGTCTCTTCACCCTCAATGGGCGAATGCCTCGTGTGCAATGTCCAGTTACAGAATAAGTGGTGCCACGTTCCTTGATGGCATGGTGACTACCGTACAGTACGTGGAGGTTTTAGAAGATGATTTCGTCCCCATTATCCAAGGTGACCCTTATTTCGACCAGATGTGGTTGATGCAAGACAGAGCTCGACCCCATCTAAGCAGAAGAGTGTTTAATGGAATCTTCAAAAGTCTGAATTTCAAAACATGATTTGGAGCTTCTTAAACAAGTCAGTCAATCCACTTTTGCACTTCATGTAATTGCAGTTTTTTGAGAGAGATACCAATAAACAATAACTAAAAAGATTTTGCTTCAGTTTCTCAAAGATTGTCCTACAAAAAATATATTCTAGGATAACTTATCTGTGAAGAAGAAATCTTTCATTTCACAAAATCTTTTTGAAAGAATAGAACGCGCTGCTCATTTCAACTATTAGACAACTATTGGTATTTTAAAAGTTCAGACATCTACGTGCAGCATCATAGTATTCACGTTGTCTCCCGGAAAAAATCTGTAAATAATGTGTTACAGGAATAAGTGTTCCAATACCTCTGGCAGTAGTACTAGACAGAAACGCCTCTTACCCTTAATTAAGATTGGCTATAGCTCTGAAAGGTGGGCGAGCAACCATGTTCCCGAAAATCTATGATCATTTACACGCAGTTAAAGATAGAAAATGTACGACGGGTAGTGTAGTCGTAATTAAAAAGCAAGTTGCGAACGTTCCTTCTGTGCAGCTGCTTCCATTCCACTGCTAAATAATTTTTATTTAAAAGCTTTTAGTTCGTTTAGTGGAAACGAACTTCCAGCTGTTATTAATGAAATTTTTTCAGCTATGTGAATCCTTTTTTAAATGGTCAGTGTGTAGCCATATTAAATTTGTCAGTCTCTATATCTACTCGTCCTATAGTTCTACGACAGATCATACAAGTAAGTAACAAATTAATTAGGTTTTAAAGTGAGCTAGGCAAGACGTAAACAATTGCAAAGACTTTCAAACGGTACACGCGCTCCTGGACTAGGTGTCACATGACCGACATACGGTCCACATCGAATAGCTAGTGCAGAGCCCAGCAGCTATAAACACATCCTTATTTCGAATAAACAACGCAATCATTGAACGTCTGTTAACGCAAATAGCTCCAAGAAGTGTGTTTCATTACCAGCATCGTGTAAGTAACTGTTTTCGGTTATGAGTACACGATAGGGTCTTTCAGCCTTATGTTATTTTACAGCACATACACAACGTAGAGATATTATTCTCATGAGCTCTGCTGTTGGACAGTGAAAAATGCATGTTATAGTTATCTTCATTACTTAATAAATGTTTAAATAGTTAGTGGGGTTCCTGCAAAGGAGAATGCAGTATGCATTGCTTTGTACCCAAACATATTCAAGCATGTCTATGAATCTTTATGGGATGCATATTCGGATAAACGTAGAATATTTATACATTTTCTACATTAGAAGTAATTTTTCTCACTTTCTGAAATTCATTTCCCATTTTCAGTACTAAGTTACATAGCTGTCTTCAGACCAATTAAATAAGGGTAACAATGCATAATCTAATGCCTGTTTAAGTAAACAGATGTAAAATTAACTTTCGAAAAACGCCGAATGGCAGCTAACCTAACAGGCACAACCGAATACACTATTTTCTGGAGTCACGTTTTCAAACTTAAAATAAAAGTATGGTATTAATTGTTACGGCATCAGCAAACATTGGACAAAAAGTCCCACAATACAATAAAGCATGAGCTTTACTTAGCACTTTGTTCCTCTTGACAAATTACATGTACATTAACACTGTTGAATACATGTTATACTTAAGCTAGCAGCACTAAAAAAATTAGGAGAAAACAGCACTGTTGGAGATTTTTTGTGTTCCAAGCAACGAAATACTGTGTTCCTCCTAGAAGACATATTCCTGTAGTTATTACTTTGTGCCCTTGGGAATAGCAAGAGTAAAATTTCCACTGATCAGACACGAAAGGGGGTACAACTTACTGAAGCATTATCGAAGTTCCTGGCTCTACAGAACAGTTAAAAATCATGTAATAGGACCCTATCTTAAAGCTTGCATTGCACTATACCAAGAACTGAAGCCCTGAGAATAAAGCTAAGCATCAACATAGTAAGTTCAAATAACAATGACTGTATGTTTATGTATATATTTCAGGAAAGTTAATAAATAGTAAGAAATAACATTAATATGAAAGATAAGAAACTGAAAATGTATAGTGAGGTAAAATTAAATTTTAATTACATTAAATGTATAGATGAGTTTTGATTGGTCATTAGCGACGTGTGAACGAAATTGTAAAGAAACTTTCGGGGCTGTAGATCTGTTTCTTCGTTAATAAGTTTAACTGCTTGACTTTTTAAATGACTGAAAATTTCAGTCCCTCCCAAAATGTTCATTTTTTTCTCTTTCGTAGGATAATGCAAAATTGAGAGTTCTCGGTAATGTTTTTGGACCTATGCTCGTTATTTAACAAACATAGTTCAAATGCACTTTTGCATTGGTATCGTTCGATTTTATATACTCTTTAAAGCATGTCCGGAAGTTGATTTGTGCAATATACGGTTTGTCAAAATTGCCACATCTAATTTTGTATATCCCTGACTTATGTAATAAGTCCATTGCTTTGGCTGTGCGTCTTGTAATATTACAAATATTTTTTAAATTATGAATGTCAATTTTGATATTCATATTTTTAAAAGGTTTGGCTGTTTTATTACAAACTTTACCATAATAGGCAGAAATTTGAACTTAGTCTTTTGTTTGTCTTCCTCTCTTTCTAGAGCAGTCTTGTTTGCATCTGACTTTTGCTTAACTTTGTTTCTATCTGTACATTTCTTTAATTATTTATGGTTCAAAATTATTTACTTTGGCTAAATTTTCTGGCATCGCTGTTTATTTGTTAATTTCGTCTTGATAAAGCAGAAAATTTATTATTTACTGTATCACTGAGTGAAATTATGCTTTTTTATGGATTGATGTGTGGTGTGATTCATTATTAATGTGTCATTAGCGGCTGCTGTTCGAAAACTTGCAAATGTGTGCATTTAATTTTCTTTCTGTATTGTAATTGCTTGATACTACGTTTTAATGCAATCAAGACAGACACAGAATGGTCAACGAGTAACTGGTTGGAAGTCTTAGATCTGCTCAGCGATTTTTCGTAGGACCATACTTTTCCCCGGTTATTGGCCAGATCTTTCGCTAAGGTATAACGACGGTAGTTGTGTGCTTCGCACATAGATCTTTTCGCAGGCGCACCAATCTCTGCTACGTTTGCCTGACGTCATTTACACGTTCTCTTTTGAACCGAGAGTGCAACAGCCTTTGCTTCCTCAACGTTTTCCGAATTTCGTTGTTAAACCACAGTGGATCTTTTCCGTTCTTAATCCATTTACTAGGCACATATTTCTCCAGAGCACCATTTGCAGTCCGTTTAAACTTTGCACAGAATTCTTTTGCGTCTATCACACTGGAACTAGACGATGTCAATTCATTGTCTAAGTGAAGTGCTGACAAACTGCTTATCTGCTCTTTCGGGCAGAAACAGTCTCCTAGCCTTCTTGACTGATTTATTAACTCAAAAATTTTCAAATGTGTGTGAAATCTTATGAGACATAACTGCTAAGGTCATCAGTCCCTAATCGTACACAATACTTAACCTAAATTATCATAAGGACAAACACACACACCCATGCCCGAGGGAGGTCTCGAACCTCCGCCGGGACCAACCGCACAGTCCATGACTGCAGCGCCCTGAGACCGCTCGGCTAATCCCGCGCGGCATTCATTAACTTTCTAAGATATCTCCATTGTGTGTGGGCTACTGCACTAGCTGCTCAAGACAGTTTTTGGAAAAAGTATTCAAAAGTACTTCGGAAGACTGTCTCTGTACCCCCTCCAGTGAATCCATAGTCATCCCAGTCTGTACTCAGTAGGTTAAAGTCACCTTCAGCTAGCATTACATGTCTTATCTTAGATGTCCCCAGCGAATCAGCTGTTTGTGCAGTTGTCAGGTGTTAAGATGGGTGCAGTCGTTTTCGTAACACGATATTTCGACAGTGTATCTTGCCATCATCTTCAAGTATTACCTGGAGAATGAGCGTCTTTGCTTTTTCTCCAGTGTTTCATTCTCTTCTGTGATGAGAGGAGTGGTCTGTTCTAAGACATCCTATGTACCCTATCCAGCCAAGGGGTTTTATGGGGTTTTGTTGGTTTCATCTATTTATTTTCTCTTGCAAGAAAAAGGGGTAGCTTGTTTCTCCCGGTTCGGAATTTATTTGCAGGAATTTTGGAGACAGCCCTGGTATTCACCTTACGGCCTAAGGAAACCCATCGTTTTCCTTTTTATAGCGCGTCCGCTTGGGATGCACTAGGTTGTGTACGTCTCGGTTCGTCTGTGCTGCCGTTGTAGACCTGCGCCACATGGCGGGTCCGCTTCCTATACCGCCCTCAACGGCGGCCTGGCAGTAGTGGCGGCTGTTGATGTTGCTGCTGCTGCTGCTGCTGCTGCAGTCGACGCGGCGGCGGCTTTCTTCCAACTTCTTCACACATTCCTTTTTTTTCTTGATCTTTTTTCTTCTAGATCTCCAGCCAGCTGCGTTGGTCGTCGGCTCGCTCCTCCACCTTTGAAATCCTGAGGTCCAATAAGTCGTCGTCTGTCAGATCTCCATGCCAGGTGACAAGACTCCTAGGTTTGTGCCTCGCTGTCGATGTGTGTCAGTGCCTCTTCCCTGGCTACGTTCGTTGTTTGCGTAGCGCCGTTTGCCTCCATCATCTTTTTCTGCAAGTTTGTTTTGCATGTCTTGGTCCTGCATGGTGTGGTCTCCTGTTTGGGAGGCTATTGTGTTGCACAACTGCGTATCCGTTTGCGCCGCCCTCGGATTCAGTCGCGGCCGGTGGAGGTATGCTTCTCGCAAGGGGCGACAGACAACCCCCATCTCCGCGTGGAGCGCCATTCTGAAGAGGCTCTCGGCCTCCCATAGAGCTGGGTCGATGTAGTGGTGGTTGTCTTCTTTGTGGCCTGGTGCTGCGCTGGTCTCTGGTGCAGCGACATTCTCTAGTGTAGTGACGATCTTTGCTTTTCGGCATGAAGACGCCCACTGCCCCTGCTTGGCGGCATGAAGCTGCCCCCGGAAATCACTCTCACTAGTGGTGTGGGCGGTGGGCCGTGCGTGGGTGCGGACTGTTGCCGTCATGTCTATAGACTCTTCTGGGGGCGAGGTTGTAGTCTTCCCATTCCTGCACCTCCGGTGCTGTCTTTTTTGAGGTTGAGAAGCGCTGGCCAGTCTCTTCGTCTTCTCACTGGTGTATCTGCACTCTGCAAAATTCTGGCGGCCGCGGCAGTTTGTGACATGTGGTCCACCCCAGCGAGTGCAGGTCAGTCGTTCATGTCTGCCTACATTACTGGTGTGGCTGTCATGCTACCCTGCACACTTCACGCATCTTGCGGTGTTGCGACAGTATATCGCCACATGCCCTCCTTCCTGGTATTTGTACCAATGGACCGGTGGGTCCAGGTTGGTGGGGATAGCCTCTGTCTCGACAGGGAAGACTAGAAGCTTCCTCACCACTTATACAGGGCGTTAGAAAAAGGTACGGCCAAACTTTCAGGAAACATTCCTCACACACAAATAAAGAAAATATGTTATGTGGACATGTGTCCGGAAACGCTTAATTTCCATGTTAGAGCTCATTTTAGTTTCGTCAGTATGTACTGTACTTCCTCGATTCACCGCCAGTTGGCCCAGTTGAAGGAAGGTAATGTTGACTTCGGTGCTTGTGTTGACATGCGACTCATTGCTCTACAGTAATAGCATCAAGCACATCAGTACGTAGCATCAACAGGTTAGTGTTCATCACGAACGTGGTTTTCCGGTCAGTGCAATGGTTACAAATGCGGAGTTGGCAGATGCCCATTTGATGTATGGATTAGCACGGGGCAATAGCCGTGACGCGGTACGTTTGTATCGAGACAGATGTCCAGAACGAGAGTGTCCCGACAGGAAGACATTCGAAGCAATTGATTGGCGTCTTAGGGAGCACGGAACATTCCAGCCTATGACTCGCGACTGGGGAAGACCTAGAACGACGAGGACACCTGCAATGGACGAGGCAATTCTTCGTGCAGTTGACGATAACCCTAATGTCAGCGTCAGAGAAGTTGCTGCTGTACAAGGTAACGTTGACCACGTCACTGTATGGAGAGTGCTACAGGAGAACCAGTTGTTTCCGTACCATGTACAGCGGGTGCAGGCATTATCAGCAGTTGATTGGCCTCCACGGATACACTTCTGCGAATGGTTCATCCAACAATGCGTCAATCCTCATTTCAGTGCAAATGTTCTCTTTACGGATGAGGCTTCATTCCAACGTGATCAAACTGTAAATTTTCACAATCAACATGTGTGGACTGACGAGAACCCGTACGCAATTGTGCAATCATGTCATCAACACAGATTTTCTGTGAACGTTTGGGCAGGCATTGTTGGTGATGTCCTGATTGGGCCCCATGTTCTTCCACCTACGCTCAATGGAGCACGTTATCATGATTTCATACGGGATACTCTACCTGTGCTGCTAGAACATGTGCCTTTACAAGTACGACACAAGATGTGGTTCATGCACGATGGAGCTCCTGCACATTTCAGTCGAAGTGTTCGTACGGTTCTCAACAACAGATTCGGTGACCGATGGATTGGTAGAGGCGGACCAATTCCATGGCCTCCACGCTCTCCTGACCTCAACCCTCTTGACTTTCATTTATGGGGGCATTTGAAAGTTCTTGTCTACGCAACCCTGGTACCAAATGTAGAGACTCTTCGTGCTCGTATTGTGGACAACTGTGATACAATGCGCCATTCTCCAGGACTGCATCAGCGCATCAGGGATTCCTTGCGACGGAGGGTGGAATCATGTATCCTCGCTAACGGAGGACATTTTGAACATTTACTGTAACAAAGTGTTTGAAGTCACGCTGGTACGTTCAGTCGCTGTGTGTTTCCATTTCATGATTAATGTGATTTGAAGAGAAATAATAAAATGGGCTCTAACATGGAAAGTAAGCGTTTCCGGACACATGTCCACATAACATATTTTCTTTCTTTGTGTGTGAGGAATATTCCCTGAAAGTTTGACCGTACCTTTTTGTAACACCCTGTATGTCATCACCGTTTGCCACTTGTACAGTGGTGATGAAGAGCTGCAACTTCATCTTGTTCGTTTGGTTGTACAGCTTGATTGCTGCATTGTGGAATCCTGCTTTCTCAGTCCTACCTGGACTGCCTTGTTGCTGAAGATCCAAGGCAGTCCCCTCAGTAGTGCCTGGGTCCTCTTCACATGTCGAGGTTTTAGCACTGTCTTCTTGCCGGGTGCATCAGCGATGTGGGCAGCTGCAGTGCTTTTCAGCATCTTGTAGTCACCCATTTTCGCCACTTGCATCTCGATTATGGTGTCGGAGTCTACCAACTCGACGCCGTCTTCGGACTTACAGCGCTGTGGTGCTCAATTGTACAACTCTGTCCACCTATCTCCTCTGCACTGGATGTACAGGGGAGGAATGGTTGTACTGCACTCACCTTCCTCCTCTTGTTCTTGCATTTCTTGTCAATGCTTTTGGCAGACTGGGATACCGATTGCGTCCTGTCTGCTTCGGTGAAACAGCATTTAGCCAGGCCCTGCTTCGCCATGTTACATGCCAGGTAACACGACAATTTGCGCTTGTTGTGAGAACAGCAGCAGTCTGGCACGCTGCATAGTCTCTACCTAGTTGCGTACTGCAGTAGCTCAGCGCTCACTAACAGTCAGGCGCGGACTATGACTGCCCCAGCGGCGGTGATATACCCCTTTATCAGTCTGACCATTTCAGCTGGATATTTATGTTAACTAGTTTGAACAGCAAGCCCTGCTGCCAAAGTTTTTTGAATGCTCATTCGATATCCAGAAACACCGAAAGGGTGCACTGTCCCTGGTTGGATCCTATGGTTATTATGTCCTTTAGTTTGAGGAGTGGCTCACTTGTTGAAAGTTATGTCTGAAACATGCTGGCATGAAGGGGAGTAGTCCTTGGTTTTCGATGTATGTTCTTAGGCAGTTTGCTAGTACCCATTCATAGGTCTTGCCTATTTAGCCGAGAAGGGATTTTGGTTTGTAGAACTTAGGATCTGTTTTAGGATTGTCTGGCTTGCGGATCATGATAATCTTGCTCGTCTTCCAGTTGGTCAGTAACATCTTGTTATGTAAGCAGTAGTTGAAAACGAGGGACCTGATGGTAATCAGGGTCCAGGAAGGGGCTTCATGAAGATGTATGCATCTAATATTGTTTTGTCCTGGGGCTGAGTTGTGTCCAGAGTATTCTGCATAGACTTCCTGTTTTTCAGTTTCAATGATGGGTGTATCCAGTAAGTGTGACACCTGGGTGTCCGCTTGCAGCCTAAACAGGTAATCGAATTTATTATCATTGGGGAGGGAGAAGACTTCTTGTAGGACTTTCTTAAAGGCTTCTGCCTGTTTGAGTTGGTCTGTTGTTGGTTCGTTGTTCACAATTAGGGTGTTGGTGGTTGGCTGCTGTTACCCTGTTAGGGTTTTGAATCGCCTGCAGAATTTACCCCCTGTTCCTGTAGTCAAGTCTGCTGCAAGTGATATCCCATTTTCGTTGTCTATGTTCGCAAATTATTCTTTTTATTCTGGTGTTTAGTCTGTTCCATTGTCTTTTTAAGTCAGGTTTGTCATTTCGTCTCATTTGTCTTTGTAGTAGCTTCTTTTGTCATGGTCTCCAGTTTTCTGCAATTTTGGTGGGGATTGCTTCTTGTGCTGCTTTTTTTATTCCTGTTTCGAGTCTGTTGGTCGTTTGCCGCATAGTCATGGAGATGGATAGTTCTTCAGTCACTATGTCCTGGTACTTGTTCTAGTCTGCACTGGCGTATTTTAGGATGGTTCGTCTGTTGGGGTGTGAGGGATGGGGAAGACAGGTGGAAGGTGGTTGCTGATTATTAAGTCAGCTTTTCTGGGAAGATGCATAGTCTTGTCTAGGTTGGGGCTGAATAGGACATGGTCTGGGGCTGATGTACCATTATGACCCATTAATGTCGCTTATACAGTGGTAGTCATAAGGTCAGATCGGTAGTCAACAGATCGAATAGTCTGCACCCATTGCCATTGTCCATTCTGTTACCTAGCCTTTTACGTCTCGTGTTGAAATCCCCAAGCAGTATGGTGTGATCAAATGACGTGATGTATTGGATAAACTGGGTATGCAGCGCCGTCCCAGGGGGAGATATAGGCATGCTATTTTCAGAGACCTCCTGTTCATGTCAGTTATTTGAACTGCAACGGCCTCTATGCTATCCAAGGTATCAGGAAGGGTGATATCCTTCGTTACGATACTGTTGAAGACATAGATGGCCACACATCACCAGCTATCTTGTCTTTCGTTCCTGAAGGTGTTGAACTTGGGGAAATCACATTTTATTCTGGTCTTGAGTCAGGTTTCCGCAATAGTGGCTATGTAAATGTTTTCCCTGTCGAACATATACGTGAGTAGTGATTTTTTGTTCCTGATTTCCCTTGCATTTGCGAAGAGGAGTGTTAGGTGGTTGTGTTCTGTTTCATTGTCCATGGTGCATGGTGTTTGGGGGAGGAGGCGTAGCCCTACTGTTGTGTGAGCACTGTGTGATGTTTTTGTTGTGTGTGTGGTGGGGAGGGTTGTGGTGTGTCGTAGGGTGAGGGGGTGTCGGCGTGTTCTTCTCTCAGGGCTGATTGTGTACAGTTGGGCCTCAGGATCCCACCAATCAGTTATTGTAATATGGAGTGCATTTCTGGCTTGTGTGAAAATCATTCGTCTCTCAAGGAGTCGTTTCGAAGCTCTGTCGATTGAATTTCTGACTTCAGAACAGCGATCCTGGAAGTGGTCCACCAGGACCATTGTGAGGAGCCTTACTAGATCATCTTTGAGCACAACTTCTTCGGCTAGGTGCTCGCTCGAAGGGAGGGGAGTGGGGCCATCGATGGTCTTAATTGGCATTCTGGTCTCGATGCTGGTGGCCTATTTAGGCCGCTGGGGACGCTTGTAAAACAATGCTGAGTTGTTTCCGTAGCAGTTTGCACATTGTTCCTTTTCCTGTTTCCTGCATTGTGAGAGGGGGTGTCTTTGCTACATCCCACCTTCCTTATACGCTTATCGTCCCACACTCTTTTTCTCCACCGCACGCCATAATGGGTGCAGTGGTGGGGAGGACGGTGCCGCCAGAAGCTGGGAACGAATTCTGTCTCCTCAATGCTCTTGTGGTCTGTGACAGGCGGGGAAATCGTTCTTGGCTGACGGTGTGATTTTAGTTGGCTGAGTTCTGGGTCCCAAGCTTTGCTGAGAGTGAACTCAGTGTCTCTGTTGATCAGCCCATCAAGTGTTCAAATGTGTGTGAAATCTTATGCGACTTAACTGCTAAGGTCATCAGTCCCTAAGCTTACACACTACTTAACCTAAATTATCCCAACGACAAACAGACACACCCATACCCGAGGGAGGATTCGAACCTCTGCCGGGACCGGCCGCACAGTCCATGACTGCAGCGCCCTAGACCACTCAGCTAATCCCGCGCGGCATCAGCCCATCAGCCACTCGTATTTCAATAGCCTCCTTCAAAACACAGTCCCAAAATGATGAAGTCTGTCTTAGTGCTAGTTCTGTGTTGTGTGTGGTCATAATAAATCTTATATTTAGCAGAAATAATGCTTTATAGCTCCACCTCACCAACAATATAGCACTGCTTTGTGCAATGTTAATCTCTCTTTGGAACTGTCTAATGGAAAAATGAAGTCTCTTTAGAGTCCATGTTGATCTCCAAATGAACACATTCATTATCCTTAAACTCATGGCCTGATTAGCCTATTAAAATTTTGCTCTTCGACTTAGTATTGACAGCATGTAAAGTATTTCAAAACAGTCACTATAATTTACTAGTAATAACTTTGTAATTAATTATTAAATTTAATATCTGCTGTATATATTAAGTCCCATAATGTTACACATTTATCTTACATGCCAATAAAATGTTTGTAGGTGATAGATGACAGATGAGATATGTTAAATAACAACTGATACCAATTTCATTATCAGTAGAAATTACACCAGAAAAACCGACTTTTGGTACCTTGAATTCAGAATGAAAACCATTCTATCGTTACCAGTATAGCCAAAAGCTTACACTATTATACTCAGTGGCATGATACCGCTTTTTACTTTACAATGCATATACAAGGTGGAGAAAAATTGTGTCACGAAATTTTAACCTTGGATAACTAATGTCAGTAGGAACCAAAATTACTAATGTTGTGTAGGTCGACAACGCACAATTTTTAAACTACGTAAACTTGGCGCCACGCGCTCCGATTGGCCACGGGATTGCTGTGTTGCGGGATGCTCTGGGCAATGCATGACCGCGAATGCTTTTCCTGCCAGAGATCACGATGTACCTCTGCCAATTACTCGGCCATCAGAGAGTTCATTTAAATACCCACGCACAGCATGACTGTTAAGTGCTGCAACCACATGCGTAGCTGTAGGTCAAGGGGAACATCTTCCAGCAGGCCGGGTAGAGTTTCTTGAAAAAGTTAAGATAATTTTCCCTGGTAAGTCGAGGAGGTAGACGGAACTGCCCAATCAGATGGTCACATACAATGCCTGCCCAAATGTTGAGAAAATCGTTCCTGGTGTCTGTGGATGTACGCGATGTGACGATTTTCCCTTGCCTAGAAATGAACGTTTCGAGTGTTGTAAAGGCCATCCTGATGGAAGGTGCACTCATCGGTAAACAACACAATGGCGGAAAAGTCAGGATCTCGTGCGACACATTGCAGAAACCACCGGGAAACCCTAGCCTGTTTTCATAGTCCACCACAGGATTTAGGTCTTGGACAGTGTGGAAACTTCATGGATGCTGGCCATCATCTCTCAAAATCTTCCAGACTAACCTATGAGTGACCCCTATGTCATGTCCAACCACTCAAGTACTTGTCATAGGTGCTTCCTCGAAACGCTCAATAACAGTCTCTTCAAATGCAGCATCCCTTCGTGTTCGAGGTCTTCCAGCATCACCATGATATCCCAATAACGAGCTTGTTCCGCCAAGTCGCCAGTGAATAGCTGAATACGTTTGCGTGTGTGTGTGTGGCGTCTTGCTGGGTACCGTTCCTCATACAACCATTAAGTTTCATGTGCATAACTGTCAAATACTTCATAAACAAAAACCATATCTAATTTTTCTTGAAACAAATGCTGTGCCGCCATGCTTATTGTATGAGTAAATCGCAAGTCACGTGTGTGTGCTTTGAAGCGAAGCTTACTTCTGAATGGGAATTTTGGAAATTTGTGGTAAGATGTTATGGGACCAAACTGCTGAGGTCATCAGTCTCTAAGCTTACACATTACTTAATCTAACTTAAACTAACTTACACTAAGGACAACACACACACTCATGCCCCAGGGAGAACTCGAACCTCCGACAGGGGGAGCTGCGCGAATCGTGACAAGGTGCCTTAGACGGCATGGCTACCCTGTGTGGCACATGTGAATGCCTCTGACGTGAGGTGGAGAAAACAGCAAAACCTATTCCACATGTGTGCGTATCATGTTGGGGCAGTTACAGGGCGAGGGACGTTTGTATGTGTGACCCGACAGTCACAGCACTGCCCGTCAACTGACGAACGGCAACAGGGCAATCCCACGGCCAATCAGAGCGCGTAGCGCCAAGTCTCCATAGTTTAAAAATGGTGCATTGTCGACCTACACAACATTAGTAATTTTGGTTCCTACTGACATCAGTTATCCAAGGTTAAAATTTCGTGACACAATTTTTCTCCACACTGTACAACTGTGGAGAAAATTTCGTTTGGAAGAAGCTTTATTTCTTAAGTTATACTTATCAATGAAGTATAAAACCCAGAGCAAAGTTATTTGCAAACCAAATACAAAAATTAGATTCTGTTGTAATACACGTTCATGTAACCATTTATAAGCTTTTGCCATTATGCAGTGTGTGCATAATTAAAGTTCCAATTTTGGAAAGCTGTTCAAAGAGAACCACTGCTCAAAATGACGTCAAATTTGTACAGCATATTATTGGCGCAGACGGAAAAGTCATGGAACAACAACAAAAGAAAAAAAGAAAAAGAAAAAAAGATGTGTTGCAGTACGATGGCTATGGTTTGAAATGAACATTACACTATCCGTACTGTTTAATGTGCATGACTGCACACGTTTGGTAGTCAACAGTTGTGGCACTGTTTGTTAGGAAAGCCCATCCGCCATGGCAAAGTCGTATCCAGGGTGCGATTTGTGCTTTTACCAGTGTGTGGGGGGGGGGGGATGGGATGTCTTAGGGGGTTAATAGAATTATATATGTTACTAGCTTGGACCGTGGTGTTACGCATGGTTAAACAGCTATTTATAAATTGATGTTAATGCCGAAACTCACTATTGACGCGTATGCACTATCAGACAAGCCGTCCCTTGTTATATCTTTAAAAGTACATTATAGGTAAAGCTTATTTACAAAACCTCTACATACGGGTACAGATATACGAGGGGAATTCAAAAAGTAGAGGCACATTTGTGGAAAGTTGTACTTATTCTGATGGTAGAAAACTGAAACATATTAATAGTATTAATAGTAAGACTAATTAAAAACTTTCAGTGTTTGGCTCCACAAATTTAAATTGTATGTAAAGTTTTACTCCAATGCGGGGGAAATAAACATCCCAGGTTGGGATGCATAAACTAAAACCAGAGGAGGGGATGGTCTGATGCAGAGGGGGGGGGGGGGGGGGAAATTCCCTCCATCCCCCCCTGCAAATCGCACACTGGTCGTATCATATCAGATGGGAAAAATCGGTGTTTAATACTCACGAGGCCAAAAACCACATAAGAAGCAATATGGCATTTGTTTTTAATTGGTCTGGAGTCAAAAACCATATAAAAAGCAAAATGACATCGATTACTAAACGTAGTGAGACTGGCACAGGACATGTACAATATGCCATCCACTGTTTTCTGCCAAAAGTTGAAACTGATAAACAGCATGTTCCACAACAGATCAGAGGATCTCAAGGATCATGTTCCGAATGCATTGCACAATGCGTGCCTACAATTCAGCCCCATTCATAACTGAAACACTGACCGCAACATCTTTCAGATAACCCAAAAGCCAGAAGTCACAAACATTAAGATCGGGTGATGTTGACGGCCAGGCTGTAGGGAAATGACAGCTGATAATTCTAGAATTTCCAAAATGCCTCTGCAGCAGCCACTTACCTGGCTGTGCAATGTGCAGAGCAGCACCATCTTGCATTAAAATGATCCTGTCCACACATCCACGCTTTTGAGGGACTGTAATGACGTTTGTGTTCAGAAGACTCGAATAGCGTTTACAAGCTATGGTAACAGGACCCGCAGGACGTATCTCCTCGAAAAAATATGGCGCTACGATAAACGATGCCGTCAGCCTGCACCGCACAGTCACCTTTGCGACGTGAAGTGGCAGCAGTTGATGTGCGTGCGGATTTTCCGTTGCCCATATTCTACAGTTAGGTATCTTTTCATGTCTTTAAGAGATAGAAATGGGCTTCATCTGCCCATAGAATGTTCGATGGCCATTCATTGTTCACCTCTATGGGAGCAAGAAATTCCAGAGCGGATGTTGTCTTGCAGGCAGATCATCAGGAAGCACCTCCTGGACATGGGTGATTTTGTATGGATAGCGTTGCAGGATGTTCCATAGGAGATTATGCATTATGCTCACAGGCATGTCCAACTTACAGGGAAGTCCCTATGCAATGCATGTTTGCACGCCACCGCTCACCTCCTGCAGTGCAGTGGCTACATCTTCAACAGACGTTGAATCAACTTCTTTCCTTCCTCTCCCACACTTCAAAAGAACCAGTCTTTTCGAATTTTGTAATCATTTTCTCCAGACCCTTAGCAGACATCAGGCCATTTCCTTTTCCCATACTCTTGAGTGTTTGAGAATTCCACGGGGCTACTCATGCGCGGTTACCCTTCTTGTGAAAGCGTTTCGCCAGTTGTGCAGAATCCTTCATGAAGACTATCACGCTGGACCTCTCGGGCACAAACTGAAGAACAACTGTATGCCACATGTCTGTTGGTGTAGATATTCTGACGCTTACAGCGCTGTCTATTGATAAGATTTTCTCTAAATTTTCTTGGTGCCATGACGTTTCCCCTCCCTCAAAAATATGCTGTTCAAATTTGACGTCATTCTGAGCAGTGGTTCTCTTTCTACAGCGTTTTGAAACTGAAACATGAATTATGGACACCCTGTACATGATTCATCAGCTCTTTTACAGATCTTCAGGTAACTTGCCGTATCTGCTCTCATTGAAGCCTCAGTGAAAGTAGCTAACTGAAAGCTGTTCATCCTTCTGAACATGTCTTTGCTTAATACAGATCTCTTGATAATTGCACACAAGATTCACATTCTTAAGAATGAATAGATTTTGCTGAATTGGTTGGGCTGATTTCCTCTTATGAGAGACTACACTCATACTTTAGTTTGCTTCTCCTACTATGATATTGCATCTTTGTTGTCGTTGAATACTATGTTAAAAGCATCAAAGTATCCACTAACACTAACCTGCTATACTTAATTTTATTGTTATACAGATTTATCGTATTTTACTTTATTGGCTGCTTGTGTTAATAGTTCTCATCTGCTCCCCCTTTCATCCCCTTTTCTTTATTACCCTGTTAAGTTGATGTTGTGTGCTTCATGAGATTTGGATACTTTCACTTCGATACATCCCACATGGGCACTTTGAAGTTTATGTTTTCATTATCATAGTCCAAAAATTTGTGATTTCTTGAAATAATTTATATCTGTACTTGGTCAGCATTGTAAACCAAGTTGTCTTCACATTATGCATCCTAGCAAAATAAATTTAATCAGGTCAGTTGCGTACTCAGGAGAAGTGTGTCAGGGACAGCTGTGAGAATCACACATTGCCATCGAAACAAAGCGCTAGTGGAGGTAGTTGTGTTGGCCCGTCCTGTTATAAACTGTCAAGAGTGTTTCTGTGGCATGTGGATGACTACAATGAATAATTGTTCTGTGTAATGCTGTGTTTGTCTTGTTATGGATGAAGTGAAGGTGAAACCCAGTGCTGGCACGTACCCTGCTCCTCTTTAATAGCAGTATGAGAACTTTTTTTTTCTCATGTACTCATGTCGGATAGTTTTATATTCTGACAGAATGTAACTTTGCAGTGTTACTTGAAAATGGCCATAAGGCAGAAATTGCAATAGTAACAATAATTATTTTATACAGTCAACGGCGACTATGATGTCTTTTAAGAGATGATATATGACTGTGAATCCCATCCATGAGAAGTTAAGTATGAGAACTGTTAGTAATCAGGTACTGTACACCACTACCTTTCCTGCCATTGCCCACCAAATACTAACAATGACAATTTCTTTCACAATTAGGATTCTAGCTGGGTGCCTCTAAACCAATTGCCACAGCACAGGTGTGCGTTATTTATTCGGGCTAGAAGGTGGGTAAAAATGCCTTTCTGGTAACTGAATACCATTTTTTTATATTCTTTTTGTTGTATGTCATAATACAAAAGTAATCAATGTTCAAGATGACTACAGGTAGTGCAGAATGAGTTAATTCATGTGGAAACCATTGCTATTATTTGGTGACACACCAGCTGAACACAGATATTTTTCAGTTTAAGGTTTTGTCAGATACTTAGAAAATAAACTATTATATCTCACAGCTCCTGGACGTAAATATCATTAAATTTTTCAGGATGAATCTTTCACTCCACAGAGGTATATATGCTGCTATGAAACTCCATGGTCTTCAAAGAATAACATGTATTGAAAAATATCTTGCCGCCAGGAACCCTTCTAGACTGTGTATTGTTAATTCATTATCAAGACTGTTCACAAGGTAATGCCAGCTATATTATCAAATAATAGGATTTTGTAACAGAATCGTCAAATAAAAGAATCAAGAGAAAATAACGGTCACTAAATGCAACATTATTACTTGCATGTAAAGAAACTTCTGGTATGCTAATGATTCGGTTTCTCATAACAAATGGCATTTTTAAAGAAATATAGTTAAAAATATCAGTGAAGAAACAATTGCAACCAGCCACACATTTTAAATTAATGTTTTGTTTCACCTTACCAGTTTGGGGCACAGGCCCATCGTCCGACAGCAGGCATAGTGTAAGCAGTCAAATAAGAAGTTGATGTGACATCAGATTTACACATATCGGGAGAAGCTAGAGCCTCTCCCAATTTACCCAGAAGTGACATCAAAAGGGCAAATACTTGTCCAGCACATTTGTCAGCTGCTATCTAGGTTCGTTGTCACGTAGAGTTTTACAGATGTAAACTGTGTGTAAGTGGACCCTCGGAAATCACAACATATTCGGAAAAAACAGCTAAGCGTTTGTGACAAGCAAAATTATAAATGTCACTGTTGCTCGTTTCAGTCTCAACTATTTAATCTTAAGTTTTTAAATAATGCTGACGTCACAAAATCGAACGAATTCACTCATAAGAGAAAGCTCTGTTATAAGTAAATATCACAGAATTTGCAAAAAATTGTGTTAATAAGAAAATCTGAGAAACTTTGACAAACACGAAGTAGTATGCACACATACAACTTTCAACAACAGAGTCTTTTATCTTAGTATCTCCTGAAGGCTTTTATCACCAATGTGTCATTAACTGATATTTAATTATAACAAATCTCACAGATGTGTTTGTGATAAATCTTCACTATGCCATTGCCTTGAAATGGCATACTGCCATAAAATGCTAGTTATAATACAAAAACAATGGAAAAAGGTGGAATCCCGTATGGCATCCACAAAGTTCTTAATTTTTTGGGCTACTATCAAGTTCAATGGTCGCATCAAGTTTTATGGAAGACATCTCATTCTAACGTCACTGCCACTGGTTCCACTGGAAATGACACTACTTCGGCCTACACATAACTGACATCAGCCTCCTTGGCTGACTTAAACACAAGTGTCCGCCATTTTATGTGCAGTCTTGATTGTGGAACGAAGATTGTACAAGAGATCTTCAAAAGAAGGAAACAAGGCAGGAAGGAAGGAAGAATAGGTTTAAAGTAATGTCGACAGCAAAGACATTAGAGACAGAGCACAAGCTCAGATTGTGTCAAGAGTGGGGAAGGAAATCGTTTGTACCATTTCAAAGGAACCATCTTGTCATTAACCTGGAGCAATTTAGGGAAATAACGGAAAACCTAAATCTGGATGGCTGGACGTGAGTTTCAACTATCGTCCTCCCGAAGAAATCCTCTCTTCCATCTGACAATCAGCCTATGCCAAAAACTAGTCATGGAGGTGTGACTCAAAAAAATGTGGCCTGTTGCGGTTTTTCGTCAGTGATATTTCTTAAAGTAGCAAACTATTATGGACTAGTAAAATTAAAAAAGTTTGTAGTTTTAAGACATAGTGATAACAGAGTGTGATTGTTCCCTAAACTTTGAGTTTCACTTAGTTGTGTTGTTGTTGAGTTCAAAGATTTGGAGCAATGTTTATTTTTATTTTAAAATGTGGACTTGTGGGCATTGTAATATGCTGTAGCTCAAATTCCTTACAATATTGCTCACTCAATTCAGTTTTCAATTGTGAAAGCATTTACAGTATTTGCTTTCAGTTGTGTAAGAAATGAGAGTTGGCCGAAGAAAGTGCTATCCTCAGCTTAGCAAGGATTAGTTTAGTCATACTATCTGCTATGTTTTCTGCTGCACTATGTTCTCATAACAACTAGTTCAATTTGCACTGCAGGAATGAATAATTATGATATCAGTTGTTTTGTCTTATTGTATTTATGTCTTTGTCTTTGAATGACGCCATCAAGGGTCACCATTCCCCTCCACTGGCCCCTTAAAATCAGTATTCATAAAACTGCTACTACATATGACATGCTGAGTGATTGTGTGGGATTAATAATGAGCGAAATTTAAAACTATATCTGGAAATGAAAACATTGCTGTACATACATTCAACTCAGTTGAATTGTTTTACATTATAGTCGTTCTGTGATGTAGTAGACACGAGAGTGTCCCAAAGATACACATTAAAATGTTAAATAATGTTGGTACCTTGTATAAGAAATAACAAATAATTAAAGAAAAATCATGAAAAGTAATGGACAATCATGTGGTATAAACTGAAATTTTGGTTCCTTTCAAGTCTGTAAATTAGGCATACTTCAGGAAACATGCAACGACAGTGTCCATTTTGCGCCTCTATAGCATAATTCGTTAGAACACTCTCTCGGAAATACGATAAAGTTCAGTACAAAACTTAAACAATAATGATGGCCATCCATTCATTGCCTATAATTAGAAACAAAAAACTAGTGATGTTTGTATTGTGACAGGTGTCATAAACAAACGAAATACACTTGCACATTGCTCTCCAAAGCTTTAAGCCAAGTTTATCCGCTATTCAAAAAGTACTGTTGGGATACTGATGAAGTGTGCTAGCAAAATTTGCAATACTTTTGAATGGAATGTCTTCATATTACCATTTATTACCAGGTCTTCGTCGTTCATCAGCCATGGCTGGACAGACTGTGTCAAAGTTACAATCATGTGATTTACAATATAATCTGTTACAGAATAACATCTTAACTTTATACAGGTAATGTATATAGATCATGTCATGTTTACTGTGTCCATTCGCGTTCTTCACAGTCAAAGAATTCTTGGACTGAGTATAGTGGGCATTGTTTCAGGCCTTCAGCAATATGTTTCTTGAAGTTATCCAGTAGCAGCGTCTGCAATTCAACAGGTAGTTTGTTGAACATCCTCACAGCGATCACCGGAAAACTGTCTCTTGTTTTGGACAGTCGGCAGGTTGGAAGAATTATGTCTTCTTTGCTGCGGGTATTATGTTTATAGATGTTATGCCTCTTGCTGTAGGTGTCTAGGTTTTTCCTTACCTATATGAGGCATAATAATACATAGTGGCAATAAACAGTCACTACTCCCAATGTTCTGAATAATGGTGTGCAGTGTTCCTGGCTGCTGCTGGATGCAATAATTCTTATTGCCTTCTTTTGCAGTAGCAGTACATCCTTGCAGCCTGCCAAATGATCCCATAGCTTTAATCCTTACAAAATGTGGCTATCGATCAAAGCATAGTAGACAGTAATCAGAAAATGGTCTGTAATCACTTTTTTTAATCTTTGTAGGAGGTATATTACACGAGAGAGTTTCTTGCGTACATGCACAGTGTGTCCATTCCATGAGAGTTAGTGGTCTGTTGCGAAGTCTAACAGTTTCACAGATTCCATATGGTCAGAGTCTGTGGTTTTTTTTTTTTTTTTTTTTTTTTGTAAGGCTGCATACCATGTGAAGTTTTTTTCTTCGTTTACTTTCATCTTCTTGGCGATGAACAATTTTTTAGCGTTTTGGAACTGTACATCAAACTTCATGACTGCTTGTGCTGAATTTTCCCCTTTGACAGTAAGAGTGGTGTCGTCCGCAAATTGTAGTGTCTCACCAACTTCACTTAGATCATTTACAAAAATGAGGAAGAGGAGTGGGGCTACGACCGGACCTTGTGGCATGCCGTGTTCTACCTTTTGTTCCTGGGATCTTGCTCCATGGATTGAAACAATTTGCCTTCTGTTTTCCAAGTAAGATAGAAGTGTAGGTAGGGCTATACCTCCCACACCATAGCATTTTATTTTTTTGAGTAAGATCTTATGGGGAATGCAGTCGAAAGCTTTGCTTTGGTTGCACAGTGTGAGTGCACAAACACACACTCCTCGAAAGCCTGTGTTACTTTTCTTAATAAGTCTAATGCTGCAGTGGTACAGGACTTTCCCTTTCGTAACCCATATTGTGCATCTTTGAAGAGGTTGTTTCTTTTTTTTTTTAAATAATTTAGGATCTGATCTTCCATGATGGATTCAATCACTTTTGCTAGTACAGGGATGATTGATATTGGCCTAAAACTTGACACATTATCTGGGTTTCTTTTTTTGTAAACTAGTACCGTCCTTGCAAGTTTCAAGAAATCTGAGAAAACTCCTGCAGACAGACAGTTGTTTATAGCTGTTGCTAATGGCTGTGCTATTTCTTCAATAGTTTTCTTTAGGACAGTACAAGTCATCCTGTAGATATCTTGACTCTCCGAAGTTTTGTAAGATTTTACTATTTTTCATTATGTCATTTGTTTGTACATTTTTCCATGTTTCACATTTGCTGAGAGTTTTATTTGGTAAGTAAACAGCAGGATCTATAAGCGAGTCTGAGATTTCAGCAACAGCGTTTTCTGTAACTTTGTTAATGTAGTCACTGAAGTCATCTGGACTGCAGGCATTAGAAGAGGAAGTAGGCTTCTTTCTATGCTCATTTACTAGAGTCCAGGCTGCTTTGCACGGATTACAAGCTTCTCTTATGAATCTATCATTCCCCCTCCTTTTACCTTCTTCTACTTTTTTCCCATAAAATCTCTTGGCCTGTAAGTAATTGCTGTGTAACAATTGTGTACTATTTGGATCTGTGGCTGCTTTGTCGCAGTCATTCCACATTAGGACAATGTTTTTTTAGATTGTCTAGCTCAGGTGTGTACCATGTTCTTGCATTTACTATTTTCTCTTTTCCTCGTGCTTTACCTGTGTGGCTTTTCTGTGGTATCAGTGAGAACATCTCACCAAATTTGTATTTTAGTGTCTGGAAAAGAACATTTAAGGCAACATTGGGTTTTGCTTCTGTAATTAATTGCTGCCAGTTTATACTGGACATAGAGGCATTGAAAGTGTCTAGTTTTTCTTTTGGCACTACTCTTTTGTGAAGCACATAATTTGATTGCCATGATTTTGTCTGTTGGTTACCCAGAGTCTTTGTTTGTAGTTTCATGACTAATGCTATCATTGCATCAACTACATTTATTTTGTAACTGCAGGTATCTAAATTTGTAATAATAATGTCGAGGTAGGCATCACCTCTAGTTTGAAGTCTGTTTGCTATAAAGAGACCATAACTATTTACTAAATTCAAGAATGCTCTCTCTTTTGTAGTACTGTTTTCACCTGTGTGTACATTGAGATGGCCACACACTACAGTTTTTGGTGTAAGGTGTGTTATGTGACGTAAACAACTTTCCAAGTTAGTGATAAAGTTTTCGAAATTTCCATTTGGTGAATGATACACTGAAACAGTAATCATATGCATATCTACTAGTTCGAAGCCAGCCAGTTTTAAATCCATATCAGAGTAGTAATTTCTCATGTCCACATGCCTAATGTTGAGATTTTTATTGGCATACACAAACGCGCTTTCATGAATGGTAGTTTCTCGATACCATGAGCTCACCATTTCTAGGTATTCAATGCATCTGCAATTTTCACCCTCTTCTTTGTCGAGACAGTGCTCACATACACATATCACATCTGGCTTTGCATCTTCTATAAATATAGGCAACTGATCACATTTTGTTCGTAGACATTGAACATGTACACTAGCTAAAACTATGGGTAGAGATTTTGATTCCAGTTTTGTTGACCTGCAATATTAGGCTCTATAGTACTGATGCCTAGATGTTCTCCGGAATAAAAAACGCCATAATACTACATTCTAAGGCCATATAGAACTGTTCATTACTTTTTCCTTTATTTCGGCGTAATGACCAGTAAATTCAGCAGAGTGCCTATATCGAAAACTATTACTATATCGGGGTCATGTGACAAGGGACACAATGCATGTTGATGACAAAAATCCGTTCTGCGTGTCTGAATGTTCACACCCTTCTCTTGGTTCGCATCAGAGAAGTACCTACTCCGTAGGGTAAATATCAACGCTTCAGAGAGTGTGTGTGCCATCTTTGAGACATACCGGTGTGAAATGCTTTGCAATGCACTGCTCAAAGTAGATGCAGACGCATAAATCGGACGCTTAGTAGAGACGCTAGAACGCGTTAGAATGATCTGGTATACAAGTTAGCCTGATATTTCTCATGTAGCTTTTGTAGGAAACTTCAAGCACGGGGGACTATAATGGCAGAAAAGGTGTCCAATGCAGCCCGAGTCCAGAGACAGGATACCGGAGTGGTGACAAGTTCGACGAAAAAACCACTTCTCAATTTATTTCCGCAACGGTCCGACTGTAAATATACACCCAACTACTGGTAAGTATTTAGTTATGTATCTGCAGTCTCCAATTCAGTCAATGTAATAAACTGATAATTTACTGAGAGTTAGGCACTTGTTGCATTCAGACGCTACTGCAGTGAGATCAATATAATGGAACATGCTGCAGTGTGTTGATGTGGGATGATATTAGTCTCTTAATATGATACAGAACCGTAATTTATAGAATATATAAACCTTATAATCTTTCAGTTGTGTATAAATATTTGTTTATATTAGAATCGTATGTAATATTAGCGCGGACATGACGGACAAGCACGGCGCTTAAATGAGACTCTGTAAGGTGCGTTACGACGAAAATTTATGTGAACAAGTAATGGCAATTTATTTTTGATTTGAAAATTTTATTATGATATATAAGCAGCGTGCATGACTAGTTGGGATACCTCCTTCAGTATTGTTTCATTTTTAAGAACATGCTCAATACGTGTGGGAGTGTTTGGTGGCGGCACTGGGATTCCCCGTTTCCAGTTTATGTTGCAACTGTTTATCGTGTTTCTCTTGGCGGAAACATTCTTTCGCCTTCCATTTTCTAATCTTTTTGGCGTCCGAGTATTTAGTGTAATATTGTAATGAATAATATTCATGCCGACCACGTCTGCATTGCAGTGAAGCTAGATTCAGTAGTTCCGTAGGTTCAGGTGATGTCTATAAGCGGCATGAGTCATGCTTCGGGCAGAATAAATTAATAAAATGACGAGCAACCATTGTTCTCACCGGGTTACAGTAGGCGGATTTGATAGCCGATGGTGCAGTCATCTTCGCACACCCACTTGGGTGTGGAGATTTCAAACTTTACAATAAGTAACTATTTGCGGTTTTGTTGATACGTTGGGATTGAACACAAAATCTCGGAAGAAATAGTCATGGACGATAAGAAGCGAAGTGAGTGATCTTCACCATGCTTTGCATAATAACTTCGTCGTTGCGGCAACAATTGAATGTATTATTTAACGGATGCATATGGAGAAAACGCAATTCTTGGTAAGCATGCTATAATGGTATATTGTTAATAGCAGGTTGCGAAAAATGGCGGGATTAGGAAACAAACATACAAATTGAACTCTTACCAATTTTACTTTGATGCAACATACTGAAAGGTAAAGTAGCAGTGAGCCTCGAATACGGTAGCACCGGTAGCGGTTATTTAATCTGATATGATTACGTACGTAACTATGAGCGAAGTTTTTCTTTGAAGGTTTAGCAGCCCAGTTTTTGGACACCCCTTTGGGGATTTTTCTTTAATCTTATTTAACTTCGTAACCGGTAGCAAAATTTAAGCGTTCACAAACATTACAATGATTATTTTTATTCAGTGGCAGTAGAAATGTCAGAGAATACTAACAGCTGTTGGCGTTAAATAATCGAATTTACGAAGTGGAAAAAGCCCCAATGGCAAGCCTTGTTGCATTAACTTTCTAGAATTACTCATTTCTTTAAAATTTTATGTAGTTATAGTTGTAGGGGCACTGTAATTATCAAAGAATTGCATGTGGTAGAAATAAAAGCTTTGCAGTATTGGTGTATGACAACAGACATTGTTCACCAAGAGTCTTGATATTTTTTATGGAATTTTGATATATTAGCACAGTTGGAATGTTTGAATCAAGAATGAATTTTCACTGTGTGGTGTTTTTTTAAACATTCTGGTAGATGAACACAGTGTGTTGAAATGGAATACAAATCCAGAACTTTGCACGTTGGAGGCAGTGCTAGTGCAGAGTGAACCATTCAGGCAAGACGCGTGACACACTAAAAGGTGCACTTCTGACAGTACTTCTCAACCACCTTACTTTCCAAAGTTCACACAAGCTCTCCTGTATACTTTGGCGGACCAGCGCTCTCAGAAGAAAGACTACTGGGGAGAAATGGTGTAGTCGCAATCTAGGGGATTGTACGCTGAATAAATTGGAAAGTAGGATACGGGATAATGGCAGGTTGTGAATTGTGCCTATATATTGTAGCGAGAATGAGCATTGCCTGTAAATTGGGAGGTTCTAAGTTAGAGACCTGGTCCAGCACACAGCTTTAATTGTGGGAGTGTTGAATGTTTGAATGATTCTCAATTCAGCTGATGTTGAAAAATAATGGGAAAGGTTCTTATGGGTCATTACTACGTGTTGAAGATAAGGTATGGAGTTACAGTAGAATTTGGCTATGACGTTTATTTCATTCATTGTTCCACTGAATTGTGTAGAGAAATTATAAAAAAAATGTTCAGTTACATTTAGGAAGTAACACGTGCTTGAGATCTTGGGTTTAAACAGTTATAAGGGTGGAATAGAAAATTGTGTTAAAAAATAATGGGTTGTAATTCTGAAATGCGAAAGGTTTCCATTTGAACAGTTTTGTGAGACTGCATATAGTGCAGATTGGCTGAAAAGAATGAACTCCGAATTGGAGAAAAAAGCATGCCTGTGGTATGTACTCACTGGATTTTCACAAAAATATCATTAAAGGCTTTTCAGCATACATATTAGATTAGTTTTGAGAGGATGAAAGGGTCTGACTGATAGGAAAGATGGGGTGAGAAGGTAGTTCATAATCATGTCACGTATTTGGTGACTGCTAACCCATAATAATCTTCCAGAATGAGATTTTCACTCTGCAGCAGTGTGTGCGCTGATATGAAACTTCCTGGCAGTCTCAGTCGGGCACACAGTTTTGATCTGCCAGGAAGTTTCATAATAATCTTGTATTTGTACAAGGATATTTGACATGAGCTAGATTATGTTAACTATATATGACGGTAGTATCTGTTCCCGAAAGAACACATACCGTGGATGACCATGCAGCTTTGCTAGAAATGAAATGATAATTAAATAGACACCCTAGCTGCAAACAGGCGTTGATATACTTCACTGGAGACATGTTGAAAATGTGTGCCCCGACCGGGACTCGAACCCGGGATCTCCTGCTTACATGGCAGACGCTCTATCCATCTGAGCCACCGAGGGCACAGAGGATAGTGCTCCCCGTGAGATCCACATTCCCAACATGTCCACACCACAACATTCGCAGTGTGCCTAATAGATGTTTGCCCATCATACTCATTACTCGTGGCAGATTAATCTACCAAGTCCCGTACGTGCGTGCAAGGGATAAGTCCCTGCAGACGCACTGGTCATCTTGGAGCAATGTAAGTGTCTAAATTCTGATTTTGGTGTATGAAGTGTGTGCATTTTCAGTGAACCATGTAGTCACATACCATGAACTCCAGTAAAAAAAAAAGGCGTGAAGTACCTATCTACCATGAATGTGGGGGTTGTTGTCATTGTCTTCGGTCCAGAGACTGGGCTGATGCAGCTCTCCTTGCTACTATATCCTGTGCAAGCTTCATCTCCAAGTAACTGCAGCAACCTACATCCTTCGTCAGTCCTAATAAAATTTTGATTGCCGCCATGAAAAAATAAATTTGCATAATTTGTTGTTTGCAGGTACATGTGTGCATATCTGGCACAGAGAAATCCACATGTGAAAGTGCTGATGCACCCTGCTAGAGGAGCCAAAGTGAAATGGCCCACCCATCCCCAGATAAAGTGGAGACAGGCTGCGCCATTATGTTTTGGCCCATCTAGCAGTGTGCTGGAGTACTGTGGTGTGAGGATGTGTGTGTACACACCATGTATCTGCAAACAAAAGATTATGTAGCCTAACTTTGTTTTATCAAGGAGATAATTAAAATTTCCCATTTTAGCCCTCATACTGCATAAAAGTTTATGTAGATATTCTAATGTAGTTCCACAATATTTTTGCTTGGCTGAAGGCCACTGGATATATGCCTTATCTGTATGGAGTTATTTTTATACTGTTTGGTAATATCTCTTCTTGTAGTTCTGTTATTAAACTCGGGGGACTTGAAAGCAAAAATCCTGGTTGCCCAGTTGGTGCTAATTACGTTATCAAACTGTTTGCATTTAATTACATAGGTACATATTGTTATGGCACCTAGTATATTGTAGGCTTCTAATGATTGAATCACATCTTACTTGTAATTGTTTAGAATCCCAAGAAGTCAGATGTATGAAAAGATTTTCTGTTCATCAGAAAAGCTAAGTGTAATTCATTAGGCACATGTACTGATCAATAAAAACACACACGCACACGCATGCATGCATGCACAATATATACCATTTGATTTGGAATGTATTATAAGAATTGAAACTGGTTGAAACTTGTGGTGCATCATTGTTGCTAACATTGCATTTGTTAAACTGAAGAAAAAACATTTTCGAAGTTGTTCTGTGTAATATGTAGTTGAGTGACGAATGTCAGGCAACAACAGACTTCCTCTTATTTGTTTAATCAAAATCCTGATATCATTCTTAAGTCAGACCTGAAAGTTTTTTTTATGAAAGTGATGTTGTCTCAGATGGTGACTTAATAAACGAAGTATGTGTGAACAAATCAGTTTTGAAAATAGTTTATGATTATTCCATTGAAACTTGCACTGTGATGAGTAAAACAAATTGTACTAAAATGTGAGTAGATTTCTAAAAATCATTCAGTGAACACAATTACTGTGCCAGAATGAGATTTTCACTCTGCAGCAGAGTGTGTGCTGATATGGAACTTCCTGGCAGATTAAAACTGTGTGGCCGACCGAGACTCGAACTCGGGACCTTTGCCTTTCGCGGGCAAGTTTGGAAGGTAGGAGACGAGGTACTGGCAGAAGTAAAGCTGTGAGGACCGGGCGTGAGTTGTGCTTCGGTAGCTCAGTTGGTAGAGCCCTTGCCCGCGAAAGGCAAAGGTCCCGAGTTCGAGTCTCGGTCGGGCACACAGTTTTAATCTGCCAGGAAGTTTCACAATTATTGTGCTCTTAATGTTCGTATAAAACCTCAAAAACAGTCTTAAGGGTGAAATTGCTATTGTTAAATAAAAGAATATTTTCATAGGAATATGTGTGCCAACAAGGTGCTTTCCAGGTGAGCATATTTGTGATGGGTGATTTTCAGGGTCAGTGTCAGAGGTTTATTGTAAGCCCCCAGAAAAGCGGTAGGGATGTATTGAAACAGAGCTAAAATTTTGGGAAAACTATATGCACCTCAGTTAACAAGGGGTATCAGTTACCTGCTTATTACCTTGTGTTCAGTGTGGACCGAAAGTGCTGACATTAAGTAAACACTATTCAGACAGTTATAAACTAATTTGATGAATTGTTGGAGGTGGTAAAGAAGTATTCCTTAGTTTTTTTTTAAAGATAGTTAAGTACAGTAAAAATTGAGGGAAATGCCCGTATGTGTCAGGACTGAAGCTATATTTGCCTCACCTTCCACCCTTCTCTACTTCATTGTTGCCAACTTTGGCATAAATCAGTGCAATGTAGATTGTGCTGTCAAAATAGATCTTTATTATGGCTGGTTTATTGCAATGGACATTATACAAATTGTTGAAGACATGTAAGAAAGCTGCTACTTAATTTTCAACAGTTCCGAGGTGGCTAAATTCAGAGTAGCTATGCTTCCACTGAAGATGGTGCATGTGGAGGATATTAAGAAATTGCACGATATATTACTGGACAATCAAAAATGAGAGGTATATAAAATAGGTTATGCCATAGGCATATCAGAAGAAAGAGTACAGTACATTTGAATGAAGAGTTAATGAGAAGAAAACGTCAAAATTGGGTCTACATTTACTGATTGCTAACAAATATTAAACAGAATGGGACGGAAATGTTTCAACTCTTTCGGAAGTTATCAACTCGTTGTGCCGATTTGTCACTGGATGAGCTGTGGATCCACCTCTTAAAGCCATAATGAAGCAGTGTATGGACCACAGCCAGAAAATAAGTTAGACATATGAAGAAAGAAGGGATGGACGAAAGTAAATTCATATGTAATGTTTAAACAACAAAAAACACACTGTTCACCATAGAAATTGTAACATCAGGAAGGTTTTCCAGTTAGGAAATATTAGTTACTGTACATATACAGCATGGAAAAGAGCATACAATATTAAATTTTTAAATTATTTGGTGTTATTCAGGTTGTAGAGTTCAGTACACTGAGCTGCTATCTCTTAAAACTACAGTGGCTTTAACACGGCTGCGCATAGTCAAACTAAGCTTGACATTAATGGTAGGGCACAGTGACCAGCATTAATAGTGTTATCTACCCACATATGGCAAGGGGTGGGAACATATAAAGTGCCCAGGAATATTGTCAGACACGATTGGTTTGGTGGTCCAGATGTTTGCTGTGAGGACGCATAATGTTTCGTGGGCGTACCGAGTCCCAAATCTTTGAACACAGTACACTCAGGAGTCAACATTATTGTGACTCTGTACTACTTCCCCATATTTGTCTTTCAAGGGATGCATTTGGTCCTCACTTCATTTTTATGGACCACAATATGCAAATCCATCTAACTGTGCATGTGAAGCAGCTCTTGGAATAAGTGAATACTCGACAAAAAGCCCGGCCTACTTGTTACACGGCTTAATTCCCATCTAGCACGTTTGTTAGGGAGATATATTGCAGCACCTCACATGCACCGACGACAATCCATTACTTCGCAACTGCAGTGGTGGAGGACCGGAATGCTGTTCCACAAGATCCCCTCACCTAACCTGTGGCCAGTATGGGAGCACATTACAGAGCATGCATGGGGGGGGGGGGGGGGGTAAAATTTTATGGAGGAACTTGTGGCACTGTATAGTAGAGAAACAGAACACTATTTCAAAACATGGTCTTCGATTTCTTTTGACAAAAACTAAATGTACATTTAACGGTAAAAATAAAATAAGAGTACCTCCAGTGGTCACAGGTTCTGTTCTCTATCATAACCCATGACATGTATACTGTCACATTTTGTAAACAAATATGGTATCTGGAAACTGTTAGTTGCAAGGATCATATAGTAGAAGAGAAACATTGTCACAAAGTACAAAGAATATACATTGTAACAACATTAATATAGAATAAGTTTTAACGGATTTTGGAGATCTTCGTTTTTAGGTGTTGAATACATGCATTGGAATAAATATTTCATGTGGTATTTTGTCAAGTTAATATAGCTTAAACTTCATATTCATTTAAATAATCAGGTTACATGTTGCAAGCTTTAATTACAATAATTACGTTGTCTCACAAGCTGCGACATTGTCTCGAATAAAACAATGACCCGTATATACAATAAGTTTTCTTTAATTATTGTCTATGGTCACAACTTTTTTTAAAACAGATTACTGATTTCAGTCTATAATGACCATCATCAGAACTGTTTTATAAAAACATTACTACTTTGTTTCTATAAAACAGATCTGATGATGGTCATTATAGACTGAAACCGGTAATCTGTTAAAAAAAGTTTGTGACCATAGACATAAATTAAAGGAAACCTATTTATTATGTTGTCTACAGTAGTAAAATTGTACATAACATCTACATCTACATCATACTCCGCAAGCCACCTGACGGTGTGTGGCGGAAGGTACCTTGAGTACCTCTATCGGTTCTCCCTTGTATTCCAGTCTCGTATTGTTCGTGGGAAGAAAGATTGTCGGTATGCCTCTGTTTGGGCTCTAACATCTCTGATTTTATCCTCATAGTCTGTTTGCGAGATATACGTAGGAGAGAGCAATATACTGCTTGACTCCTCGGTGAAGGTATTTTCTCGTAACTTCGACAAAAGCCCGTACCGAGCTACTGAGCGTCTTTCCTGCAGAGTCTTCCACTGGAGTTTATCTATCATATCCGTAACGCTTTCGCGATTACTAAATGATCCTGTAACGAAGCGCGCTGCTCTCTGTTGGATCTTCTCTATCTCCTCTATCAACCCCACCTGGTACGGATCCCACACTGGTGAGCAATATTCAAGCAGTGGGCGAACAAGTGTACTGTTACCTACTTCCTTTGTTTTCGGATTGCATTTCCTTAGGATTCTTCCAATGAATCTGTCTGGCATCTGCTTTACCGATGATCAACTTTATATGATCATTCCATTTTAAATCACTCCTAATGCCTACTCCCAGATAATTCATGAAATTAACTGCGTCCAGTTGCTGATCTGTTATATTGTAGCTAAATGATAAAGGATCTTTCTTTCTATGTATTCGCAGCACATTACACTTGTCTACATTGAGATTCAATTGCCATTCCCTGCACCATGCGTCAATTCGTTGCAGATCCTCCTGCATTTCAGTACAATTTTCCATTGTTACAACCTCTCGATATACTACAGCATCATCTACAAAAAGCCTCAGTGAACTTCCGATGTTATGCACAAGGTCATTTATGTTTATTGTGAATAGCAATGGTCCTACGACATTCCCCTGCAGCACACCTGAAATCACTCTTACTTTGGAAGACTTCTCTCCAGTGAAAATGACATGCTGCGTTCTGTTATCTAGGAACTCTTACATCCAATCACACAATTGGTCTGATAGTCCATATGCTCTTACTATGTTTATTAAACGACTGTGGGGAACTATATCGAATGCCTTGCGGAAGTCAAGAAACACGGCATCTACCTGATAACCCGTGACTATGGCCCTCAGAGTCTCATGGATGAATAGCGCGAGCTGGGTTTCACATGATCGTCTTTTTCGAAACCCATGCTAATTCCTACAGAGTAGATTTCCAGTCTCCAGAAAAGTCATTATACCCTAACATAATACGTGTTTCAAAACTCTACAACTGATAGACATTAGAGATATGGGTCTATAATTCTGCACACCTGTTCGATGTCCCTTCTTGAAAACGGGGATGATCTGTGCCATTTTCGAATCCTTTGCAACGCTTCGCTCTTCTAGAGACCTACGGTACACTGCTGCAAGAAGAGGGCATGTTCCTTCACGTACTCTGTGTAAAATCAAACTGGTATCCCATCAGGTCCGGTGGCCTTTCCTCTTTTGAGCGATTTTAATTGTTTCTCTCTCCCTCGGTCGTCTATTTCGATATTTACCATTTTGTCATCTGTGCGACAATCTAGAGAAGGAGCTACAGTGCAGTCTTCCTCTGTGAAACAGCTTTGGAAAAAGACATTTAATATTTCGGCCTTTAGTCTGTCATCCTCTGTTTCAGTACCATTTTGGTCACAGAGTGTCTGAACATTTTGTTTTGATCCACCTACTTCTTTGACATAAGACCAAAATTTCTTAGGATTTTCTGCCAAGTCAGTACATAGAACTTTACTTTCGAATTCATTGAATGCCTCTCACATAGCCCCCCTCACACTACATTTTGCTTCGCGTAATTTTTGTTTGTCTGCAAGGCTTTGGCTATGTTTATGTTTGCTGTGAAGTTCCCTTTGCTTCCGCAGCAGTTTTCTAACTCGGTTGTTGCACCACGGTGGCTCTTTTCCATCTCTTACGATCTTGCTTGGCACATGCTCATCTATTGCATATTGTATGATGGTTTTGAACTTTGTCCATTGATCAACACTCTCTGTACTTGAGACAAAACTTTCGTGTTGAGCCGTCAAGTACTCTGAAATCTGCTTTTTGTCACTTTTGCTAAACAGAAAAATCTTCCTACCTTTTTTAATATTTCTATTTACGGCTGAAATCATTGATGCAGTAACTGCTTTATGATCGCTGATTCCCTGTTCTGTGTTAACTATTTCAAATAGTTCGGGTCTGTTTGTCACCAGAAGGTCTAATATGTTATTGCCACAAGTCGGTTCTCTGTTTAACTGCTCAAGGTAGTTTTCAGATAATGCACTTAAAAAAATTTCACTGGATTCCATGTCCCTGCCACCCGTTTGTCCCAGCCTCCACCCAGAGCTATAAAATGGTCGGGAAGTCTCGAAATATTTTCCAAACTTTCCTTCAGGTGCTCTGCCACAACAGCTGCTGAGCCAGGGGGCCTATAGAGACATCCAATTAGCATGTTTGAGCCTGCTTTAACCATGACCTTCACCCAAATTATTTCACATTTTGGATCTCCATAAATTTCCTTCAATACTATTGCACTTTTTATCGCTATAAATACGCCTCCCCCTTCACTGCCCAGCCTGTCTCTTCTGTATACATTCCAATCTGAGTTGAGAATTTCATTACTGTTTACATCTGGTTTCAGCCAACTTTCTGTCCCTAGTACTATGTGGGCATTGTGACCGTTTATTAATGAGAGCAGTTCTGGGACCTTTCTATAGATGCTCCTGCAGTTTACTATTACCACATTAATATTGTTATTCCCTGTTACGTTTTGCCTACTACTACCTTGTCGCACCTCAGGAGGCGTCTTGTCGGGCATAGGGAGGAACTTCTCTAACCATTGTTAAATTGTTAGCTGAAATATTTAAAAGTAACTTAGAAGAAAAAATCCTGAATTCCAATCACTGCCTCCTCAAAAATATCTACTACTACAGATATGTAGGTGATACCACCATTTTAATAAATGGCACAAAAGACGATATAATGACTTGAACCAATTATTCAACGATTCCCATGAAAACAAAATCCACAGTTGAACACCAAGCAAGTGACAGTATAAACTTTTTACACCTTATCATCAGAATAAACAACAGACGACATAAGTTTGAAATTTATTGGAAGCCTAACCAAAACACATACTACTATCCACAGCTCCTCTTTTCACCCTACAGCCCACAAGATGGCAACATACCGGTACATGATCAATAGGGCTATCCCACTACCACACTCTGAAGACAAATGTGAACAAGAAATTTAAATAGTAAAACAAACAGCAATTGCAAATGGTTATAACAGCTCCATGGTAAACACCCTAATACACTCAATAGTGGCAAAGCAATAACATCACAAAAAACAAAAATAAAACATCTTCCATACAATCCCCTTTCTAGGTAATATTTCATATCAGATTTCCAACGTCTTCAAACCAAAAGACGTTAACATATCCTTTACCACAGACAATTAGATTGGACAGAAGCTACCTCACAATATCCACACATGAAACGCACTCATCATCACATACGTGTGTACAAAATAAAATGTTTGGACTGTGATTGCTTCTACATAGGCCAGACAGGCAGATCATTTGAGATTAGATTCAAAGAACACATGGCAGCACTAAAAAACAAAAAAATAACACATCAGCAATAGCCACCCACCTGCATAAAACAGAATGCCATGTTAACAAACCAAGTATCAGCATCCTGCATGTCCAACCTAAGGATAAAACACCAGACATCCTTGAAACACTCCAAATAGGCAAACATCAAACAAAACAACCTGAATCCATCTTAAATGACAATATTTACAATACTATAATCTCTGTCTTTAGCAACTGCCTATGTTGTTAAATTTGCAATGTACACACTCACATACACACAGTAATATTTACCATAAGTATTTCATTTTCTTACCATGATACCCTCAAAAGTAAAAGGGATTGACCTCATTTACAAATATACCAGCAGCCCAACAGCTTATTACCCCTTGTCAGCTTGAAACTATATGTACATCAACTAATGGCACAAATTGTACATCCATCTGCATATTTTAAAGCATTAAACAATGTATTAACCCAACCTAAGGCAGTTATTACATGCAACAGATATAATCTTGAGAAACCCCTACTTTGGAAAGCTTGCTCTCGTCCAACCACTCCTTCCACTGTCTCTCTCTTCCTCTCACTTTCCCCTTCTCTTCCTTTGCTTCTGCCTCCAGCTTTTCATTCCTATCAGTGAAGCCCAACCAAAATTATTTGTGTAAAATTTTACCACTATAGACAACATAATTATTGTAATTAAAGCTTGCAACATGTAATCTGATTATTTAAATGAATATGAAGTTTAAGCTATATTAACTTTACAAAATACCACATGAAATATTTATTCCAATGCATGTATTAAACGCCTCAAAACAATGGTCTCCAAAATTCGTTAAAACTTATTCTGTACTAATTTTGTTACCATGTATTTTCTTTGTACTTTGCGATAATGTCTCTCTTCAATTATATAATCCTTGCACCTAATATTTTTGACGCCATACTTTTTTACGAAATATGACAGTATATATGTCATGTGTTCAGACGGTGAAAGAAACCTGTGACTGCTGGAGGTACTCTTATTTTATTTTTCCGTTAGATATATGTTTAGTTTTTGTCAAAATAAATCCAAGACCATGCTCTGAAATAGTGTTCTGTTTCTCCACTAGACAGTGCCATAAGTTCCACCAAAAAATCACCACCCACCCACCCACCCACACACACACACACACACACACACACACACACAAAATAGTAACAAATGTAAATCCACCTGATGATGGAGGTTTAAGGGGAGATGGTGGCAGAAATAATGAAAAATTTGCAAATTATTTTTCTTTGCTTATTTGATAGTAAATATAATTGAGATTATTATCCCAAATTTTTTCCTTGAAATTTGAACTACACATGGCATAAAAAACATTAAAACCCTAAGCAGTGTAATGTGCCAAGCCCACTTTTCAATGTACCAAATGGAGGAAAAATTTTATTGCAGAATTTGGCCTGTTAACCTAGAAAATAAAGCTTTAGAAGGCTGTGATTTTTTTGTATACGTAACAGCAGTGTTGTACAGAAGGCTGTGGAGCCATTTTCTGGTTCAGTGTGGTGTAGAATTTTGGGGAGTGTTGTAAACAAGTTTTGTGCTGTTCAGTAGAATTAGAGTGATTTTACAATGCCTAGGTCTGGTAAAGTATTTAAAAATATAGGAAGTCCAATATTTCCAATATAAAGCGAAAAACTGACATTGAGGTTAGGGTCGGGCATACAGATGCAAACATTAGCTTGTCTCCAAGTGCATCTAAAATCAAACTTGGGACAGGGATTGTGTCAGAAGAAATAAATCATGACAGAAATACAGGTTTCAGAATTGTGGATATGGAAATGGTGGCAGAAGCACTTAGAAAACCCTGCAAGTGCTCTGTTTGTGGAGGAAATGTGGATTTGGTTGATGGAAAGAGAGAAGGTTTGGTTTGCACATTGCACATTTTGTGTCAACACTGTGATGCTGACAGACCATTCAAGACATCAGAGGTCAGTCATAGAATCTATGAAGCTAACATGAGATTTTCTTATGGACTAAGATGTATAGGGAGTGGAAGAGATGGTGGAAACATTTTATGTGGTATTATGAACATGCTTAGTCCTCCCCTAAAATTTTCTGCAATGAATACTGCTCTCCTCAATGTAGTTGCAGAAGTAAGTGAAGAGAACATGATAATGGCAGTCCTGGGGGCAATTCAAGAAAATTGTGAAGCAACGATATAGCAGTCTCCTGTGACAGTTCCTGGATGTAGAGGGGGGCATACTTCACTGCATGGAGTTTCAACAATCAGTGTCGACACTGGAAAAGTATTTGACTTAGAGGTGATGTCTAAATATTGTTCTGCATGTTCCTTGCACAAGAAATATATTGATGCAGGTAAAGAAACAGAATGGCAAGAAGCCCATAAAGCTGTTTGTAGCAGAAATTATGCAGGCTCCAGTGGTGGGATGGAAGCTGCAGGTACGAAATTCATTTTCCATAGACCTTTGCAAAAGTATGGAGTAAGATACGTACAGTATTTAGGAAATGGAGACTCTAGTGCTTTCAAGAATGTAGTTGAAAGTCAGCCCTATGGAAAAGTTTGCACTATTGAGAAACTGGAGTGTTTAGGCCATATTCAGAAGAGGATGGGTGGACGACTCCGAAGACTTGTTGCAGACAATAAAGGCAATGTACTAGAGGATGGGAAGCCACTGGGAGGTAAAAATAGACTAGCAAAGAAGAGAATTGACGGCCTACAAGTCTATTATGGTGCTGCAATTAGAAGTAACCTCACAAGCTTGGACAGTATGAGGAAAGCAGTATGGGCCATTTGGTTTCATTACTTATCGACAGACACTACATCTCAACATGGCCTCTGTTCTAATGAATGGTGCAAATTTGTGAAAAGTAAGGGAAGTGGGGAAGCTTACACCCATAAAAATAACCTTCCTTATCAGGTTTCAGTGGCCGTTAAATCAACTTTTAGAGCACTGGCTTCACCAGAACTGCTAGAAAAATGTCTGCATGGGAAAACACAGAACCCAAATGAAAGTTTCAATGCTCTTATTTGGAAAAGATGTCCAAAGACTGTGTTTGTTTCCGATTTGGTGGTGAAGATTTCTGCTTTGGAAGCTGCAGCAGTGTTTAATGATGGGAATGTGGCAAGACTTCACATCCTCAGCAAGTTGGGCTTTACACCTGGAGTCTTCACTGAGCACTGCAGATCATCGATAAGCAAAGAATCGCGAATGCGGAGACTTCAGTCCAGAAATAACAAAAGATTGCTAGGCAAAGGAGCAGAGAAGCTAAAAGAGCTGTAGAGGATTATGAGGAAGAAATGGAATATGGATATGGGCAGTTTTAGCTAAGGTAGGATAGATTATTTTACATTTCATCCAAACTTTAAAATGATTTTTCTGCAACTGAAGGTTTTCTGCTTTCAGGAACACATACATGAGAAACTACTGGAAGGATAGCAATGAAATTTGGCACACCTATTCTTTTACTTTGAAGCAATATTTAAGTGGAACAAAATTTTAATCGAGATACTATACACAGCTTTGTGGTTGATAATATATTGAAAAGTTTGCTTGTAAAAAATGTTCGAATCCAAAATATTACAGAAAATAATAGCATTAATTTACCAAAAAGTTACTGCACTTAATTGTACACCTATTACTGTAGATTATTTTACCATTAAAAATATTGCCAAATTTGCCTCAAAATCATGAAAAAGTGTATCTTAAAATAATAATGCAATAGGAAATTCAAAATTATCTCACTGCATTAGATTGTTATTAAAAATTCCGAATTTTTTAAAAATCATATTAGATTTCTATACATAAGTGTGCAAAATTTCAATGAGATTGAACAAAAAACGGCAAAGATATGGATTTACAAAAATATCAGTGCAAGACTGCCACCATCTCCCCTTAAACCTTTGAAATGCATCGTGAAGATAAACAGGGACTGGTAACAGTAAATTTGTTGTTGCATTCAGCATAATTATTGTCTTTGAGTAAAAGTATTTGTCTCATTGCAAGTTTTTGATACTTACTTTTACTGTCCTGTAGCAATTCTTCCCTTGTATGCTTCAAGTTTCATTGGGCTATGTCACTTTGTAGTGACACAGTGTGTGAAAGTTACTTTCATCCTTAATGTTTTGCATACCAGTGTGTTACAGAATGACAGGATGAAACCATTTTTATATATTTTATCTAGTATCATTTGTTCATTCATCTGTAGACAGATTTCTTAGTATAGGTATCATGGTTAGACATACATACATGGATTGTTTATAGCAGTATTGCATAAAATGATGGAAGAAACAGGACATACATAAGCATGTCATGATATGACGTAGACTATTTGTTACTGAATTATATAAGGCAAAATTAAAGGAACAGAAAAAACCTGATTCAAACAAGAGTTTGTACATGTGCCCTTGCTTTAGACACATTTATCTATAAGCACATACATTTTGTGTGTAGTTGCTGTCAAGTTTGTGTAGGTTTCTAATGTATTGTAAGGAAATACTAGTCATGTAAAGGTTAGTTTTCATTTCAATGCTGATCTTCACTTCAATATTGACAGCCTTTTTATTCTCATTATATCATGTGGGAGACTGTTGTATTCTCTGAAGAACTGTTGGTAGTTGGTTTATTGATAACTAGAAGTGTATTGAAGGTGTGAAACAAGGTAAAAGGGGAAATGTGAATACAGAATCTAAGAGATAGAAACACAGAGAAGACACCATAGGAATATTACACTGAAGCACCAAAGAAACGGGTATAGGTATGTGTATTCAAATACAGAGATATGTAAAGAGGCAGGATATGGCACTGTGGTCAGCAACAAGAAGTATCTGGCAGCTCTTAGATCAGTTACTGCTGCTGCAGTGGCAGGTTAACAAGATTTAAGTGAGTTTGAACGTGGTGTCAAAGTCGGCGCATGAGCGATGCGACACAACATCTCCAAGGTAGCGATGAAGAGGAGATTGTTCCATACGACCATTTCAAGAGTGTACTGTGAATATCAGGAATCTGGTAAAACATCAAATCTCCATCGCTGTGGCTGGAAAAAGATCCTGCGAGAATGGGACTGACGAAGACTGAAGAGAATCATTCAACATGCCAGAAGTGCAATCCTTCCACAAATTGCTGCAGATTTCAACGTCGGGCTGTCAACGAGCGTCAGCATCACCTGGGCCCATCGACACCGACAATTGACTATTGATGGCTAGAAACATGTTGCGGTCAGATGAGTCTTGTTTCAAATTGTATCGAGCGGATGGATGTGTACGGGTATGGAGACGACCTCATGAATCCGTGGACCCTGCATGTCAGCAGGGTACTGTTCAAGCTGGTGAAGGATGTGTAATGGTGCAGGGCGTGTGCAGTTGGAGTGATATGGGACCCCTGATACGTCTAGATATGACGCTGACAGGTGACGTATGTAAGAATCCTGTCTGATCACCTACATCCGTTCATGTCTATTGTGCATTCTGACGAGCTTGGGCAATTCCAGCGGGACAGTGCAACACCTCACACATCCAGAATTGCTATAAAGTGCCTCCAGGAACACTCTTCTGAGTTTAAATGCTTTCGCTGGCCACTAAACTCTCCAGACAAGAACATTATTGGATGCCTTGCAAGGTGCTATTCAGGAGAGATCTCCATCCCCTTGTACTCATATGGATTTACTGACAGCCCAGCAGGATTCATGGTGTCAATTCCCTCCAGCACCAGCTCAGACGTTAGTCGAGTCCATGCTACATCGTGTTGCGGCACTTCTGTGTTGCGGGGGCCCTACACGATACTAGGCAGGTGTACCAATTTCTTTGGTTCTTCAGTGTATAATAAGAGGTTTTGTAAGTTCTGTGAAGTAAATACAAAATTTGTAGGTCAAATAGACAATAATTCACTTTAGTTTCTGTTGTGTGCTGCAGAAACACATTGAGTGTCCCATGTCTCCTGATGCTTTGTAGGGGGTTAAAGAGTTTTGAACAGTGTTTGTGATACATGATCATATACCGTATGAAGGAGGTATTTTGGTGTGATTAATACTCTTTTTTTTCTACATTCATGTTAAAGTGACAATAGCTTTTTTAACTTAACAGTAAACTTCAATGACATTTGGTGATCCTTGGAAACAAGTGTCATGTAGGATTTATAGTTGTTTGCAAAATAAATAAATAAAAACTCATAATTGCATAATATTTTAAGTGTGAGAGCCAAGACATTAAAAGGAGCCTTCTTAGTCAGTGAACACATAAGAATGAAGGTGAAACCGTAATCTGACAGCAATTTTGGTGCTCTCATTTTGATCATACTGGCTGCTATTATCATGAAACTGTTTCATTAAAAACATTAATCAGCATCACATCATTGTATGTGTCTTTCTATAGGCTCATGCACTGTTGAAATAACTTTTCCAAGTGATAATGTGCTTCTATATCTTTATAGAAAAAAGATGAAGTAATTTCATCTTAGATGTGTTTATCATTAATACCTACATACTGTATAGGTCATTAAATGTTAATTCTAGTTTACAGATTTTACCTGCTTATTTTCAGTGAAGAAAATGTGTGGCATTTATGTCATGCTGTAAGTAATCACCATCCTAAGGAACTCCAGCACTGTTACGTAGTATTTGTGTCGAACGACCACCGTACTGTCCCATTATGGAGGCAGAAAGCCGGGCATGAAGAAGAAAAACTTGTCATATGGGTAAGTTTCTTTGTATTATGTTGTTCTGTAACTAGTAAACCTTATTCAGAACATAAACTGAGAAACTGTGTGTCAACATATTGTTTAATTAAGAAACAACAATCTGATTTTAAACATTTGAGTTTTAGTACAGTCTAAATTGTAAATGGTAATTTACAAAGACATTACTGACCTGCTCGTAGCCCTGTTAAGATATCAGTATTATAATCTGTCACATTGATTCGTCAAAGTGCAGGAAAACTTCACAATTCACTAAACAATATAGTGAGTGCTTCCCACTTCACTAGCAGTTTTACTAGCACACTTTTGTTTAATCTTGTTTCAGTACTTCTTACAAATCACTTCATGACAACTACTATAATATAGCCACTAGCTGAAACTAGTAATAAGGTCATTCCATGCCAAGTGGTCTAGAGATTTGTGCATGACCATCACAGATTTTGATGAAATTTTGTATGAACAATCGCACTTGTCCCTAACAACCATTGGTAGAGTCTCACAATCATTAATTAAATACTCCAAGAGATAGTCATTTGTTTCACCTCATAGTGCAGCTGTCAACAGTGCACCCATGAGGTTTTGGTAACATTAGAGACATAATATCTTGGCTAAATTTTTGGGAAAGAAACAAAATGAGGTCATTTTTTACTTTTTGTGCTCTCTTCAGTGAAATAATAAAAAAAGATTTCCTGAGTTATTTGCATACAGCCAAGACACTTGAAAATAATGTGAAGTTAGTCAATAATTTTTCTAAAAATGCCAAAAATGGCTATTTTTGGTGCACTTATTACAAAAAAGTTTTGGTGCTAACTTTTACACTGTTTTCATTAGAAAGGCTATGTCCTCAACCACCAAAACTACATTTGGTGTTTTGTTTTTCCTGTAACGTGGCCAAATAAGGCACTGGAGATCATAGTGGTAAAATAGTTGCATAACAGCTGCAGCACACATCGTATAAATAGCCTTCAAGTTTTACACCATTGCCACATTGTGTAAATACTGGAGAAGTTCACAGCAGAGTTCCTGACATTTCTTGAAATGAATTCGTGTTATAGAGAATTATTAGTATGTCTTTATTGTGTAATGCTATTGACGTGCTACTTTAATTCCAGTTTAAGGTCTAGTGTACTAGGTGTTTGCATAGCTCGCAGTTAATGCGGAACATTAGTGTACACATGAAAAATTGCATAAATTTGTTGGTACGGTCCATGGTGACGTAAACACTGCTGGTTCCTTTTAAAGTGAGAAAACCAGCATCCCCATCACCATAGGGACCATGCCTTATAACTGTGCACCAGCAGCCACAGGTGAGTTTCCTTAGCACAGATTCCCAAACATAAGGGTCTCTTCACACAGGATCCCAACCAGGCGATACATTTCTATAAGTCTAAGAGGCTAAAGCTAGAAGAGGGCTCATTTATTATCCTAAGCATATGTTTTCTACAATTTTTAAAATTTTCATTGGTTTGCTGTAGAATGTCATGACAAAAACTACAGTATTGGCCACATGTTATCACTGACAGGATTATTTGGGAAGAAATTTTTGTTAGACAGTATCCAAAAAATTACACTTTCCAAATGTGATTACCTTAAATTATTAGAGGCACAAAAAAGAGAAATCTGTTATTTTTATTGAAGTCCTTATTCTGTTTCATTTTTTATAAAAGATTTGTATGGATGTCAAAAGATTACTGCCTTGCAGTTAAGCTCATTTGCTAGTGATCAGGACTTTCAATATTATCTTCCACAGAGAATACTAAACAATTGCAGAACATAATAACTAATGTCAGATTTGATTTGAGTACAATCAGGATATGGGCCAATATAGTTTCATGTGTATCCCACAATTACTGCCACAGATATAAAAAGTTAAACTTCATCTTTTTCCAGTCTTTTTGACTTTCCTTCAAATTATCCATATCCAAATTGCCCAGGAATTTGTTTTACTCTTTCACTGAAGAGAACGCAGAAAGTTGTATAAGGTGGCGTAGTTTTGTTCCTTACAATAAACACATTGCTGGAGATATTATGCCTCAAATTGGCCAAAAACTCATTGTTGCACTGTTGATATCTGCACTATGGGGTCAAACAAATAACTATATCCCTGCAACTATTAAATTGGTGAAATTAAAATATTACCAATGTTCATTGCGAACAAGTGTGAATGTTCATACAAAATTTCATCAAAATCCGTGATAGTTATAAGGGAACATTTTATTAAATTATACCACTTGGCATAATGTACCAAAAGATTAAAGAAACAAAGAAAGACCGGGTTCCAAGCCAGAACAAATATGTGTAGGAATAAAGCAGGGGATTTGATAGGGGAGAGTAATAAAATACTTGACAGATGGGCAGAAAACTTCCAAGAGTTACTGAAACCAGAAGTAGAAGGGTTAAAGCAAGAGGAACTGTTGGAACTAACTTACTATGGACCAGAGATTTTAATGCCAGAACCTACACTGGGGAAGTGATGCAAGCCATTAAGACCTTAAAAAACAATAAGGCACCTTGAGAAGATCAGATCCAGCCCGAACTTCTCAAAAATGGCTGGGAAATGCTGTGGAAAACAATTCATAAAAAAAATACTGAATATCTGGCAAGAGGAGAGCATGCAAAAGGAGTGGAAAACCGCTATAATGTGCCCATAAATAAAAAAGGAGATAAATTAAACTGCCAGGACTATCGAGGTATCTCCCTACTAAATATTACATATTTTCTCCAAGATTCTAACCAACAGACTTACTCCATATGTGGAAGAGAGTGTTAGACTATCAGAGATGCTTTAGAAGAAATAGGTCAACAACTGACCAGATATTCACATTGCGCATACTACTTGAAAAATGTTACGAACATCAAATTAACATACACCAGCTTTATATTGACTTTAAACAAGCCTGTGATAGCATCTCAAGAGTCGCATTGCAGAATGCAATGGAAGAGGCTGGAATACCTAAGAAGCTCATTAAACTTTCTATGATGACCCTTAGTGAAACCAACAGCAAAGTAAAAATACAGGGCTAAATCTTCAGAGAAGTGGAAGTGTTGAAGGGACTCAGACAGGGTCACAATATCTCCTCATTGCTATTCAACCTTTGCCTAGAAAAAGTCATAAGTCAGATAGAGTTAAATAAAGGAGGAACCTTCTTAAATCGTTCACTACAGTACCTAGCCTACGCTGACGATGTGGCATTACTCACACGAAACACTGCTGTGCTAGGCGAAGTCTATCAACTGGAGAAAGGTGCAAGGGAACTTGGCCTGACAGTCAATGTCGAAAAAACCAAGTAAATGGCAATGACCAACCAACAAAACCTACCAAATCTCAGGATAGCCGACAGAGTTTGAAAGGGTGAGAGACTTCAAGTACCTTGGGTCGACTATCACTGAGACAAATGACATTGGCAGTGAGGTGAAAGCCAGAATAGCGGCAGGTAACAGGTGCTACTTTGCCGCATTACCCATGCTTAGGAGTTTGTTTCTATCACGAAAATCCAAAATCCTCATCTGCAAACCATAAGAGCAGTTATGTATGGTGCTGAAACGTGGACCATGACTGTAAATGAGGAAAGGATCCTTAGCATTTGGGAGAGAAAGGTGCTACATAAAATATATGGCCCAATATATGATCATGAAGGTTGGTGCAGTCGTACGAATGCAGAACTAAAACACATTTTTGAAGAACCTGCTGACATTGTCACTACCATTAAAATATGAAGACTGCGGTGGGCAGGGCACGTGGTCAGAATGGAAGAAGACAGAGCATGTAAGAGGATTTTTGATGGCAAGGCTGGAGGCAGATGGCGGAGGAGACGCCCCAGAAAGAGATGGGTGGATAGAGTTAAAGAAGATATGAAAAAGCTGGGTGTCAGAGGATGGAGACAGAAAGCCATGGATTGGATAGAATGGCAGGATCTGCATGACTGTGACTGAATGATATAATTATAAATACATTAACATGCAATTTTAATTAAACGTAAAGTAAAATCTACAGGTCTTATGGAGAAATTCTTTTAAAATAGCTGGGTTTGCATTAGTTTGTTGGAATAACTATAATTGTGCAACTTGTTTTTTCTCTATCCCTTAATTGACAATTAAGATTAGTATACAAGTTAGGCTTCAGTTCATGCTATAATAATAGCAATAGATTTTGTTCACACCCAATTTGTTGACAAAATTGAAGTTTCAGTAATGACTGAAAGAATTTTTTGTGAAATAATTGAACACCTAAAACTAATAGTTTTGCATCCTACTCATGATGGGAAATATGTTTGACTTGTTGGCAACAGTCAGACCCAAACTCTTTGGAGGACATTCATAATGAGACTTGGATCAGTAATCAAGAAGTAATTGTGGCAAAAAAGTACAGAAAGCTGTAAAAGTAAAATGGATCTGAAAGCAACCATTTAATTTGTTTGTTTCAAGTAGCATTTGTGTAGCTATATTGGGGTGAATAGGGACAAGGCGAAAAATACCGGAAGTAGTTCTGGTGACATATTTAACTTAAAAATATTTAATTTGATGATATACAAAATTTACTTTTAACAACTTTACTTACTTACTGGTTACCCTCATTCCAGTGTTTCACGATGCCTAGGACATATAAAAGAGATCCTCGATCGAACATATATCATCCTGTTGATGTAAAGATTATAATGCAGGCAGTTCAGGCAGTTGCTCGTGGAATGTCTATAAGAAAAGCAGAAAAAAAATTTGAAATTTCTAAATCAGCCCTACAATGTTATGTGAAGAAATCAAGAGACATGCTTGCTGGGAATATTGAGTTCAGGAAGGAAGGTGGTCAGACTTGCCTTCCTAATCATCTTGTTGAATGTCTTACAGTTTTGCAGGTTGGGGATATCCATTAAGTGCCTTTGACTTGTGTTTCTTTGCAAAATATCACTTGGACAGAGAAGGCAAGAATGTAGCTAAATTTAAAGATAACATGCCTGGATATGAGTGGGCACTTGGCTTCCTCACTAGACACAAAACTAAACTCTCCCAACGATTGTGTCAAAATATTAAAAGGAGCCGAGCACAAGTGTCCCCAGCAGTTATCAACACTTGCTTTGATGAGTTGACAGCATCAGTGGAAGGTACTGGAGCCAGTGTACCACCACATCTGATAATAAACTATGATGAGACTGCTCTCTCTGATGACCCAGGCTGACGAAAGCTTATTTTTAAAAGAGGTTGCAAGTACCCAGAGAGGGTGATGAATCAAAGCAAGTCCAGTGTATCTGCCATGTTTGCAGCATCTGCTTCTGGGATGCTGTTACCCTACCCCCCCCCCCCCCCTCCCCCCATGTAACCTACAAAGCAGCTTAGCAGCTTATATGTATGACTTGTGGACTGAAGGCGGCCCTCCAAGTGCCTTTTATAACTGCAGTAAGTCTGGCTGGATGGTTGGAAATTGCTTCCTTGACTGGTTCCAGAGAGTTATAATACCTTACTGTTGGCGATTTGAGGGGAGGAAGCTCGTGACAGGTGACAAAGTTCTCACTTATCACCAACTGTTATCAGGCTATGAGAGAGAGGACCATAACATCTCATTTGTATTCCTTCCCGCAAATTCGACGCATCTGACACAACCATTTGATATTGCCCTATTCCGACCACTCAAGATAAACTGGAGAAAAGTTCTTGAGAATAATAAATCCAAAGCAAATGACAAATGTAGAGCATTTGAGAAAAAGTATATTCCGTCTCTTCTGAAGAAAACATTAAATTTAATGGAAGAAGCATTGGAAGATAATATCCTATCTGGTTTTCAAAAGGCAGGTATATTTCCTCTTAACTGGAAGAAAGTACTTGACAACTTGCCAATTGAACATGAAGAAAATGTAGGAACTGCTGCCCCAACCTCTACAACAGACAGTCTGACAGAATTTTTAAAAATAATGCGTTATGGGAAGATGTCACAGAGCAGACAAGGGGTCGGAAAAAGAGACTGAATGTCCCAGCCAGTTGCAGTGTTACTCTAGCGGTCTTTCAGAAAACTAATGTAGATGACCATGAACAGTTATCAGATGAAGAAGAAGAAGAAACCATTCCAGATGACCTACACTCTTCTGTAGAAGATGCGCAAAATGGTGATGCAGCCACTGCAGATGATGAGATAAACAATTTAAAGGAAGGAGACTGGGTTAAGGTCAAGTTTTCTTATGATAAGTGTGTGAAGGTGTTCATTGGAAAGGTTCTTCAAATTGATGAAGAAAATGGACAATACAATGGAACATTTCTTCGCCAATCGAACAAGTGCTCCGATGTGTTTGTTTTTCCTGATGTACCCGATGAGTGTGTTTTCTCAAAAGCTGATATTCTTGGTGTTTTGAAGACACCAACTGTGCGAAGAGGATGTTACACCTTCAAACCAAACCCATTTATGTAATGACTGATTTCTTTGGTTAATCAATTTGCTCATTTTTTGTTAGCCCTTATATGTATAATTGTAAATTGTATTGTAAAAATTATAGTTATGGGTTTAAAATAAACAAAAGTTCCTTTATACTGCTACATTTATGTAATAAATATCATGAAATTTGTCTTAAAAAGAAAAATTATGTCCCTATACAGCCCACCAGGTATTTGGATAGGGAACACAGTGATAAATAAATACATGTCCCTTTTCACCCCGACATTGGGGGGAATAGGGACACAAACAAGAGGAATATATACATGTGTGAGAAAAAGGAGAACAGATTTTTATTATATGGCATGGAGTGCATGAACATTGTTACACAATATAAAAATATTACCTTCAGTACAGAAGTTATTTACTGTTCACAAGTGACAAAAGAAACACAAAACTGTCCCTATTCACCCCAGTTTACAGTACATGTATTTGTAGTTTACAACTATAAATAAGAAAAGCACCATAAGTTGCAGTGAAGCTTTGCAAACGTGTAAATCAGTATTGTTTCTGCTCAGTTCGCTTATGTCAGCAAATCATAGCCCAAGATATGAGACATCATGAAAACATAACCATCATCGCATGGGACTGATGGAAGAATTTAAATCATGCTGTGTGAGGAGTGTGGGAGCTTCATATGGAATCACTAGAGTCTTCTCTTATTCTCAACCAAATTATCACCTTCTTACATAAACTTGACATCGAAAGTTCAGGCTGTCACTACAAACTTACTCACCAAATAGTAAAATAATACTGAATAAATATTGAAATAAAAATCACTGTGTTCTGTTGTATCATCAGGAACATTTTTGTGTAATGTCACTTATCCTCTGCTGTGATTGGTTGATAGAATGAGTCCAAGCAGGCATTTTGTTGATTTACCTGGTTGTGAAGCTGAAGTGCCATATTTGGAGGTTTCTCTGTTTATGGTTGTGTACTAAAGTACTTAACTTGCATGATGAAGCACATTAAAGAGCTCTCCAAAGTGTGTTGTTTTGGGTGTGTTTTGTTGATTAGATTAGATTTACTTTCATTCCACAGGTCCCAAGTGGAATGATCGTCATTTTTAATGAACACTAAGAGTCATTTTACAAATACTAATGCACTGAATTTAAAATAAAAAAGTTTTTTATTTATTTATAAGGTAATAAACATGTAATACAACTACTGTAATACTTATTTACAATGAACACATTACTGCACTGAAATGGTGCAGAAGTTAGATTATACTTACACACACACACACACACACACACACACACACACACACACACACAAATTTTCAATGAACACATTACTGCACTGAAATTGTGCAGAAGTTATGTTGTACTTATATACTAGTTGTGCTCAGCTACTGGGAACAAGGTGTTTGCAGTTAAAACTGTTGCCTCTGTTCTGGGTTAAGTCTGAAAATGATTTCATTATTGCTGTAAAAGGAATTCTAGGCGATGAAACCAGCAAGCTTTTAAAAATCATGAAGAGATAAGTAACTCACTTAACGGTGAATGAAACGATGAAATGTGCGGGGCTGACCCTTCAAATTGGGCTGACAACTCTCTCAGCCACAGATCGATGCAAGTCCATTTTTATGGACTTAAGTCCTCATTTCAACTCTAAGATGATATTGATGAACACTAGTGTCATGATGTAAGACATGATTAACAGTGGCAACAATTAACCAAAGTTTATTCATCCATCCTCAAATGAACAACATAGAAGCTGATACAAGTAAACAGTAAGAACACGTGAGAGCAATTGCCTGCTGCACTGACCTTATTTATGGGAAGACTGTGCAGTGGCTACCGTGCTGTGTACCCAAGTTCTGTAGCCCACTGCTGGCAGCCTCTGGTGGCCGGCGCACACAATGCCATCGGTGGATGATTTGACATGTAGCACACCAGTGGCCTGGTGCTGCAGCACATATGCAGGTATTGCATTCAGAGTTACAGCACCCCTCTCACCTTGGGGAAAGGGTGCTGCTCTGATGCAGGTGTTAGGATAACTGATGAGATAACTATTGCCTTTGCAGCAAGTGATGACGGCAGTATCGGAAGGAGATTCTGCGCTGAAATGCGTGAGTGAGGATGGAAGTCGCACATCCGTGGACATGCACAGTGTCTGCCACTGCCCCCCCCCTCTCCCCCCTTTCCTCCCCCCATCAGGCATTCCAGCAGCTCCACAGTATTATTCACCTTAGCTGAAATCCACTTAGTACTTGGACTGCCTGCATGCCATTTTTTTTCTGTACCTCTATTGAGAGCCACATAGTTCATCCATGTAGGTTCTTTCCTAAATCCCCTATCATCAGTTTGTAGCAGACTGACTACTACAGCCAGTGACCTCTCCTATTACAGGTATCCCAGTACCTTAGTCACAAATAATAGACTGCAGTTTACAGCAGTTGCAGCCGGAGATTCAGCACCAATAATGGTATCACACACATCACAGCTCCTCTATTTCATTCTGCCTCAAACAGCCTGGTGGAATGCTTTGTCCCTATTTTTAAGACCCAAATGTCAAATGTTAAGAGGACAGGTCAGTCTGAAGTGGCTCTGATTTCCTAGCTTCTTACAGAGTGACACCAATAGACTGCAGTCTGGTGGGTTACTGTATGCGCATCCCCATTGGGTGCTGCTCGAGTTTAAGGGGAAACACCTTTTCTTGTGGGCCCTCTCATCTAGTATACCTTCGGGTAGACCCCAGATTAGGTCTGGAGGTCAATTTCAGTTAAACAGGCCTGTTAGTTAAGGAGGTCATTGCACGAGGATTGCTCCACAGGTATCATAATCTGCTTTGGCTGTGTCATCCGTATTAGACCTGCCTGCCATGTGAGGGACTACGACAGCAGAGCATACCTCTGCTGCACTATCTCCAGCATCTTGCTAGATACAGCTGTTTGGCCCTCGCATATTGTTTGTGTCTGCTGTTGGAGGTCCTCATGGACCTTAACCCTGTTTCTTGACTACAGCTCTTGCTTAAACTACTCTAACCCCTTCCTCTCCCCCCCCCACCCCCCACCCCCCACCCCCACCCCCAAAGCCATGGCCATCAACATCCCAGAAGTGCTAGCAAAGACTCACCTGGCATCATTGTGTTGCCACAATGCCGTGAAGACATATCGATATGAACAGTGCCACTTTATTCATCAGCTGCACGACACCCATGTCCAGTATAGTTGCTGCGGTTGAGGAAGTGAGGAACAGCACAGTATCTCCAGCCAGCTCGAAATCTGAATGTAGTGTTGCCTGCCTACTGCTGTTAACTACTACTCACATGGACTGTGATAGCATTTGGCTGTGTAACTAAATTGTCTCTCCAGCAAGTGGTTTCCACCTCTGTAACTTGAGTTGTTAGTGCCGAGTGTTCTGTTTGTGGTCCTAGATAATCCACAGGATCAGTAATGCTTTCGAACAATGTGTCATTCATTTTGTGTTTCAGTGTAATCAAAAAATGGTAACAAGTGACTTGTGATCAAAATCAGGGCTACAAAAGTAACTGCTTCAGTCTCAATTGCTCATTGATTGAAAGTATCACAATGGTAAACCAGAGGCCTCCAGCTCAAATCTGGTCCTGAGCATGTTTGAGTTTTGGTTTGTGGGCAGGTAGATAAAATTGAGACGTTCAATGATGTACACACAGTTGCTCTCATAATTGGCTATAAAAGTAATCTGATGGTGTGTATGATACATTTGCTCATTCACTCAGATACTTCCTACAGACACCATAAAACAAATGTGGATACAGGTAACTGTTCACATACCTTTATTGGCAATAAGAGTAAAACTGGGCATTCAGCACAACCTGCCAAAACAACAACCATTGCTGCATTAGATTTATTTAAACTGTTTGATAATCAGTATAACTACATTACACAACTGTGGTTATTACAGCAACTATATATACAGCTGTACTCTGTAAGTTACTGATGTGTCTAATAGAGGGTACTTTGATTGCATAATCTATTAAGATTATTGAATTAAGATTTCTCTTTCCATTCACAAATGGAGAATGGGAAGAATGACAGCTCGTATGATACTATGCGAATTGTCACCTTTCAGACTTTACCTACGTAATTTCTATACAAGACAGAAATGCAGGGCACTGTAGATTATTCAGTTTCTGTCTTGAGTCAGTTCTTCAAATTTGTGAACAAATTATCATGAAATGATCACTGTCTTTCTTCAAGTGTGCCAGTTAAGATTTTTCAATACTTCTTTTACTCTCCTTCCCATACAAACATGGTTGTGACCATTCACATACATCCTTTGTACAACTCAGCGTCTCCTACAGCAACCTGGCATGTGTCCCAAACACTTCAGCAGGATTCAAGTATATGTCATAAGTGTTGTTTGCAGTCTCATACATAGCCAACATGCCGTTTCCCAGTATCATCACTCTGTGTTGTAGCCTTAGTTTTACTTTGTCTACAGCTGAGCCTATATGGTGGTTCCACTTCATATCTGTACATACTGTTCCTCCCAAATATTTAAGTGGTATGACTGATTAAAGTTGTGATACATTAAACTGATCCACTCACAAATTCAGTACAAAACTTGACTGGGGTAACATAAGACCCTAGTGCTTCTGTGTTTTAGCAATTTAAGCTGTTTTTCAACATGACTAGTACTGATTGCTATGTCATTCATCTTAGCAGCAGTACAGGTATTGATCTTTCTATGTGAATTACCATTTGAAGACAGAATTCAGTTTATTGGCTTCTGTTATGCTGTTTCCTGGTTTGCTTCCTGCATCGTAAATAAGTATGTGGAAACATTTTTTCACCACCGACAGTGCCTTAACATATGACCAAAATCTTTTTGGGTTCTGGGACAAGTCATGCATTTTGCTGTGCCACATAATGAAGGCTTTGCAGATTGCTGTTATGGTAGCTGAACATGTTCCAGTTAAAATGTGCCTATCTGAGTATTAAAGGTGAAGCAGTTGCAGAAACAATAGAAAATTAAGGAGATGGGTCCTGAAAAAGTTAAAAACAACCAGAGTTCATAAAGTTTCAGCTGAGGCATTAGAAAAAAAATGATTGAAATAAGCAAAAGAAATAATTTAGAGGGAATGAGTAGCTTTGTTAGACAAAATGGTGAAGGTAGCAGAGGAACAACTAAACGAAATGATCCTAATAAGAGTCCTTAGATAGCACTCTATTAAATTTAATTGATCAAAAGAAAGAAATGCTGCAAATAAGAGCTGAAAAAGAGTAGACACCTAAAAATGAGACTAATGGGAAGTGCACAACTGTGAAGCAGGAATGGCTAGAGCAGGAAAAGGAAATATTAAAAAGGAAACACTTTCGCCCGTGTTATGCAAAATTAAAGAAACCTTTGCACAAAAGAGAAGCTGCAATATGGACATCAGGAACTTGGATAGCAATAATGTATGTTATGGCCAGTGATAGTGTAATTTTGTAGCCAATGTTAGTATTATGTTCTTGTCGATCTTTGTTACATTTTTCATGGCTGAATTTCTAAGTACTGTATGTTCTTTATATGTATCCTAGATCACTGTTTTACAATGTTATGTTGAAAATAAAAATATACTCTACCTATCGAACACCTTATAAAGGAAAGACAACCACTTACCTATAGCAGAATGATTTGTGGCACACACAAATAGTATTCAGCAGCAGACATCTGAATTTCCACATTTCCTCCTGGCATGGGAAATTGCTTTTCCATTAAAATTTGAAAGGATATGTATCTCTTCAAAGTATCTACACTACTGAGCCCTGCCATTCTAGCATTACTAGTTGCTGTAAACCAGTTTGCAATATGCGGATAAGCACCGTGGCACCAGCCACCAGCATGCTAAACTTCAAATTATCCACCACCAGCACCTGCACGTTCTGGCCATCAGAGGTTGTCTGCAGTGGGTCACAGTACTTGTGCACACAGTACGGCAGCTGGCTCACTGTCTGGTGAGCCTTCCTCTGTATAAGGACTGTGCATCAGGCACTTGGTCTCAGACGTATTCTTACTGTTTACTTGTACATGCTTCTATGTTTGTTTTTCATTTGTATGTAGATGAATAAACTTTGGTTAATTGTGGCTGCAATCTTATTTGTGTCTTACATTATTACACAGTTTGTGATGTGTGGTGTTCCTTCAGTTCTTCTGACTGTAGAGGCATTGCACAAATCTCTCCTCGGGCAGCAGCAGCAGGCTCTTATGGTTGCCATTATTAACTTATCAGCCATATTGACAAAAGAGGCTGTTGCAGAGGCAACGGAAAAAGCGCGCGAAATCCCGAAGATTGGCTAAAATTTACAGACGCGTGAAATTTGGCACGGACTTCAATGCGAGATGCCTTTAATAGGTTCCACAATGAAACAGTGTCTCGAAATTTGGTAGAAAATCTGAAGAAATTCCGGTCGTATGTAAAGTACACAAGCGGCAAGATGCAGTCAATACCTTCGCTGCGCAGTGCCGATGGTACTGTTACCGATGACTGTGCCGCTAAAGCGGAGTTATTGAATGCAGTTTTCCGAAATTCCTTCACCACGGAAGACGAATGGAATATTCCAGAATTTGAAACACGAACAGCTGCTAGCATGAGTTTCTTAGAAGTAGATACCTTAGGGGTTGCGAAGCAACTCAAATCGCTTGATACGGGCAAGTCTTCAGGTCCAGATTGTATACCGATTAGGTTCCTTTCAGATTACGCTGATACAATAGCTCCCTACTTAGCACTCATATACAACCGCTCGCTCACTGATAGATCTGTACCTGCAGATTGGAAAATTGCGCAGGTCGCACCAGTGTTTAAGAAGGGTAGTAAGAGTAATCCATCTAACTACAGACCTATATCATTGACGTCGGTTTGCAGTAGGGTTTTGGAGCATATACTGTATTCAAACATTATGAATCACCTTGAAGGGAATGATGTATTGATATGTAATCAGCATGGTTTCAGAAAACATCGTTCTTGTGCAATGCAGCTAGCTCTTTATTCGCACGAAGTAATGGCCGCTATCGACAGGGGATCTCAAGTTGATTCCGTATTTCTAGATTTTCGGAAAGCTTTCGACACTGTTCCTCACAAGCGACTTCTAATCAAGCTGCGGGCCTATGGGGTATCGTCTGAGTTGTGCGGCTGGATTCATGATTTCCTGTCAGGAAGGTTGCAGTTCGTAGTAATAGACGGCAAATCACCTAGTAAAACTGAAGTGAAATCAGGTGTTCCCCAGTGAAGCGTCCTGGGACCTCTGCTGTTCCTGATCCAAATAAATGACCTGGGTGACAATCTGAGCAGTTCTCTTAGGTTGTTAGCAGATGATGCTGTAATTTACCGACTATTAAGGTCATCCGAAGACCAGTATCAATAGCAAAGCGATTTAGAAAAGATTGCTGTATGGTGTGGCAGGTGGCAGTTGACGCTAAATAACGAAAAGTGTGAGGTGATCCACATGAGTTCCAAAAGAAATCCGTTGGAATTCGATTACTCGATAAATAGTACAATTCTCAAGGCTGTCAATTCAACTAAGTACCTGGGTGTTAAAATTACGAACAACTTCAGTTGGAAAGACCACATAGATAATATTGTGGGGAAGGCTAGCCAAAGGTTGAGTTTCATTGGCAGGACACTTTTAAGATGCAACAAGTCCACTAAAGAGACAGCTTACACTACACTCGTTCGTCCTCTGTTAGAATATTTCTGCGCGGTGTGGGATCCTTACCAGGTGGGATTAACGGAGGACATCGAAAGGGTGCAAAAAAGGGCAGCTCGTTTTGTATTATCACGTAGTAGCGGAGAGAGTGTGGCAGATATGACACAAGAGTTGGGATGGAAGTCATTAAAGCAAAGACGTTTTTCATCGCGGCGAGATCTATTTAAGAAATTTCAGTCACCAACTTTCTCTTCCGAATGCAAAAATATTTTGTTGAGCCCAACCTACATAGGTAGGAATTATCATCAAAATAAAATAAGATAAATCAGAGCTTGAACAGAAAGGTTTATTTGTTCGTTTTTCCCGTGCGCTGTTCGGGAGTGGAATGGTAGAGAGATGGTATGATTGTGATTTGATGAACCCTCTGCCAAGCACTTAAATGTGAATTGCAGAGTAATCATGTAGATGTAGATGTAGAGGCTCCCACACTGTCGGCAAACCCATCTCCCTTTCCCCCTCGTGACAATACGGCCAAAGACTGGGAGGCTTATCAGAAGTGGCTTCAGCAGCACTTCCTCGCATTTTGTGTCACTGATGCAAACATGTGTAAGGCTTTGTTGCTGTCTCAAGATTTTGCCTCAAATGTACCAGCTGTTGTCAAGTAGCCCCATTTCATGAACATGCATTGCTTTTGTCTGAGAAAATGTGTAGGTTGTTGTCAAATTATCACCATAAATGCACACACACCACTGCAGCTTCTAGTGTTGTTGTGAACAGCCCCTACAGTCCTACCAGGCTTGGGCAGCCAAAATTGATGGCCTCAGTCGCAGTTTGTTACCAATGCTATTCATGATTCCTATGCTGATTTTGTGGCCCGTGATGCCATAATTTGGTTGGCTCCTGACAAGTAGGTGCATCAGCGCACACTACAGTGCGAGGCTCCCTCTTAGGCTGATGTGTTAAATATTGCTCAATCTTTAGAGCTATCTCATGGTACAGATGGTCAGAATGAGGCTTGGTGTAACATTTCCACAGTGGCTCCTGTTCCTGGTTGTCAGGTTTCAGTCAGATCTCAGCGGGAGGACAACATGGCAGTCATACAAATGCGGCCAGTGCACTGGACAGCTCTGTGCCGAACGAGAACAACAGTGGCAGTACTCCACCCTCCCATCTTGACCACACTGTTTCGTTCAACATGACAAGACCACATGCCCTAAGCACTGGGCGACATGCAACAACTGTAGGGGAAATGGACATAAGGTGACTGCGTTGTTCCCAGGACCCTCATATGGCTGTGGATTTTAATTGTCTCCAGTGCATACAACTCTCAACAAACTGTTCATTTAATTGTGAATGATGAACAAAGTGCTCAGACTGCAAGTGGACACGGGTGCAGCCACGATATTTCTTTTATTTTTTAACTCACAAACTGATGTGGATTTGGGCTCTCTGGCATTTTCTCCTGTTGCTCAATGTTTGGTGAGTTACAAAAAGCACCATGTTCCAGTTTTGGGGAAATTTACAGCTCCCACAGTGTAAATTTCTGGTTCGTTCCTTGACTTTCTTTATAGTGGATGATGCTGGTGCTGACAGTTGGTTCAGTCTGGATGCTTTCACTGCTTTTGGTTTTTCCATTTAGAGTATGGCGAGCCTCGTTTCAGTCCAGGTCCCTTACCAGCTGTTACATTCTCTGTGGATTGTGTTCTCATCTATTTTTGGAAGGGTTAGGTTGTGCCACTAATTGTGGCCTGCATTACCCTAAAAGCTATGGTGTGGCTGCGCTTTTTCCATGCACACCCTGTTCATGTGCTTTGTGCGATAAATTGAAATCAGAATTGGATAAGTTGACATTATTGGTGGTCATACTACTGATTACATCGAGTAAATGGGCTACTCCCCTTGTGATTGTTAAACTGACTGGTCAGCTTTTCCTCTGAGTTTAAAAGTGCTAATTAATGCTCACTCTACCATAAACACCTACCCTTTGCCCCATCTGGATGAATTATCACTAAAATTGCCAGCAGAGGGATGGGCGTGGGTGGGAGGAGGTTGGCAATTTGTCTCCATAATTGGTATATCTGAAGTCTGTTTACAGGTTCTGTTTGATGAGAATTCTAAAAGGCTTCTTGTGATTAACACATCTTCAGGTTGTAGCAATATGAGCACCAACCATTCAGAGTGGGAAGTGACCCAGCAATTTTTCAGCATTGTTTGGAACAACTGACAATATTCATTCCAGGTTGCGTCAACTATCTCAATATTGCCATTGTGGGTGCATTGATGAAAGAGCATTTATGTAACTTATGTACCTTGTTTATGGTCTTACATACTGCTGGGTTGAAATGCAACTTGGCAGGTCACACATTTTTTCAGCCATTCATTAGGTAATTGGGATTAAGTCCTTACATTGTCAAGCATTGTGCGGTTTGTTTTGATAATTTGAGGACTTCAAATGACTGTAAATAATGGCATCATCTGCAAATCAGCTAAGAGGACTGCTCAGATTATCTCCTAAATTGTTTACTTTGATGAGGAAAAACGGAGGGTCTGTAACACTTCTTCGGGGAACACCAGATACTTCAGAGTTACTTAGTGACTTTCCATCAGTTACTACAAACTGTGACATGTCTAACAGGAAATGATGAATCTAGTCACAGAATTGAGATGATACTCCATAGGCACATAATTTGATTGGAAGTCGCTTTGAGAAACTGTGTCAAAAGCCTTCTGGAAATCTGCAAATATGGAATTAATTTGACATCCCCTGTAAACAGCACTCAGTGCTTCGTGAGAATAAAGAGCTGCTTGTATTTCACAAGAATGATATTTTCTGGATTCATATGGGCTATTTGTCAGTAAATTGTGTTCTTCGAGGTGGTTCATAATGTTAGTGGACAGTATATATCCAAAATCCTACTCCAAATTAAAGTTAGTGATAAGGGTTTGTAATTCAGTAGCTTACTCCTGTTTTCTTTCTTGAATGCTGAAGGTCTGCCTTATACGCTTGACAGATTAAGGTCCACGGTTTGCATCTCAGACCTTCCACGAGTTGTGCGCCCATCAAGGAAGGCATTTCCCATGTGGCTGCTCCTCCTTTCCACCCCAGTCTAACAGCAAGGCAGAATGTCTCGTCCATCAAGGAAGGCATTTCCCATGTGGCTGCTCCTCCTTTCCATCCCAGTCTAACAGCAAGGCAGAATGTCTCGTCCACATATTCGAGGTTCAAATGATGATATATTCCTTCATGGACAATGCCGTGACACGTTTCTTTAGTTACAACAGCTTTACGTCAGTGAGGAATCGGAGTCTGGCCGAAATGCTCTACACTCACAAGCCGTGCACCCCCCTGCATTTGCTCATGCCATCACACCAACGGCCATTAGCACAGCCCTCATCATGGTTCACTCTTGGCTCTGCAGTCTGGGCCCAGCGGTTTCTCCATGATCCACAGCTATTGAGGCTGCTGCCTCTGTATGGTGCACATCAGTGAGGGCCCAGTGGTGTGCCACCACCATTAGAATATATTGTTGCACCACAGTGATGGCTGCATGTCCACTACTGCCACCTTGCCACCTTTACATCCTGTCCAGGCCTCATGGGATGTCAGTTTTGGGGGGTGGGGGTTTTCGACCAGACCTTGGGGATGTTGCCACCTCCTGCCTCTCCTCTGGGCTCTGTTCCCCACAGCTTATGCTGCCACCTCTTCCCACGTGACATCACTACCACCAGTGCTTCCCCAGTGCTGTCGGGTCCTTCACCACTGGTGTCCATGGCACCCCTACCATACCATTGCTAGGCCACCAGTGGAACAGTTTTTCCATAATTGAGACCAAGAAATGAGGCTTAACTGGACTTGGATGGAGGAGTGTCTTTTCAACATTAGTGTTGCTGGTTTTAAAGGTTTACAACCATAGTTAGAGCAGATGCTCACTCTGGCTCCAATAGAGACTAAGAATTGTTTTAGACTGGAAACATTATAAGGAAGATTGCACTCTGGCTTTTACATTCCAATCTTTGTTTTTTAACATTTGAGCTAGGCATCGGTTTTACCGTTGCCTACTGTGTTGCCTGTTCAGTAATGTTGCCCAACAATGTCTTCAGGCTCCAAACTTCCCCGTGAATATACTGTACTTACTACAAAGCTCCATTTGATCTTGAAAGTGCCATAGCAGATGGGATTGTCTGCCGAGTAAACAGTTTCTGATCTACTCAGATTCCCTCAGTGCCCTCCAGTCTGCAGCACATGTACCAAGCAGAGAAAATGGTGCAGCTAATACTTGACCAACTGCACTTCCATCAACAACGAGCAAAGCTGGTATAATTCTGCTGGGTGTTGCACCAGATGGAAATTTGCGAAAACGAGTGAGCAGACAAAGCTGCCGAGAATGCCTGCAGGAAACATGACACAATATACTATCCTTGTGCAGACTATACTTTTGTTGAGTCTGAGTTCCATGCAGTTGTGGGGGGAGGAGTAGTGACTGACAGTGAGAGACAAAACGCTACAGGTAGTGAAACCAACTATCAAGCCATGGCATTCCTCGTGCCGTTTGCTCTGGCAAGAAGTGGCCCTGGGCACTGACCCCTGATGTATAAGTTTTTACTCCATCAAGAGGACTCCGCTGTCTGTGGTGCCTGCAGTGTGCTAATCACTATACGCCACATTTTAACTGAGTGTATTTTATTTTGTGATAAGTGGGCAGAAGCAGATTTAAGCAGGTATCCACCCTCTATTTTAGCTGATGATAAGACAAGTGTGGTGAAGGTTGTAAAATTTTGCTGGACTGTGGCCTAAGCTTTTAGGCTGAAGGTTTTAGTGTGTTGCAGAATGGCTGGCTTATCTCTTTTATTCCAGTGGTCAGCCAGCCGCAGGTGCCTGTCTTCTTTAAATTCTTTCCACTGATTTTCCTCCTTGTTACTATGTTTTAGATCTGAGTTTTTTCATTTTGTGTGTGTGTGTGGGGGGGGGAGGGCGGGGGCGTGCACGCCCATGCGCAGTATGGGGATGGGAGATAGCGCGTGTGTTGTGTTTTTAGGTCGTTCGTTATGATTTTATTTGCAGTTCCCATTTTAATAATTTCACGACCTCCATCCATGCTTGTCTCATTCCATTTTAGTACGAGCACTAAAGGCATTGCTGTCATATGTCCACACCACCACCACCACCACAAGTAGCAGTTGACACCTTGGTGTATCTGGAGCTGGTAACAGTCAACATGTGGCAGAGCTTCGGCTGGCACTTTGGTAGGCTATCCTGCATGAACATGCTGAAAACCACACTGCAACAGGATATTCTGCAGGGATGCCTCGGTGACAGCCTTAGAATTTAACACAAAATCCTTCAATGACTCAACGTGAGAGTCAATATAAAATCACAGATCCCTGTCTAATTTCAAATCTAGACCCATATATAGTCTGGAGAGGGCATCTGTTGTTAGAATGTCAATGGGAAGGGTGATAGTATGTATTACTTGCAACTGGGTAAGTAAAAGGCCAAAGAGGAAAATTGTGAGTCATTTGTTCCAGCAGTTTAGCCTTGGTCTCAAAGACTACGAAGGCTTGTGGTTGGTAACTAAATTAAAGTTACTTCCATAAAGAAAATACTCTCTGTGCAATTGATAATGAGTACTTCCTTCTCTGTTTGTGAATAATGTTATTGAGCTTGATTTAAGCTTTTGGAAAGAAATGCTTTCTGGAACTATTTGGGAACTTAAGGGATGGGATGGCCCGAATGCCATGAGAGGCATTCGTTTGCAAAACTAATGGTAACTGAACCTGATACATTGTTAAACAAGGGGCTACGTGTAAGAAAGTTTTTGAAGTTTGAAATGCCTGCTGATAAGCTGCAAGCCATTGAAAAAGCACACGTTTGAGAGACAACTGATTCAAAGGATAAGCAGTGCAAGCTGCTTAAGGAATAAACTGAGCATAATAGTGAAGTAAATCTCCACTGTTCTGGCCTCAGGCAGACAATTTGGTACCAACTGACTGCTGTCACCCTCAGCCAATGGTGTCAGTTGGATGTGGTATGGAGAGGTGTGGGGTCAGAACACCACTGTCCCAACTATTGTTGGCTTTGCAGACATAGGCTGCTACTTCCCACTAAAGTAGCTCCTCAGTTAGCATCATGAAGCTGAGTTGACCCTGTTCAGTCCTCTCACTAAGGAAAAATCCCTGGCAGTACCAGGAATTGAACCTGTGTCCTCAGCATGTCAGTCAGCTATGCTGACAACCCAGCTACAGAGGCAAATAGGCGTAATATGTAACCTTTCCAAGAAACACCATGAGCTCCTTAACAGATTTGAGAAACAGCATATATTTAATTGCCTCGACATAGACACGTCCAGGCCGAAACTCCTCTTTGCTAAAGATGTATCCTGGGGTAGTGATGGGAGATTAAATCAACATTTTGAAAAATTGCTCTGTCAGTCCTTTGCAGACAGAACTGCAAAAACACTGATCAAAAGTGTGTACATATTTCCTTGTTTGTTGTACAACCAAGATGTTGACATATAGTTGATGCATTGGGAATATCTATAATTTGTTTTAAAAACTTTTGGAAAATGCATTCATGACACTAGACGACAGCCTACTACACTGGTGAAGGCCAAAAAACATATTCACTACCAAGACTTTGTTCCACTCCTCTGCCATTGGAAGCAGCAAATAAGCCTCACCCAGAAAAATTTTTTTCAGAACTGGCTACCAGCTAATTTGTAAAAAAGTCCATCACTTCAGGTAAAGAATAGGAACTTGCTTCCACCGGGGCATTGATAATCTGTTTGGTCACCAATTTTATGTACTACTAATAAGGGAGAGGTCCATTAGCTAAAGTAAATAGATGAAAGCACTTGCTGCTGTTCCAGAATATGGAATTTCAACATAACTTATCTTGAACAAAGTAACAAGCTTTTAAAAAACACATCACTGCGGGAGGTTTTAAAATATGTTCCTGGAAGGGCCCGTAAGAGTGTGAGCTCCCTCTTAGATCTGCTACTGGGAAAACTTTCCTGATCTGAGTGGTAAAAGCACATTGGCTTCTGCAACATCAGCGCTGCCACCGCAGAGGTGGTACAGCGTGTGGGTCCTCATCTCCCTGCCACGGCGTCAGAAGAAGAATCAAAAATATTTAGGTTGTTATAGTACTTAATAATAATTATACATTATAAACTCCTACCCATTCACAAAGGTCCATTTGTTGTTATTCTGTTCTGATTGCTGACTCTTAATAATGGAGGAATTATTAAAGAAGAAAATTTTAAGAAGGGTTGCATTACAGTATGCAATTTTTGAAGGCCATGAAAGCAAAAGTAACAGTAATGTTCATGTGACTGGCCTTCTTATAAGTAGTGGCAGTAGACAGGGCAGGGTGGCTGCCAGGCTGGTTGGTACGTGAAGGTGAGCTGAAGCTTGTACAACTTGTAAGAGCACAGTGACGACATTGTCATCGTAGGAGGGGTAATATTAAACATTATAATTTAAAATGTTTAGTTGATGTAATGAAGTTAAAAATTAACAATAATTACTTTTTGAGAATGAAGTGACAACATATTGTTGCATTAAGAACTGCAATAACAAAATTAAAGTTAAATACTTTATATATGTTTCAGGGAATTGTGAGAAATTGACACTAACTAAATCTACTTAATTCAACAAAAAGTGCGCACACACTTACATGAATAGTTAAATATTCCTGGTGTTTTATTAGGTTCAAAATTAACTACTTAAAATAGATTAAGAAAACAAGTGTGCATTATACTGATCTCCTTTATACGTCTAGGAGTAGGTTAAATATAGCGTAGTGATCAGTCTTATCTTTAAAAATGAACTGATGAAAAGGGAGAGATTACCTATTATCGATATCATAATAGCCATAATACCCTCCTCTAGTTACTCATACTCGCAAGAATCAGTCGTGAGACAAAATAAGAATAACATAGAATTGCTCCCTTCAGCAATGGGGTGTTGTAGGAAGTGCATGGATGCAGAAACAAGTCTCCAGCTAGACCAATGGTAGTGTGCATACGAAATTAGAACATTCGTAGGTCCCTTTAGATAAGCATTATATGCATTCATTGTCTGAAAAGGTAAGTATAATATGCAAGGAACACACTAACTCTCCTTAGTCAAGGAGGGTTGGAAGAACTAGATATGGCTAGCTTAGTTGTCTGCTGTACAATGTATGTTTTTGACATATTTCTCAAATGGGTGCATTAGTGAAATGGTGCAGGGTACACGAGTGTAATACAGCACAATTTCTTTAACAGAGATAAATATACATGGGGAAGAGTCCCAAAATGAAGTATTCAGTAAAAATATATCTTTCAATTCGTACTAATAATATGCATAGAATAAATTGAAATGTGGTGCCACACTTTACAAATCTTGTACTTACACTCCAATAAACATATAAAATACATACAATCAGTATGCACGTATGTAAACATTAACAAAACTAGATTAATCACCCACTTATGTCAGTATCTACAGATTCTTGGGAGCTATAATTTCTTTCAGTATGTGGATTAGGCAGGGCAGTAGCAGGAAATAAGGTATCCTTCTTTCTGTAGTTTTTCAAATATACTCATTATTAATAAAGTTGTGATTGTAAATGAGGTAAATTGGATTAAGCATTTTGTTGTGATAATGCAGCTTTGTTGTGCAGAGAATTGCTTTCTCTAGTGAAAGTTGCTATTTCTGTTGAACTGTAACTGTTCCAAAAAGTAATTAATTCATCATTAGTAGAATTAGGCACTTCCTGCAACAGGTCGAGATTTTCTAAAGTGGACATTAAAGTGGGGGAGGTATAGCAAAATGTCAAATGACTAGATACACTCCTGGAAATGGAAAAAAGAACACATTGACAATGGTGTGTCAGACCCACCATACTTGCTCCGGACACTGCGAGAGGGCTGTACAAGCAATGATCACACGCACGGCACAGCGGACACACCAGGAACCGCGGTGTTGGCCGTCGAATGGCGCTAGCTACGCAGCATTTGTGCACCGCCGCCGGCAGTGTCAGCCAGTTTGCCGTGGCATACGGAGCTCCATTGCAGTCTTTAACACTGGTAGCATGCCACGACAGCGTGGACGTGAACCGTATGTGCAGTTGACGGACTTTGAGCGAGGGCGTATAGTGGGCATGCGGGAGGCCGGGTGGACGTACCGCCGAATTGCTCAACACGTGGGGCGTGAGGTCTCCACAGTACATCGATGTTGTCACCAGTGGTCGGCGGAAGGTGCACGTGCCCGTCGACCTGGGACCGGACCGCAGCGACGCACGGATGCACGCCAAGACCGTAGGATCCTACGCAGTGCCGTAGGGAACCGCACCGCCACTTCCCAGCAAATTAGGGACACTGTTGCTCCTGGGGTATCGGCGAGGACCATTCGCAACCGTCTCCATGAAGCTGGGCTACGGTCCCGCACACCATTAGGCCGTCTTCCGCTCACGCCCCAACATCGTGCAGCCCGCCTCCAGTGGTGTCGCGACAGGCGTGAATGGAGGGACGAATGGAGACGTGTCGTCTTCAGCGATGAGAGTCGCTTCTGCCTTGGTGCCAATGATGGTCGTATGCGTGTTTGGCGCCGTGCAGGTGAGCGCCACAATCAGGACTGCATACGACCGAGGCACACAGGGCCAACACCCGGCATCATGGTGTGGGGAGCGATCTCCTACACTGGCCGTACACCACTGGTGATCGTCGAGGGGACACTGAATAGTGCACGGTACATCCAAACCGTCATCGAACCCATCGTTCTACCATTCCTAGACCGGCAAGGGAACTTGCTGTTCCAACAGGACAATGCACGTCCGCATGTATCCCGTGCCACCCAACGTGCTCTAGAAGGTGTAAGTCAACTACCCTGGCCAGCAAGATCTCCGGATCTGTCCCCCATTGAGCATGTTTGGGACTGGATGAAGCGTCGTCTCACGCGGTCTGCACGTCCAGCACGAACGCTGGTCCAACTGAGGCGCCAGGTGGAAATGGCATGGCAAGCCGTTCCACAGGACTACATCCAGCATCTCTACGATCGTCTCCATGGGAGAATAGCAGCCTGCATTGCTGCGAAAGGTGGATATACACTGTACTAGTGCCGACATTGTGCATGCTCTGTTGCCTGTGTCTATGTGCCTGTGGTTCTGTCAGTGTGATCATGTGATGTATCTGACCCCAGGAATGTGTCAATAAAGTTTCCCCTTCCTGGGACAATGAATTCACGGTGTTCTTATTTCAATTTCCAGGAGTGTAGAAAGCATTTGAAAATAAAATTAGAATTGGTGGCTGTTGGTGATAACAGAAGAGTGCATAAGACAAGACGACCTGAGCTGGGACAAGGTATAGCTAGTGCTCCAAGTGACAAGAAATTTGCATGTGTCGGTGCAGACATTTGCGGTCAGCTTGTTTACCCTAGTTGGTTAGATTAGCCCTACTGTGGATTTGACATAATGCGTAAAGCAGAGGTTATCCACAGAATATAAATATAGGAACTAAGGGTTCTGTTTCAGTGAAAAACATTTTAGAAAGGGAATAGATATACTGTGCTAAGGATACTAGTAGGATATGGAAGATATCCATTGCGTACATGAAATCATGATAGACTAGGAAAAATACTCATTGGCCAGTTGGGCTACTTTCTTTTTGTCAGGAATGTAAGATCATGCCACAGCAGAAAAAAAATAATTATCTAGTTGTAGTGGATAATGTTGATTTGTGGTTTGACTCCAGAAGGCACATGTGTCTGTCACTTTATTATAACTATAGTGTGTTGATATCATACTGAAGTCCTTAGAAACCTATGTACTTTCCAGAACAAGTGGAAAGCAGTGGATACACTGAAGCTATTATATAAGGCTTATCTCAGAGGGTAAGGAGAAATCACAAGCACACAAAGCAGCTGTGAGATCATCATCCTCATGGCAGATTACTCCTGTTAATAGATTACAACCCAAACAAGATTATTTTTTTCTTTTTAATAGAAAAAGAGGAAGTTTGGTCTGCTCAATTCTCATTTCTAGGACAGCCACTTTGCAGGTGTTGCATGGCTCCACATCCTTCTGACGACATACCCACTAACATACCACTATCTGTCACAAAGCTAAATGATGTACTGTTGAACCCTACATCAATACATGTACTAAGGTAAAGGCATTCATTATATTAGCCATTATGTAACAAAGCTAACATTATTGATCCCATCAATTGTAGGCATCAAACATAAAAGAAACATACTCATCAGACATAAAACATCAGGACATGTTATCACACTTAACTTTCTTTATCAGTGAGAAGGCTAACGACCACATTTGTAACACTTTCATTCAGTGCACATAAAGACAAGGGACAAAGTGAATAACACACCATTTTTCTCGTGTACATATTAATCATTAATTAAATACATTGGAAACAGTAGCTCTCCTGGCAGCTACCAGTAACTGTTTTCTTCTTTTTACTCTCACACTTCGTAGCTGTTCATTTTCCAGCAATTCTTGTATACTTGGTAAAACTGTTCCCTTTGGTGTCGTGGCATCTGTCCTTCCAAAATTATTAATACTAACTGGCAAAAAATATTTCTTCATTCCTTACAGCTGGTTGACAAATACTTCTTTTCACGTGCACTTGCAACTCATTGAGCAAATTGTTCCTGGGGTCAGGTCCACCAGAATAAATGAGTGCATGGAATTTTATATTTGACCTTCACCCACAAAATCCTTCCCATTCTACTGTATATAGTTTCATAATCAGTTGACTTAAGCACAGGAGTGCATCAATCCTCTGATAGGACAGGTCCTTTCCTGCCATTCTGAGGTGCCTGTATAGTTCTCTCTCTGCCAAATAGGAACTGTTGGTCACCTATTCAGACACTATGCGAGCCAAAGTCAACTGCACCAGTAATGCAGTGCAAGAAATCACTCCCTAGGAGCATGTTAAAAACCTGGATTTTCCCGTGACAGCACCTCTACTGTAAGTGCCAATATTTCTTTATGAATCTTCAAATTAACCTTCTGTGAGCCTACAGGGTTTATTATTTCATTTCCTAACCCACTCAGGTGATGTAATGCTGCCACAAGGCATACCTGTTGCTGAGGTGGGATAATAATTGGTATCAAAAGTATCTTCACTTTCTTCTCACTTAATTCTCATGTCATCACATTTACCATGTTTCCTAATTCTTGATTCCTCACCTGATTAACCTGAGTCAATGGGAGATGGGGGCAGTGGCTACTCTGGCTCCCAATGCGTTTCCTGCATTTTGGTCTCTATTATTACCTTTGCAGCGAACTCTAACACCCTGTAAATTCCTATTTTGCTCATATCGTCATATCGTAGCCTATGACATGCCTGTTACCTATGTCCTATCCCTCTGAAACACTCATACATATGGTATCCCAGTCATCGGCCACAACTACTTGGTGTGCCAGTTACGAAAAAGTGGCGTGCATCAGTCTCACGGCTTCCAGTTGTTGCAGATTGGTTTGCCTCTGCTGTACCACTTCTTGTAAGGTATTAGGAGACACAACTTTTATTTCATTTCCTATTCTAGGATCAATCCTTTTTACAAAGCCATCAGTTGTGGTCACCTATGCCTTGTGCAACTTCTTATTGTGTTAGTGGCATTCTGTCTGCAAATGATTAAAAGGTCTTTGGCAGGTTTTCTTCTTCAGCATGCATAACTTATCCCAATAAAAACTAACACTTGCTTTGTCTTGATGAAACATTACACCAACCCATGTTTAAGCATTTCAGAAGAGGTAGCCTTTCTTAGTGGATTTACTGACTCAACATAGCTCCTGGCATCACCGGACAATTTGTGTGATATTCAATTGAAACTCTCTCCATCATGCACACAAATGATTCGCATCTCTAATATTCTGTAGAAGTGTGTGCACATTTTCATTCAACTTTCTTTAAAACGGAATGTACAAAATTACTCAAGGAAACATAATAGATTAACTGCCATTGCCACAGGTGCTTGTGGGTTTGACACAGTTGCTATAGGGGGATTGGTTTGCATCTTTTTGTCCTCATTAGATGCTTCTGCAGTTGCAACTGCCTGGTTTAAACTTCCTTTCCACTGTTGGCTTTCTGACGTGAGTGCAGCAATTTTCTGTTGCAACAGACTGATCTATATTTGCCTCATTCAGAATACAATTATAATTCCCTTTACAACTAAAGTTCTTGGGCAATGTGCATCTTTTCCCTGAGCTTTATTCCTAACCATTCTTTGTCCTAACCTACATTCTAAAAATTTTCCTGTCTTTTACACAATGAATAGAATAATAAAATAAATAGCATAGTGCCACACTTAAACTACACGAGACAACAAATCACTAATAATTATAATAGACAAATATTGTCAGGCAAATGTTGCCTCAGTGAAAGTGGATGTAGCCAACCTTCATCTCATTACTCTGTTAAGCTCTAAATGAAGCTTCAGCTATCAAGATGGCCTAGAATAACGACAGTTAATCACTCATGGATGTTCTCAGGCTAGGATGAGGATGATGTGGCGGAGCACAGTCAGCTGGCGATACATAATCAACTTGTGACAGTGAGAAACAACCTCATGACTCTCCTTTACAGCAAACAGGCTGGCAGGCAGCTAGCTGTCCTGGTGGTCTGATACATGCATCCACGAGGCGTGCACACCAGATGGGCCCCTGTATGCAGTGTCATACCTGACAAATTCGAACAGCAAACAGCACGTTACTATGCCAAATGGCCTCAACCACATAGAAACAAGAAATGATTACTTCTTGCAGGGCTCACACAAGTGTGCATGACATAGTGAAATCAGAGTGCATTGAAAGGGTGGTGCAAAAGGGCTGTCCAGCATGCTCCTGCATTGTAAAAAAATAGTGTGTTTGGTGTGAATGTATTCTCCTGGGTGTACTTTAGTAGCAAAGAACAAGCTAAAAGGTTACAGGTTTAATCCCACTTCTGACACTGTTGTACAGAATGTCCAAGCTAGGTGTGTGGGTGACAGGATAGGCTGTGACTTCATGAGTAATAAGATGAAGGCATAGTTGACAGCAAAGTGATTTATTGGGAAGAAGGGAAACAGAGTTCCAACATTGGGGCACACATAGCAGAAAACTTCAGTCTCCAAGATCGATCGGACGTGTACAGAGGCCAGTAACAGAGAGAGCAAGCTGCCTCCTAGATCCGCTATATGTAAAACTGGGCCAGTCTGATTGGGAAAAGCTCACTGATGACCTGGGAAGTGCTGCAGAAACAGTGCTGACATCACAGTCAGCACTGGTGGTATGACATGTGGCTCCTTGTCTCCCTTCCCCAGCCTCAGAAGAACCTAAAATATCGATTTAATAATAGTTATACATTGTACTGGAATACAAACTATCCAAGGTCAGGGTGTTAATACTAAAGTACATAGATTAATTGATCGGACACACACCCTTATGAAATAACAATGTAACACAAGGTGTATATGACCCGGTACAACCAGGAGATCCGGGAAAAACTTGGGAATTTTTTCATCTGGGAGAAAACCGGGAAAAACCCGGGAATTTTTTGTTGTTTTAGTTTTCAGTTAAATTTTTGTAATTTTGGCTGGTAAGAATCGATACTCTAACAAAGGATATTACTGTATCCTGCTACTTCAGAATAATACTGCAACAAGAGAACTAGAAAAAAATATCAAAATACAACATAAATTGCATAGGAAATGTGCCATATACAACAACAAAACACAGTGCTCATACAAAGTGTTTGCCAACAGCAAAAAGTGTCAAAGGCTTTAGGAAGATGATGCAATGCTTCATAACAACAAATTGCCTCCGATGAGAGTGACGTCACAACTGTTTGCATTAGATTCGTTTTAGCAGTTACGAGCGGGCTCATGTGCATGCACAATTGAGTGGCGTATGAGTTGTACCTTCTCCCCCTTCTGGCCACAGAAATTTGGCTGTTGGCTGTGTAAGCAGTCGCAGCAAGCAGCTAGATGCAACTGGGAAAAATCTTAGTATTGCCCCGGTTCGGAAATATCGTAGATCTAGGGCTGATGTGCAGAGCAGTCTGAGTTATAGTGGGGAAGTGGGTAGTCTCCACGTGACCCGTGTTTACATTTAGTGATTTTGCTGTTTCCTCTTTGTTTGCTGCTCTTACGTCAAATGAAAACGAAACGGATTTCTGTGGCCGGGAGCTATCAAGTAAATTAATATACATTAACATAATTACGGAAGCCTAATACATGTTATTAGTTTCAGATTTTATTTTATTTCCACTTTTCTGACAGTCATGCGTTAATCGCCTTGTAGAACAAGGCAGTCAGTGTGTTTGAAACGAATTTTAGTTCCATACTATTGCCTAATTTCAACTGCTCGCTGCATTTCAAGTGCACGTTTTCATCTTCTAGCACATATGGCATTATGCCATAATAAAGAATCAAAAATGAGTTAATACAGTACTGGTACTCCAAGAAAATTTACATCCCGAAACCCACACTGAAAAGCTTAATATAAGGATGAGGCCTACTTCATTGGAAATCTGGATATACGAATGTGCTCCTTAAGTGTGCACTTTAAATGTTCCATTTTAGTATGGTTCACGAAATTCCAATGCTCTTGGAGTATCCTCTGATGTCTTGTTTCTTTTATGACATAATGTAAGATCTTTTAATGTATTACACGTACGAACATACGGGCTTCCTGCGTCATAGTAGCTGCCAAAGTGCGGTGGCGCCTGTTATCTGGCGCTCTCTTAAAACTGCTGAAATGAACCTATTTCTAACAGGTCACGGGAAAATATTGGGAATGGTGGTTTGAAAAGCGTTAATTTCAAAGTAATTTCCTTTTATGCAAGTTGAACTATGTGCGAGAATGTACGATGAATTTCTTAAATCACAGAGCGTTTGATGACAATCCATTTAGAAGTATTACTGGTTTACAAAAGCGCATCGCAAGCTCGATTACAATGGTTCGGAAAGTAACATGCGGTGTTTGGTGGAATTTGAATTTATACTTTCGTAATACGAAAATATGCAGTGTACATGTTGCTGCACATCAAAAATCTTTCCAAGAAAGTGTGTTTTCATCCAGGGGAAAGCGTATTTTTATTTGGGAAATCTGGGAATTTTTTTCTTCTCAGCGTATACACCCTGTAACAGTATTTTTCATGGAACCACTGCACAAGCACTTGATGTTACGTTGTTGATGGGACTCGTAGAGACATGCAGCTGGCGCCTGTCAGACTCTTGACATTCATACATACATCAGGTGGCATCCTATTGAGAGTACTTTTTATGTGGATATGAAATGAAACAATCAGGACAAAGAGGCAAAACAGTCATGTCGACACCTGAATCACACAAGGTGGATAGTACGGGGCAGGTGGGTTGCTACAAGGTGCAACATGTTTTATCATTTCAGGAAAAGCAGAGAAGTTCCATTGCACTTTGTCAGGCCTTTCTGGGGCCATTTTAGACTTTTAAAAGACATTGCTAAAAGTCTGCTGAGCAGTTTGGGAAATATCAAAAGTGTAGTCTATGTGAAAGCTCTGCCAACAACACATCTGATGTAAGGCTTGTGTGTGTGTGTGTGTGTGTGTACCTCTACCAGGGGCAAGACAAATTACCACATCCCTAATTAAACTGCCCATGAGTAACCAGCCACGAGCAAATGGAAATTCACGCATCATATTAGAAGAGAAGAGAACAGAAGTTTGTCTAGTAACAAACAACTTCAAGTCATTGACTTAATGTACAGGAGACTCATCAGAACACAAAAACTGGTCTACAGTTTTCCTTATAATATCAGTAATATAATACACTATACTGAATAATTACAAACTTTCAAAAATTAAGTCATAAATACTGTAATTCCTTCAAGATATGAAATTCATGAAACATATGTTTCAGAGTATGGTTTATGATGCAGATTCGAATCGAGCTGCTGTCACATGCATTTTAGTAGGAAAATGTTCTGTCAGTGAAACATAAATGTCAGAAACACGTAACTCTTAGGCTTCAGACAGTGTGACCAGTTTCTGTACGAGGTAACACAACTGGAGGTCGATGGATAGCAGAAACTCTAGCTGCTGTTGTGGCCAGTGCATGTCACTTGTTTTAAGTCTAGTGCAAAATGCTTCTGGTAAATGTCCCGGTTCTCAAATTTGTCATTAAAGGGCTAGAAAGCTGGAATAGCTTGGCCAATTTTATAGACCCCAATTCAGATGTTTACACTGGACACACAATAAATGACACATTGTTCATAAGCATTACTGTTCTTGTGAATTGTCCAGGACTACTGATGAAATAATTGGCAATAGCACAATTTGAATTACTGTGCTGACAAACTTGTAGGGAAGGCTTAGACTTGTCACTTAGCCAAATGATGTTACAGTCAACTGAAGTAGAAATTAACAGAAATAGTAGACAGCATTAAACTCTAATCAGGCTCAGTTAAAATGGAGTCCAAAGAATAACCCATGTTTTGCAGAGTTGCCATCAATATTTCAGTTGACTGTGGAGAGGAATTCTTTATCTAGTGGACAAAAGTGAGACTGGGCCTGCGCCCACTTTTCCTTAAATTGGCTTGCTGATGACATGCTGGCCAGAGACACTGTGTTGGTCTCTGTTCACTGCAATTCTTCCTGTTGGAGGTGTAGTGTGAAGTATCAGCACATCAGCCATTGATACTTCTGACTGCATTACAAGTGTTAAAACTATTTCAAAATACCTGTGTCATTCACAGCAGTAATTGGTACTGAGTATAATATGTGTTCTTGCTACTATAACAAATAAATCAAAAGTAAAACTGCTCATAGTAAATTTACGGATGGGAAAAAGTTTCTTAGAATAAAGCTGTGGCAGCTCTTGTTTCTGGTATAGTGCACCATTCTGGTGGCAGAAATTGTCATTACAGGCAGAGTAAAAAATGGACTACAGTGAAGTTTACCGATATAGAATTGTGACACTGTATCAGTAACTAGACACCAAAACAGTGAAATAGGCAAAAACTGATTTCCAATTTTCTTGGTAGTTCTGTAAGTTACAACTGGATCAAGTGAAATACATGTTTGATATAACAAATGGAATTTTTGACTTACGGTGTGCCACATGGCCAGTATAGGCATTGTGTTTTCAGTTACAACTGTGTTTATAGGAAATAAGAATTGAGAGTAATGTTTGTTGTGGTTACTTCCCAGTGAGGTACTGCATTTGAGACAAGGTTAATTATTGAGTGCAATAAGGTTTTGTGACAGTGAAATGAGTGTGGCTTCAAACACCTCTGTGAAGTTTACTGATGAAACGCAATGAATGTGCTGTTGCAAATAGTCTACCAAATTAAATGCAGAGGCCTAGTTTCCTGAGATATTAACTATTGTTGTAATCTTCTGTAAAAAGAGAGTTGACTGTTGAATATCAAATAGTTATGATATGAGCAAATATATTATTAGTTTAAATGTTAGGAATATTATGAAATTTGTAAATATACCAACATAAGATGAAATGAGTACAATGAGAAAATCGAAGAAATTAGTTTGTATGGAAGCACACTGACAGTCATTCTTCTTGCATGCCTTTTGTGAATGGGACAGAGAAGGGGGAGTGATAATGGTACCAGTAATACCCTCCACCACTCACTGTAAGGTGGCTTGAGAAGTATAAATGCAGATGGAGCCTCAGGAACTTGCACTCTGATTTCTTCTTGCTCCATGTAATAGCGTGTTGACATTTTGTCTTCACTACCAAAATGATTTAGAGTTCCCTGCAACTGTTACAGATATTTCCATCTTCAAATCAATAATGCCAATGTTACAAGAAAACTGTGGAATAGATAAATCACTGGAATAGCAGATGAGGTTTCTAATGTTCTCTAGCAGCCCCTAGTTGCAGATTCTGATTTTAAAATACAACCTTAACCAGATGACTATATAACAAGTTTCACCATGCTAAGCTCTCACTTGGATGTCTTTCTTTCAGACAACATTGTCTGACATTTGCAGGCAGATGACAGATGGTAACCTAATAGCAAGTTATTGTATGTCTTTCAGGACAAGAGATAAATGGCACAGGATCACACCATGAGCGAATTGAAAAGATAATGCCTTTCTCAGTCTTCTTTTGGCATTAGGCTCTCTGTAGCCATGACCAGGGGCAAATAGTGGTAGCATCCCAAAAGTATGTTGTATACCTTGAAGTCTTCACATGGAAGAAGTGGATCGACTGTATGATTAAGTGGGAGAGACACCAGGTCTGGTGTTACAGCTGTCCTAAGTGTGGGAATGAAGGCTTACCCTGTTTTGCATATGCAGTAATCTTATTCTTAGGGGATGAGAAATTATTTTTAACAGAATCAACCACCACTTGGGTGATGTTTGATTGCATCCATAGGTGTCTTAAGGTCTAAGATATTTTATTAGTGTGTGGCCAAGTAAACTCCTCATACTGAAATTAATATGAAAGTCAGTACTAAATGCTCTACACGCAATCTGATGTGCATGCTACATATGCAGACCCTATTGACTGGAGTGTCACGTGGTACTACTCCTTGCCACTGTGTGTCTCCCTCCCACCTGCCTTTTTATGTGCACACCTTTTTAGTTCAGTGAGAAACATACAGATGCAGAGTTCAAATTCATGAAACCAAAGGGACCTTCCTGAGTTATTTGTGGCCATTTCATGCTGATGTTTGCTGACCCTTCTATGAAAACATTTTAATGACATAGCCTGCTCCTGGTACAAGCACAGGTTCCTTAAAAATTTTTGGTTCAGACACAGTATTATCCATTGATAACTTGTTTAAAAGTATGGACAATTTCTAAAATGTAATGAATGCTTTTTATTGAATTGCAGATCATTTGTTGTACACTAGTTAAGAGCAGCAAAATGAAACAACTATATTTTTATGTTCTTACAGATTTATGTCATTAAATATTATTATATTGAAAAGTTTGATAATAGGTGTTATGCAAAACAGACATTGAGATGAAACTTGTGATTTTGGTGAAAAAGTTTCTGAAATTTAGAAAAAATAGATGTGTAGAAATGACTTTCATTTGACATTTGTTTATATTTGTATGCGTGACTCCAGCGTTGTAGTAATTTTATATCATAGGTGATTCTTTTGTCTTTCCAGTGACATAAAATTAAGTTGTAGTTGTTACAAACGAATCGTAGTTTTGTTTCCGAAGTGGCAAAAATATGGAGTCAGCCATAGTAGAATTCACAAAAGTTGTACTTGATGCTCTTGATAAAGATGAATGTGTCACAGGCATATTTTTGGATCTTTCTAAGGCGTTTGATACAGTCGACCAGAAGATTCTGTTAAGTTAGAAGCATTAGGAATAAAAGGGGTAGCTAACAACTGGTCTTGATCATACCTAACAGATAGGGTACAAAGAGTAGAGATAACACATACTTCAAATAGATCCAAACATTTAGTAAAACACTTATCAGAACCAAAACACATTAATATAGGTGTTCCACAAGGTAGCATATTCGGACCAATACTGTTCCTGATATACATCAATGACTTTCCCAGTAGTGTTACTCATGGTAAAAAAATCCTCTTCGCTGAAGACAGCAATATTATAGTCACTGAGAAAACAAGAGAATTCCTTGCCGAGAAAGCAAATGAAGCTCTCTAGGAAGTTTATGATTGGTCAATAAGTAATAGTCACATTGAACATAAAGAAAACTAATGCCATGAATTTCAGTTTGGAAGAGGAAAAATGACAATGAACACAATTTTCAAACTCCAGAAAAGAGCCATAAGAATTACAACCAAAAATAATAGCCGAGCTCATTGTAAAGATCTGTTCAGAACAATGGGGATTTTAACTGCTCCATGTGAATACATTTACCAGTCAGTTGTACACATCAAAAATAACATTGGTAATTACTGCACAAACAGCTCTGTCCATGACCATGCAACAAGAGATAGACTCTACTTACATTTACCAAGAAAAAAATAAAGATAAAACTCAAAACAGCATTTTCTACCAAGGAATAAAACTATACAATAAATTACCAAAAGAGATAAAAGAAATTGCCAAAATATACTTATTTAAAAAGGCAGCTAAAAAGTACCTGTTATGCAATACGTTTTATACATTGAAGGATTACTTAGCTAAAAGAGAGTAGGGGTTTGATAAAAAATGTTATACAAATAAATAATAATAATAATGATGATGATGATGATTACAAAATATCCAACATTCCACATAACACTGTCACTTTTTCTTCTAGAAATACTTACCCCAAGCGATGCATAGCACAATACTAATACGTATTCCTTTTTCTGAGCTCAACATCTCACTCATTATGGAGAGATGCTGACTCAGTTTTCCAGGATAGCAAATGGGAAGTTGCATTATTATTTAATAAGTTATTTCTAAAAAAAAGTATACCAGGAGTAAATCTAATGATTGTCTCTAATCAGAAGTCTGTAAATATATATGTATACGAATTAGCTTATTTTAAATTGATCTAAATTTGTAAATACTTTGATGTGTCCTATATGCTTGTAAAAAGAGATCTATGGATGAATAAAGCTACCACAACTACTACTTTCCTACCAATGTGAAAATGACCCACTGTCCTAAATGGCCTTCTGACTAGTCTTGATAAAATAATCTGGAAAAATTATTTTATCCCTCTATCATTTACTTCCTTACACTTTTTCACAAATGTTTGTGATATGAGGACAACAAGATTTATCCTGTTTAATTTTAAATGAAATTAGTGTGGACCATATTGTAAAAAATAATGTTGTAGTCTGTATTTTGAAACTGCCCATTTTGTTACAATCAGAAAACAATTGAAATTTGAAAAATTAACGGAAATTTCCGTTGGTACTTGGCTGAACATGACAGCAATATTAGAGAGGGAACACTATTTCATAATATTCTGCAAAATTATATTTAGTAGGTCATAAGCTGGCTTTCAGCTTCTCTGGCCACCATCAGGTCACAACTGAATGTTGCAAATGCAGATAAAATGACATGAAAATTACAGATATTATTTGTACAAAAGATACAAAAATGTCATGTACAGTGTTTACAAAGCAAAGTACTAAATTTCTGTGTCACATAGAAACAGTCATGTGTAACTAAAAATGAAAAATAATTTGTAGTTACATTCAACAAAAGAAAAAAAGTAAAGCTGCTTTTACAAGTGTAACCTAATATTCGTATAACTTAAATCAACAGGGGGGGGGGAAAAACTAAATTAAGTTTGTTCATTTAATACTAAGCTAGCATTCTGTGTTAGGTGGCTACTGGCTTTCAGTATTTCTAATAGTGATCTTTCTATTCTTAAAATGTAAAACATCGCAACCTACATCATGTGCGTGGTTTTCTGTGAAAGACATGTGGCAAAAGTTGAAATCTGTGAATGGAAGCAACAAAAGGTTGAACCATTTTAATGGATTTTGAATTAACAGACCTTTAACGATGGAATGCAATGACGTATTTTGATATTTTTTTTATGGCTGTGAGTTTGAAAGTGCTTGATTTATTTAATTTTCCCTGTGTTTCAGGATTATCATGTACTCTTCCTGTACACTCCAGATGACCGTTGTTTGGTATATGATTTAGATTCGGAGTTACCATTTCCGACTTACTTCCACAAATATGTTACAGAAACATTCCGCACAGATCATATTCTTAAGCCTGACTACTTCAGGTATGTTAACCACAAATAATTAGGGAATAAAACAAAAATTACATGTTTTGAGATTGTTGTAAGTTGTTAATTTTATTTTGAGTTTATACATTTGTATCTCGGAAAAAAATTCTCTCAAATATACTTCATTCCGGTACTGATACTCAGTAATATTATTGTATATGTTGTTTGAGGTATACACTTCAGACACACTCGATTTGGATAAAAAGTGTGTACTGAACTTCTGTAGCATAGCATTTTTATGCAGTTGTAGTGTGTAATGCAGTGTGTGAAAAAGGAGCTGCAACAATTCTGTGACTCTTGCTGTGGATGGTAAATTTCAGTGTGTTCTGTTTTTTAATATGCAAATGATTTTCCACAGTGTGAACAACTGACAGGCATAAGTATAAGAGTTGCAGATGTAATTAAAATGCCAAATAAGATATTATAGGAACATTTTATATTACATCTCCTCCAACTCCAATATTCTTTTTATCAAAGTCTTGGTTGTTATATATATAGAGTTATTTAAACTATATAATCATAATGCATTATTAGCAGCTTGTGAGTTTGCTGGGTTGTATAGCTGTGGTCCATGAAACTTTCCCTTTTTAACGTTTCATCCAGAGCTGTGCTGGACATCTCCGGAAGTGCCCCTGGTTCTGCTGGTTCTTGCTGACTAGAGACTGTGGAACCAGGAGCATCTTTGAAGATTTCCAACATAACTCAGAACGAAATGTCAGGAACAAAAACGCTTCATGCACTGCGGCAGTATAACCCGGAAGGTTCACCAGCAGCTAAGATATCTGATCATGAAAGCCTTCAATAAATACTGAGCTTTTATATTGTTTTCTTCATTACCAGGAAATGAATTTGACAAACTGTTTGAATGTAGTGTGATATTACTCAAAGTGATAAATGTGCACACCATGGGTAGTGCAGGAAGATGAAGACAGCACTAACATGTAAAAAAAGGCTGTGTTGTGTCCTACTTGGACTCTGTACACTCTCCAGTAGTAATCTTTGCTTTCTGTCAATCTTTATCCCGCAAGCCACCGTACTGTGCATGGCGGAGGTACCATGTGCCACTACTTGTCATTTCCTTTTCTGTTCCACTCACAAATGGAGCGGTGGAAAAGCGACTGTCCATATGCCTCAGTATGGGCCCTAATTTCTCATATTGTATTGTCAAGGTCCTTATGCACAGTGTACGTTAGCAGCCGTAGAATCGTTCAGCAGTCAGCTTCAAATGCCGGGTCTCTAAATTTTCTCAATTGTGTTTCTCGGAAATAATGTCGCCTTCCCTCCAGAGACTCCCATTTGAGTTCCTGAAACATCTCCGTAACACTTGCATGTTGTTTGAACCTATGGTAACAAATCTAGCAGCCTGCCTCTGAATTGCTTCGATGTCTTCCTTCATTCCGACTTGGTACAGATCCCAAATACTCCAGCAGTATTCAAGAATAGATCACACCAGCAGCCTATATGCGGTCTTGTTTACAGGTAAAAAACTTTTCCCTAAAATTCTCCCAATAAACAGAGATCGATCATTCACCTTCACTACCACAGTTCTCACATGCTCGTTCCACCTCATATCACTTTGCAACATTATGCCCAGATATTTAAACAACTTGACTGTGTCAAGCCAGACACTAGCAATACTGTATCCAAACATTACAGGTTGAGTCGTCCTACTCATCCGAATTAACTTACATTTTTCCACATTTAGGACTAGCTGCCATTCATCACACCAACTGAAATTCTATTGTCTTCTTCTATCTTCCTACAGTCACCCAACTTTTATAATTTACCGTACACCATGGCACCATCAGCAAACAACCACAGATTGCTGCCAACCCTCTCCGCCAAATCAGCATGCTGTGTTCTCTTATTTAAGAAGTCTTCAAGCCACTCTAATATCTCTGAACTCACTCCATATGCTTGTACCTTCATTAACAGCCTGCAGTGGGGCACCATTTCAAATTATTTCCAGAAATGTAGAAGTATGGAATCTGCCTGTTGCCCTTCATCCATAGTTCTCGGTATGTCATGTGAGGAAAGGGCAAGCAGAGTTTTGCACGAGTATTGCTTTCTAAAACCATGCTGGTTGGTGGACATATGCTTCTCGGTCTCAAGAAAGTTTATTATATTTGAACTGAGGATTCTGCAGCTAACAAAAGTTCGGGTTGTTTTTTGTTGTTGCTGTTGTTGTTGTTTTTGTGGTCTACAGTCCAGAGACAGGTCTGTTGCAGTTCTCCATGCTACTCTTTTCTGTGCAAGTTCCTTCATCTCCGAGTAACTACTGCAACCTACATCTTTCTAAATCTGCTTAGTGTATTCGTCCCTTGGTCTTGCTCTGCAATTTGTACCCTCCACGCTTCCTTCCAATACTAAATTGGTGATCCCTTGATGCCTCAGAACATGTCCTACCAACCAATCCCTTCTTCCAGTCAGGTTGCACCACAAGTTTCTCTTCTCACCAGTTCTATTCAGTACTTCCTCATTAGTTACATAATCTATTCTCTTCTTGTCTAAACTATTTATCGTTCATGTTTCACTTCCACACATGACTACATTTCATACAAATACTTTCAGAAAATATTTCCTGACACTTAAATCTATACTCAATGTTAACTAATTTCTCTTCTTCCGAAACACTTTCCTTACCGTTGCCAGTCTACATTTTATATCCTCTCTACTTTGACCATCATCAGTTACGTAGCTCCACAAATAGTAAAACTCATCTACCTTAAGTGTCTCATTTCCAAATCTAGTTCCCTCAGCATTCCCTGATTTTCTTCAACTTCATTCCATTATCCTCGTTTTGCTTTTGTTGATGTTCATCTTATATCCTCCTTTCTAGACGTTGTCCATTCTGTTCATCTGGTCTTCCAGGCTCTTTGCTCTCTCTGTCAGAATTACAATGTCATCAGCAAACCTCAAAGTTTTTATTACTTCACCATTTATTTTAATTCCTACTCCATTTTTTTCTTTTGTTTCCTTTACTGCTTGCTAAATATATAGATTGAACATCAGGGATAGGCTACAACCATGTCTCACTCCTTTGCCAACCACCGATTCCCTTTCATGCCCCTCGACTCTCATAACTGCCATCTGGTTTCTGTACAAATTGTTAATAGCCTTTCGCTTCTTGTATTTGACCCCTGCCACCTTCAGAATTTGAAAGAGAGTATTCAAGTCAGCATTGTCAAAAGTCTTCTCAAAGTCTACGAATGCTAGAAACATAGGTTTGCCTTTCCTTAGTCTTTCTTCTAAGATAAGTCGTAGTGTCAGTATTGCCTCGCGTGTTCCAACATTCCTACAGAATCCAAACTGATCTTCCTCGATTTCGGCTATCAGTTTTTCCATTCGTCTGTAAAGAATTTGTGTTAGTATTTTGCAGCCGTGACTTATTAAACTGATAGTTTGGTAATTTTCACATCTGTCAATACCTGCTTTCTTTGGGATTGGAATTACTTTATTCTTCTTGAAGTCTGAGGGTATTTCTCCTGTCTCGTACATCTTGCTCACCATATGGTAGAGTTTTGTCATGGCAGACTCTCCCAAGGCTGTCAGTAGTTCCAGTGGAATGTTGTCTACTCCAGGGCCTTTTTCGACTTAGGTCTTTCAGTGCTCTGTCACATTCTTCATGCAGTATCATTTCTCCCATTTCATCCTCATCTATGTCCTCGTCCACTTCCATTACATTGCCCTCAAGTACATTGCCCTTGTATAGACCCTCTATATACTCCTTCCACCTTTCTGCTTTCACTTCTTCGCTTAGAACTGGTTTTCGATCTGAGCTCTTGATATTCATACAAGTGGTTCTCTTTTCTCCAAAGGTCTCTTTAATTTTCTTGTAGGCAGTATCTGTCTGACTGCTAGCGATATATGCCTCTACATCCTTACATTTGCCATCTAGCCATCCCTGCTTAGCCATTTCGCACTTACTGTTGTTCTCATTTTTGAGACATTTTTATTTCTTTTGCCTTCTTTATTTACTGTGTTTTTATATTTTCTCCTCTCATCAATTAAATTCATATCTCTTGTGTTACCCAAGGATTTCTACTAACCCTTGTCTTTTTACCTACTTGATCATCTGCTGCTTTCACTATTTCGTCTCTCAAAGCTACCCATTCGTCTTCTACTGTATTACTTTCCTCCATTCTTGTCAATCATTCCCTAATTCTCTCTCTGAAACTCCCTACAACCTCTGGTTCTTTCAGTTTATCCAGGTCCCGTCTCCTTAAATTCCCACCTTTTTGCAGTTGCTTCAGATTTAATCTATAGTTCATAATCAAAATATTGTATTCAGAGTCGACATCTGCCCCTGGAAATGTCTTAACATTTAGAACCTGGTTCCTAAATCTCTGTATGAAACTTTCCAGTGTCTCCAGGCCTCTTCCACGTATACAACCTCCTTTCATGATTCTTAAACCAAATGTTAGCTATGATTAAGTTATGCTCTGTGCAAAAGTCTACCAGGCGGATTCCTCTTTCATTACTTACCCCATTCCATGTTCACCTAGTACTTTTCCTTCTCTTCCTTTCCCTACGATCACATTCCAGTCCCCCATGACTACTAAATTTTTGTCTCCCTTAACTAGGTGAATAATTTCTTGTATTGCAAATTTCTTTATTGAACTGTGGTGGGCCTTTTCCATCCTTTCTCTGCTTACTAGGCACATAACTCTCCAGACCATGATTTACAATCTGCTTTAACTTTGCCCATAATTCCTCTACATCCATCTTACCGGAACTAAGTGATGCCAATTCACTGTCCAAGTGAGATGCTGATAACTGCTTATGTGCTCTATCTAGCAGAAACACTCTCCTAGCCTTCTTGACTGATTTATTAACTTTAGTAATTGTAGTTGCTATAATGACATGATTGCTAATACCCATTTCTATACTGACATTGTCAATAAGGTCCAGTCTGTTTGTAGCTATAATGTCTAAGATATTTCCATTGCATGTGGGCTGCCAAGCTAGCTGATGAAGTCAATTTTCAGAAAACATTTTCAGAAGTATTTCACATGACTGTCTGTCTGTACTGCCACCTGCCCCCTACACACAATGGACCCATAGACATCCCAGTCTATACGTGGCAAGTTAAAGTCGCCTCCAACTAGTATTGCAGGATCTGGGTATTTACACAATGCTGACCGTAGACCTTCTTTGAATGACTCTACAGTTGTCACAGCAGAATCAGGTTGCCAGTAAAAACATCCAACAATTAACTTCATTTCACATGCAACTGTTATACACGACCATGTGACTTTACTGTCACACTAAACTTCGATCTCAGAGCCTTAGCAAAATGTACATATGAAGTGCTAGTTTGAGAAGTTCACTAGCAGTAACATCTACACCCATATTCTTCAAGCTACCATGTGATGTGTGGTGGAGGGCACCCTGTACCACTACTAGCCATTTCCTTTCCTGTTCCACTCACAAATGCAGCAAGGGAAAAACAACTGTGTGTCTGTCTCCATATGATCGCCAATCTTTCTGATCTTATCCTCAAGGCCATTATGGGAAATGTTCATTGCAGCACTAGAATCGTTCTGCAGTCAGCCTCAAATGCCATTCCTCTAAATTTTGTCACTAGTGCTTCTTGAAAAGAATGTCACCCTCCCTTCTGGGATTCCCCATTTGAGTTCCCGAAGCACCTTCATAATGTGTGTGTGTGTGTGTGTGTGTGTGTGTGTGTGTGTGTGTGTGAACGTACTGGTAACAAATATAGCAGCCTGCCTCTGAATTGCTTCGATGTCTTCCCTTAATCTGACCTGGCGCAGATCCCATATACTTGAACAGTACTTAACAGTTTCTCACACAGGTGTCGTATATTCAATCTCCTTTGTAGATGAACCAACCGTTCATAAATTTCTGCCAATACACTGAAGTCGACCATTCAACTTCCCTACTACAATCCTTACATGTTCATTCCATTTCATACTGCTTGCAACGTTGTATGTAGATACTTAATCAAAGTGACTGTAGCAAGCAACAAACTACTAATGCTGTATTCAAACATCATGGGTTTGTTTTTCGTACTCGTACACATTAACTTTCACTTTCCTATATTTAGAACTAGCTAGCACCAACTAAAATTTTGTCTAAGTCATCTTGTACCCTCCTATGGTCACCCAACTGTGGCACATTCCCATACACCACATCATCTTCAACAAACAGCTGCAGAGTGCTGCTTACCCTGTCCACCAGATCATTTATGTATACAGAAATTAACAGCTATCCTATCACACTTCCCTCGGGGCCCCCCTGCGGGTCCGGGGTATTCCTGCCTGTCGTAAGAGGCAACTAAAAGGAGTCCCTCCCCCTCAAGGTGGTAGTTTGCGCCTGCGTCCGGAAACGGACGGTTCAACGACTTAACATTTGTGGTCATTTTGGTTTTTCGCTTATTCTGGTTTCTTCCTTCCTTTGTTTGTTTGTTTGTTTGTTTGTTTCCTTTCTTTGTCCTTCTCCCACTCTCACTGTCTTCCTTACTTTTTACCTTGCCTTCTTGTCCACCTTATGGTCTCCGCCTCGGCGTTTAAGACAGTCTGTCCTTTCTCTCCCTCTCTCCTTTTTTTTCCTATTCTTCTTTCCTCCCTGTGCGTGCCTGAAGGCCGATCCACATGTTCGCGCGCGTAGCCGGTGACGGGGTAAAGTGTAATTCCCCGCCCTGAGTAGACAAGTAGGGCCCGTGCGTACCCCCTGGTAAAGGCCAGGCCCGGGGAGGGGTGATTTCCCGAGCTGACACCTTCCAACCATGCCGATTGGTCCCTCCGTCCGTTTCTCTGGAGGTGTGACCTGAGGTGTAAACATTCACCTAAGGCGGGAGTGCCCTCTGAGAGGGTCCCCACAAGGAAGGAACGCGCCATCGGAGACACTGGCAATCATGGGGGATTCATCCGCAATGGATTTCTCTTCATCTTCTCTCTCGACTTCTGCCCAAAAACGGAAACTTGACCAGCCACCAGTCACAAAAGTACTACCGCCTGCCCCAAAGTTCCTCGTAGTTTCTAGATCTGAGGACGGAAAGGATTTTTCATCTGTCAACCCTTTCGTTATTCAGAAGGGCGTAGGTGCCATAGCCGGACCTGTCAAGTCTTGTACCAGGATGCATAACGGTACCTTGTTTTTGGAAACTGAGAGCGCCTTTCAGGCACAAAAACTCCTTTGGGCCACGCTCCTGTACACGTTCCCTGTCCGGTTGGAGGCTCACCGCACTTTGAATTCGTCGCATGGTGTGGTATCTGCTAGATCACTTGACGGATTGACCGATGAGCAGATTCAGTCTTTCCTCGCTGAGCAGGGCATGACGGCTGTCCATATAGTCATGAACAAGGTTGACAATGACCTTGTCCGACCCGGACACTTTTCTTGACCTTTAATAGTGCTCAGCTGCCGTCGCGCATCAAAACGGGCTATGAGGTTATTTCTGTTTGCCCCTATGTCCCGACACCTACGCGCTGTTACAAGTGTCAGCATTTTAATCACATCCGCCAGTCTTGCTCTAATGCGGCTAAATGCGTCACTTGTGGCAGGGACGCCCTTGAGGGTGACTGTCTACCTCCATCTCCTCATTGCATGAACTGTCAGGGTGACCATGCGGCGTCCTCTCGCGACTGTCCCATCTACAAGGATGAACGCTGTATACAGGAAATTTGGGTCAAAGAGAAAGTGTCCACCTCGGCTGCTCGCAAGCTTTTTCCTAGTAGGAAGCCCACGCTGCTCCCAGCGGGGAAATGCAGTACCATCCTCACCTCTCCTCAGCCTACCAGGGAGGTATCGACGCAGACATGCGATCTGACCTTCAGTGCTACGGTCGTCCGTTTGGCCAGTGCTAAGATCGCCTGGTCAACGTCTCCTCTTCCTCCCATCACCCCTAAGACACAAGCACCTTCATCAGCTTCTGCCAAGACTAAGACCCAGAAGTCAGATGCACAGGCCTTCAAGAAGGAACCATCCCGTGAAGACTCCTTACATACCCTGAACTCCCAGCCTTCGACCAGTACTTCGACTAAACGACCTTCCAAGAAGGCTCATAGGAAGAAAAGTTCTCCTTCTCCACCACAGCATGTTTCGTCTGTGCCCCAGGCCGTCATCCGTTTCGCCTGGCCGCACCATTGGTAGCCGAACATCTGGCCGTTCACCGGCGGAGGAAGCTCCCCCTCCCAACCATCTTAACATGGTGGCCGACAAACCTCTTGAAAAAATGGAAGATGACTCTTCGCCTATTGATAGCAGCAGCAGCGCTCGCTCGAAGCCGGGCCCTCAACGGCCTTCGAGGTGACCCCTTCTTGCTTCTCCTTTTTCTTTTTCTTCTCACGATGGCACTTCTTCATTGGAATATTCATGGCATTCGCTCCAGCCGAGAGGACTTAAAGTTGCTGCTACGCTTGCACTGTCCACTCGTAGTAGCTCTCCAGGAAACGAAGCTACGTCCATGCGATCGTGTTGACTTGGCACACTATACCTCTGTGCATTTTGACCTACCCCATTGGCAGTTATTCCGGCTCATGGAGGGGTTATGTTGCTGGTCTGGGATGATATCTACTATGATCCCATCACATTGCGCACCAATCTGCAGGCAGTTGCAGTCCGAATTACTCTCCCCACTATCACATTTTCCATTTGTACTGTTTACACTCCATCATCATCTGCCGTTATTAGGGCAGACATGATGCAAATTATTGCTCAACTACCTGCACCACTTTTGTTGACTGGAGACTTCAATGCACACCATCCCCTTTGGGGCTCTCCAGCTTCCTGCCCGAGAGGCTCCCTGTTAGCAGACCTTTTCAGCCACCTCCATCTTGTCTGCCTCAATACTGGCGCCCCTACTTTTCTTTCGGACACAACTCACACCTATTCCCATTTAGACCTCTCTATATGTACTACCCAACTTGCACGTCGGTTTGAGTGGTATGCTCTTTCTGATAACGTATTCGAGTGACCACTTCCATTGTGTTATCCATCTCCTGCATCATACCCCATCTCCTTGCTCAACTAGTTGGAACATCTCCAAAGCAGATTGGGGACTTGTCTCTTCCAGGGTGACATTTCAGGATCAAAACTTCGCAAGCTGCGATAGTCAGGTCGCACACCTCACGGAAGTCATTCTCACTGCTGCTGAATATTCCATCCATCATACTACTTCTTCTCCACTTTGCGTACCGGTCCCCTGGTGGACCGCAGCATGTAGAGACGCTATACGTGCTGGTCGACATGCTTTACGCACCTTTAAACGCCACCCTATGATGGCGAATTGTGTTAGTCATAAAGGATTACATGCGCAGTGTCGTCATGTTATTAAAGAAAGCCAGCTGGGCTGCTTTCACAAGCTCCTTCAACAGTTTTAATCCTTCTTCTGTTGTCTGGGGTAGCATGCGCCGGCTATTTTGCACTAAGGTCCACTCACCAGTTTCTGGCTTGACGGTCGCGAGTGACGTGCTTGTGGCCCCTGAGGATGTCTCCAATGCCTTCGGCCGATTTTTTGCAGAGGTTTTGAGCTCCGCTCATTAGCACCCTGCCTTCCTCCCCCAAAAACAGGCAGAGGAGGCAAGGCCACCTAACTTCCGCTCCTCGAATCATGAAAGTTATAATGCCTCATTCACCATGTGGGAACTCGAAAGTGCATTTGCCCGGTCACGGTCCTCCACTCTGGGGCCTGATTCTATTCATATTCAAATGCTGATGAACCTTTCTCCTGCGGGTAAAGGTTTTCTTCTTCGTATTTATAATTGCATCTGGATTGAGGGTCATGTTCCCACATGTTGGCACGAATCTATTGTTGTCCCAATTCCTAAGCCGGGCGAGGACAAGCACTTGCTTTCCAGTTATCGACCCATTTCCCTTACCAGCTGTGTCTGTAAGGTGATGGAATGAATGGTTAACTCTCGTTTGGTTTGGCTACTCGAATCTCTACGCCTACTTACCAATGTACAACGTGGATTTCGTAGGCGCCGCTCTGCTGTTGACCATCTGGTTACCTTGTCGACCTCCATTTTGAATAACTTCTTGTGGAATCGCCAGACAGTGGCTGTGTTCTTTGATTTGGAGAAGGCTTAAGACACCTGTTGAAGGGCGGGCATTCTCCGCACCATGCATGCATGGGGCCTTCATGGTCGCCTCCCTCCTTTTATTCATGCATTTTTAATGGATAGAAAGTTCAGGGTATGTGTGGGTTCTGTCCTGTCCGACGCCTTGAGAATGGAGTGCCACAGGGCTCAGTTTTGAGCGTCGCTCTCTTCGCCATAGCGATCAATCCAATAATGCATTGCCTCCCAGCTGATGTACCAGGCTCCCTTTTTGTGGACGATTTTACCATCTACTGCAACGCGCAGCGTAAATGTTTCCTGGAGCGCTGTCTTCATCGTTGTCTTGACCGTCTTTACTACTGGAGTGTCGCCAATGGCTTCCGTTTTTCTGCCGAGAAGGCGGTCTGTATTAATTTCTGGCGCTACAAAGAGTTTCTCCCACCGTCCTTACATTCCGGTCTTTTTGCTCTCCCATTCGTGGAGACAACAAAATTTTTAGGTCTTACATTTGACAAGAAACTTAGCTGGTCTCCACATGTGTCATATTTGGCTGCCCGTTGTACCCATTCCCTAAATGTCCTCCATGTTCTCAGCGGTACGTCGTGGGGAGCGGATCGAACCATCCTACTTCGCCTATATCGGTCGATCGTCCACTCAAAGCTGGATTATGGGAGCTTTGTATTCTCCTCTGCACGACCGTCCATCTTACGCCGCCTCAACTCTATACAACATCGGGGGTTATGTATTGCGATCGGAGCGTTCTATACTAGTACTGTCGAGAGTCTTCATGCTGAAGCCGGCGAATTGCCACTAACCTACCGGCGTGATATACTGCTTTGTCGGTATGCTTGTCAGCTATTATCAATTCCCGACCACCCATCTTATCGTTCCTTTTTTGACATCTCCCTGGACCATCAATACGGGTTGTATGTATCTGCCCTGCTACCCCCTGGAGTTCGCTTTCGTTGCCTCATTCGGCAACTTGATTTTCCACTCCCTGCAAACTTTAGAGTAGGCGAGAGCCAAACGCCACCTTGATTCCAGGCTCAGGTTCACCTTGACCTCAGCTCGCTCCCAAAGGACGTTACCCCAGCTTCGGTATACCGCTCGCGGTTTGTCGAACTTCGTTCGAAGTTCCTTACTACGATCTTCATTTATACAGATGGCTCTAACACCAATGACTGTGTCGGGTGTTCTTTTATTGTCGGAGCACACAATTTCAAATACCGGCTCCATGGCCATCGTTCGGTCTTCACAGCTGAGCTATTTGCCCTCTATCAGGCTGTTCTTTACATCCGCCACCACCGACATTCTGCTTTCATCTGCTCTGATTCCCCGAGCGTCATCCAGAGCCTCAGTGATCCGTATCTGGTTCACCCTTTCGTGCACCTCATCCAACGCTCTCTTCAGCAGCTGGCGGATGATGGTTCTCTGGTTACCTTTATGTGTGTTCCTGGCCATGTCGGTATCCCTGGGAACGAAGCTGCAGATGCCGTGGCCAAGGCTTCGGCCCTCCAGCCTCAGACAGCTTCTTGTTGTGTGCCTTCATCTGATTTTAGCAGGGTCATTTGTCAACGCATTTTATCTCTGTGGCAAGCCGATTGGTCTACACTTACTGAAAACAAGCTTCGCAGTGCATTCATAATTTAGTCTGGGTGCTAATGACCACTGTAGTTGTGCACCCTAAAAAAAAAAAAAAAAAACATGGGAAGTCACACTCACCAGAATTTGCACTAAATTAGTCTTCTTCACCTTTGTAAAGGGCTTTTTCATGATCATCCTCTTTGTGTAGTTCTAAGTTTTCAGTGACATCAACCTTATTATTGTCATCACTGGAAGATTCACATTCACCAGAAACAGAAAGCTGCTCAAACGATTCCCTTATCTCCTCATGTGATAATCCTCTTCTCCAAAACGTTTTCAGTTTATAGAACAGACAACTGTTATGAAATAATGCACCACAATAGTCAACAGTGGCAAATGGTGTAACAGACCCTGCATACACAGACATCTGGATGTTGAAAAATTGCTTCTGATCGCACTGTCTGTGATGCCCGTGCGGAAGGAAACATACACCAACACTTTAACACAAAGCCATGTGTAAATTTTTATATTTTTTTCCAAAATTATTACTAATTTGACAAATTAGGGAAAGTCATAAAATTTCATTGAAATAAAATATATGGTTACTAATAGAGACAATATTAAACATCACGGACAGCCCTCTGAGGCCTCATAGTAGGTAAAGGGTTAAAGATATTGGTCTGTAATTTTGCGGGTCCAGTCTTTTACCCTTCTTTTATACAGGAGTCACCTGTGCCTTTTTTGCCAATGGCTTGGGACTTAGGCATAAAATTGTAAAAATGTATACAAAATAGATAAAAACTGATTTTTATTGTTGCAAATTACATATTGAGCTAGTTGGCCTTAATGCTAAATCACTGTCATATAATGAGGTTGGTAGTTTGGACTTGGATCCAAGGGTAATCCAACATTTCAGGTCAAATAGACAATTCTTCATGCATGAGGTGGAGAGATCCTTAACCGAGCTTAATATATATTCATGTTGTTCTGTAACTATGTTCTTTCAATTTGTTGTAAGAGTGTTATAAGTGACACAAGTGTCTCAGGATGTTATAACTGACATGCATGTCATTGATATAGAGATTAATAATGTTGGTAGATTTAGGTTTCTGCTGTCATGTATACAATTTTCCTGTTCTAGATCTAGATACACATGAAATTTTTTGGTGTCCTCATTACCAGATGCCACTGACTGCTGGGTTGTACACATGAGTACTGGTTTGGCTAATAAATGTTTAAAGTGTGCACATGGTGTTTAGAAATTGTCCTTTAACAAATGCCAAGAATGTTAAAACTTTTTTCTAATAGCGAAGGATGGTGGCATGTACTCAAATTGTTAGTCAGAGTTAGCATATTATCATTGTTATTTGTTATTATTTTCATCATATCAGCTGAAGGTATATATGACAGCTTTAAGGACTGTGACTTCAAATTAACAGCTACATAATAATTATGCTTACCAGTTCTGCACAGGAATGAAGAGAGTATGTCTGATACAGTCAGTATGGAGACAGTTTTACCATTTTAGCCACAGCACTAAGAGGAAAGTGCCACTAACCCACACCCGTAAAAATCATTACTTTTGTTTCTGGGGCTCCCTGTTCTCAAAAAGTGGAAAACGAATCTCCACTTTGCTTATTTGAATACATTTAATAGCCCACAGTTTTTTTTTCTTTTTTTTTTTTTTTAAGTGACAAATTACATTTCATTCTGTAATTTGTATTATTAAATACACTACCCAACAAAAAAGATGAAGCACCCAGAAGATAAGGTCCAGTGCCAATGTAACTAAGTGTACTAAGTACTATCCGTTAGTTGATATTTGAATGATTAGAAGTGCAATTCTCTGTAATAGGTAGAATGGCTACCAGAGTGCATTAGTGTTGTATGTGTTTAGTAGGGAATGTAAGAGGTGTGAACAGCATGAGATGTGGGATGATCACTGTGAAGGACACACAGATGCCACGTAATTGTGTGAGACAACATTAACAGCACCTGATAGAGACTGAAAAGGGTCCTCCATTGTGGGTCTCCATTTGACCAGCTGGTTGAATCATGCAGTATCCAGATTTGTGGTGAATTTGGATGTGACAGTGGCACCGTGTTGGACTATCTTGTGTGTAAGCTGCTGTTAATATCACACCACAAATTACTTGTATTCGGAGTGGTGCATGACTGGGAAGCATGGAATTTTGATTAAGGTGTCAAATTGTGTTCAGCAATGAGTTGCAGTTGTGCACTACCTTAGATAACCATTGTCAGTGAGAATGGTGGCAACATGGTGAAGAGGTAACATTCTTCCAATGTTTTGGATAAGCACAATGTTTCATGGTGTGGAACACCATTGGGTATGACCTCAGACTGTGGCTGGTTGTGACTACGGGATCACTGATGGCACAACAGTATGTTACAGACCTACATCCTCACCTGTTACCTTTGATGCAATGGTATCATAGTGCCATGTTTCAATAGGACAGTGTTCATTCACACATACCATGTCTCTCTATGAACTGTCTGCATGATGATGAAGTACTCCAGTGGCCAGCAAGATGCCCGATCTTCCCCAGTATAAAATCTGTGGCACCAGCTCAGCCCTCAGATTGGTCCCAGTGCAAGTGTGTGGGATATTGAGGGCCAGTTACAACAGGTGTAGGCCAGCTTGCCTCACTAGAGGAAACATTGGCTTTACTATACCCTTCCTAACTAAATTGGAGCATGAATCCAGGCCACAGGGGGTGCAATACCATATTGGTAAGTGAGCTCGTGCTGCTAAGTCTATCTAAATTTGACTGGATATTGTAATCATTGAAATAACACCACATACCCTCTCAACCCATGTAGTTTCATTTCCTCCTCTCCTTCTGGATACTTGACTTGTTTTGTTGGGCAGTGTGTATGCGGAAAGGGTGTGTAAGTGCCTGATTACAAATCCAAAGGTTCAGGGTTAAATAGTTAACTGGTCTTCTGATTGTTTTGTGTCATTCATCTCTGGTGAATGCAGTGAACCTGCATTTCTCATGTATCTAAACTGCCTGATAGTCGACAGTGATCATAGACATGTCAATTGCTGAATCTGTATGGTGCTTTTTATGTCATACATATGTGGTACACGCATCACCAGAATTAGAGGTCACGTCTTCTGAAAAATAATGCCTATGGGCTGCAACTGTTGTAAGCCTTTAGGTAGAGTTACAAGGTGTCAGATGAGTGATTATGATTGTGTAAAGACAGTTAGTTGATTTGTGATGAATTTGTCTTGCCAACATTTGAAGTGCAGTGAGAGTAGCAAAAAAGCCTGGTCTTTTGACAGAAGGAACCTATTGTAGTAGTAGTAGTAGTAGTAGTAGTAGTAGTAGTAGTTTCCAAATGTGTGCATTTGTGTGTGTATGTTTTGGAAGGTGTACAAGAAGCAGAGGTGATCCACAAATATTCCAAGTACTCCAATGGAACAAGCTTGAGCCCAAAATTGCTACTTTTCACTCACCCATGTTTTTTTGTAGAATTATTTGACAATGACTGCGAAATGTTGGACAGTGTTCTGAGATGCCCACTTGATCCCATCTGCCCATACTGTCAGATTCCAGAGATATACTGAAAATTGTTATTGGAAGAAATGGCACTGAACCAGGGCTACATTCCCAGATGAATCTTTATGTATGACTAACCATATTCCTTTGTGGTAATAATGACAAACATTTTACCATTTACAAAAGTAAAATGGAATGAAAATTGTGGTGAATTTGGGGTCATTATGTGAGCAAATATTGTGCACAGTGCACAAATTCTGTTGCATATCTTCAGTTACAGGCAAATGGTTTCATGTTTATTAGAATTCTTATTGTGTAGTGAGCCCTGAATTATCTATCTTGGGCAATAATATACATCCTAATGAATTTCTCGCATTGCTGAGATACTGGAGAGTGAGGCTATCCTGTGAATGAGCTAGCTTGCAAATTTGTTGAATTAGGGCCCAGTAGATGTTACTTTAATAAGTCATGGTTGCAAAATACTAACATGAATTCTGTATAGAAGCATCGAAAAATTGGTAGAAGTCAACTTTGGGGAAAGTCAGTTTTGGTTCCAGAGAAATGGAGGAACACAAGAGGCAATACTGACCCTATGACTTATCTTAGAAGAAAGAAGGTTTAGACACTGTTGACTGGAGTACTTTTCTTGAAATTCCGAAGGTAGCAGGAGTAAAATACGGGGAATGAAAGGCTATTTACAACTTATATAGAAAACCAGACTGCAGTTATAAGGGTCGAGAGGGCATGAAAGGGAAGCAGTGGTTGAGAAGGGAGTAAGACAGGGTTGTAGCCTGTTGCTGATGTTATTTAATCTGTACATTGAGCAGGCACTAAAGTAAACAAGGGAAAAATTTGGAATAGGAATTAAAGTTCAAGGAGAAGAAATAAAAACTTTGAGGTTTGCCTATCACATTGTAATGCTATCAGAGGCAGCAAGGAGCTTATAACAGCAGTTGAACGGAATGGACTTTTTCTGGAAAGGAGGATATAAGATGAACATTAACAAAAGGATACTGGACTGTAGTTTAATTAAAGAAATGCTGATGGAATTAGATCAGGAAATGAGACATTGAAAGTAGTAGATGAGTGTTGCTATTTGGGCAGCCAAAGAACTGATGTTAGCCAAAGTACAGAGGATATAAAATGAAGACTGGCAATAGAAGTAAAAGGATTTCTGAAATATAGACATTGGCTAACACTGAATATAAATTTAAATGTTACAAATACTTTTCTGATGGTACTTGTCTGAAATGAAGTGAAACATGGGCAGTAAACAGTTTTTGCAAGAAGAGAACAGAAGCTTTTGAAATGTGATGCTACAGATGAATGCTGAAGATTAGATGGGTAGGTCATGTAACCAATGAGGAGGTACTAAACAAAACTGAGAAGAAAAGAAATTTGTGGCACAATCTGACTATAAGAAAGGATTGACTTGTAGTGCAAATTCTGAGACATCAAGGGATCACCAGTTTAGTATTGGGGGAAGTGTGGTGGGTACAAATTGTAGAGGGAGACCAAGAGATGAATACAGTAAGCAGATTCAGAGGGATGTAAGTTGTGAAAGTTATTTGGAGATGATGACGATTGCACAGGATTGGGTTGCATGGAGAGATGCAGCAAACCAGTCTAAGGACTGAAGAAAACAACAACAACAACAACAACAGATCTAACACCCACTCATGCTTCCAGACACAAAAATTGTGCTCAGATGGTGTCATAGCAAGATGGTTTGTAGTACTTATCACTTGAATTTTCAGGATTCGTCACTTAAGAACAGAAGCACTGCAATTCAAACTAGTCTTGTTATTCCTATTAATACTTTGTCATACAACTCCACATCATAAGCCACTAAACAACTGCTTAAAAGCAGAGCACCTTTCATATGAATGTTTACAAGGAGCATGCTACAGAAACTGATTCTTACATTAAACCGAGAGCGTTTTGGGCCAAGACAACACTCCGTGAAAGCTGACCTAAGAGAGCTTGAATGGAAGTGACACTGGCATGCAGTAGCATTTCCCATTCATATGCTCCTGCATTGTTGACACAGCTAGTTACTTCCTGCATTGTTGCACAAATGAATCTGGTCTCCTGTGCTATAATAAGATTGTGGAGATTAAGGTACATATCTTATTTTGAGTGATTAAGGTACATATCTTATTTTGAGTATGCATGGCATGTCCTGGACATATATGATACAAAGAGAAATTACAATTCGTGTTGAGAGAGCAGTTGGGCTGTGTGCATACAAAACTTGTGAACAGCCTCAAACGATATTCCAAACGTCTGGATATTCTGCATGGCTGTTTGTGATCTACATACTCCTTGACATGTCAGTATGCATGGAATAATTACAGTAATTGCAACTAAATACTGCTCAGAGTATAGCTTTGTAATTTTCATTGTTCTGTGGCCATCCAAGTTAGGGTACTCATGCCGTATTATGTGAGTATATGGCAAGTTCATATTCTGTATAGATGTCCTGTATTGATGTTAACAAAAACTAACATTCAATATATGGTCATTCTTTGTCATCTTAAAGTTAGTGCAGCTGATTGTGTTTAATGCCATTGTAAGAGTGGTTGTATGAGTAAATTAAGGCTCAGAGGCTGGTTAAAATGTGTAAACTGCTTGTTGAAAGTAAAATTTTGATTGAGTTGTGGTCATGACAGTGATGTCTGTCTGAATAGTAGTTTTATATTAAGTTACAATTTTCACTTTGCAAAAAAGGGTTAGAGCTGAACATACAACAATCCTCTCGTCTGTTATTTTTTAACAAATTGGCCCTTCATTTGGCACTGGGGTTCAATTTATTTTGATATTTTTATCATTGTAAACACTTTCAGTTGTATCATTTGTATTGATAAATTTTAAGCACATCTATTATTTGTATTAGGTATTTTCGTGTTGTGCCAGCACCAGTATTTTTGCAACACTTTGCATCAGACAGAAGACACATGAAACGTTTGGATGGTGATTGGTTGAAGGTTCCACCTGACTATCCCCCTATCACAACTCCTTGTAAGTTATTTTCTAACAACAGCAAAAATTTTGTAAAGTAAAAGTATTGGTTGTTATAATGAAGATAAAAATGTGAACAGTTATTTTGTATTGTCATATTACATTCTATCTTCCAGCTTGTTCTCACAATCTTGAAGAATTTGTTAATATGGATCCAACAAAGGGTCATGGAGAAGTCATGAATCTTACACAACTTGTTCGCAAGTTCTATCAACAGACATAGGTATGGCTTCCGTACATCATTGTAATTAAGTTTTATACTAATTTTTCTACAAGAAAACCACTGGAATTTACTGTTTACTCTCTGATATTCTATTAAATGATGTTGAAGTGTGAAACCTGTAATAGTTGCATCTTAAATTGTTACAGTTTTGAGTGTGTCGATTAACTTAAGGGAAGTTTGCTTGTTGGCACTGAAAACTATTTGCTGATGATAAAGTGTGCTTGAGCATAATATGTGATATTCTGTTTGTGAATGCTTCCTATATATCAAATGCTCATTGCAGAGTGGTATGGCATGGATAATTTGTCACAAGTTGCTGTAAAATGCAGATAATATTTTGTGAATTTGTTGCCTGTTAAATACGCTGTTGAAACTAAAGTTTCCTACTGTTTCTGTTAGTATATGTCCATTACCGTGTTTTTACCCCATACCCACATCCTGCCTCATTTCTCATTTACCGAGGCAGTTGTGAACCTATTAATTTCTTTACAAAACTTAAGCGCTATTTATATCAGCTTCAGTAGAAGTTTTTGAAAATTTTCATAAAAGACATTTATAATCATAACAAGAAGTTCTGATAAATATTTGTAAGGGTTATAATGTAATAATTTGTTAAATTTGAATATGGTAGTATTGAAGTGAGAAGTTATACAGATGAATAACAGTTGCTGCATTTGTTTGCAGCTGTCCTAGATAATAATTCATTTGCAAAAAAATTTTATAGAGAAATCCTTTACCTGTATAATTTCTTGGTTACTTCTACATGACTAGTAGTCAAATCAAATAGGAAGGAAGATCTTTGTTGAGTCTCTCTCTCTCTCTCTCTCTCTCTCTCTCTCTCTGTGTGTGTGTGTGTGTGTGTGTGTGTGTGTGTGTGTGTGTGTGTGTGTGTGTGTCACACACACCTGTGTGATTTATGTTCATTTTTGTTCCTCTCTCACCCTCCTTCCTGTGCTTGGGTGGTCTGTAGTTTCACACTATATTTTATAAGTTGAAAGTTTGTTCAGAAAATTTGTGTATCTTCAGTGGGTAAATATTTCATATTGACTCTGCAGATATATTTCTGTTACTGATCTTGTGTATCCTTAAGGTTTACTATCCGTACTACTTCTCAATAATGTAACAATTTATTTGTTTTTAAGTGTGATGTGCTAAGATGCACTATGTGTGGTGTGAAATGGAAGTAGGAGCTGATTCTTGTCTTCTTTCTACCCTTGCAGACTTATGCTACAATCTCCAGATTTGTAATAAATTCTGAAAGATGATTTCTTGCATGTAATTCCAAATCACATATGTATCAGAAATCACTGCGAAATACTGTAAATTTTAAGCTTGTACCAGGTGCATATAGTTGATTATTACAGCTCTAACCTGTCCATTTACAAAGGTAATGGGGACATACCGATAAGTGCCCAGAATCAAACTCAAAACAGTTTTTATCAGAATTTTGTTGTTGCAGTAAAAAATCTTTAGTCCATAAATAACTTTGTCCATCATAACCACAACCACATCATGTAACTGAAAAATAGGAGAGGTAGCAGTTTATGTTTTGCAGTTGTGCATAGTCTATAGATTTTGTTATGAACAAGTGTTAATGTATCTGTAATGTAAATTTATAGTGAGCTTCTCTTTCTATCTTTATTTATAATTTTGAGTGTTACTAGCATTTAATATTTTTCTCTTCATCTAATATATTTACTAACAAATTTCGTGAATGTGTACTGAAAGGAGAAGGTATAGCTTTCAAAGAATAAGTGAAGGTTGCTACAAAACTGTGTATTATGTTTTGGTGTTATGTTTCAGCAGTTTTGAGGTGAGATTGACTTTACTTAGTCTGCTTTGTGGTTGTCATTCAGAGTAAACTTAGATATTTTGTGATCATTAGTCATTTTGTAGTTCCTAAGTAAAAGTGTAATTGCAAATAACCTTTTATTGTCCTTGGTAACATTGCATCAATTAGGGAAGTAAGCTCCAATTTGTGGTAGAGAAACCTTATCTAATCTTGTGATGTATTAATTCCATGGGAACATCGTAATTGCTAAAAACATTATTTATGACACATTTTGGGTAGTCATCATCAGATAAAATATGCTTAAGAAAGCTCATACAAGTGATCAGTACAAGAAAAACATACAATATCTGTGCAATTGCCATTTGACATATTTGCAAAAGATGTTGTGTCTCCATATAACATCTTTTGCAAATACGCCTAACAGCAATTGTACACGAGATTGTACAATTTTCGTGTATTGCTCAGTTGCTTGAACTTTCCTAAACATATGTTATCTGATGATGATTACTCAACCACTTAATAAATAAAGTTTTTAGCGATCAAGACATTTTCATGGAATTAATACACATCAAGTCCATATGGTTGCATAACTTACAAATGGAAGACCTTACCTACTCTTTGGAAAATTGGAATGTGGATGATGGTAAAATGATTCGTGAAGTGTGACAAAATTCTTTTGGCTGCAAAAGGTGGTTCGCTATATCTCTTGAAATTTTTCTGTAACTAACTTTTGTATTAATTTTTAGGGTTTTACATATACTTGATGTGTTAGTTAACAGTTCTGATAAAGAATGGCAGTGATCCACGTAAAATACCTTTAACTAGTAATTGGTCTCTTTCTTCTGGCATTACAGAGAAGTTGCTGTATATATTGTAATTTTCTTTCACTAACTAACCTTTCCTCTAATTTTCTGATTTTTAACTTTCAGTTGATACGTTAGTTAAAACATAATGGCATACTATAGGGGATGTGAGTCATTAGTCCATTTTGTTGATAAACAGATGGCAAGAGGTTCAGTGAGTAATAACATTACACCATTTTGTTGAAGGACAAATGGCATGTAATACTCCTTTAGACACTAAATGCCTTCTGGATTTGTAGAGTAGTTTGCTATATTTATGTTACTTCTCTTTCACTAACCAAACTTCCTCCTAGTTTTATGATTTTTCCCTTGTAGTTGATATGTTCACTAACATAATGATATAGTATAGGGGAAGTGAGTCATTAGCCCATTTTGTTGAAAAAAAAAATGGCAAGAGAGGCAGTGAGTCATAACATTACACGATTTTGTTGAAGGACAGATGGCAAGTAATACTCTTTTAGGCACTAAACGCCTTCTGGACTTGTAGAGTAGTTTGCTATATTTATGTTACTTCTCTTTCATTAACCAAACTTCCTTCTAATTTTGTGATTTTCACTTTTAGTTGATATTTTCACTAACATAATGATAAAGTATAGGGGAATTGAGTCATAAGCCCATTTTGTTGAACAAAAAATGGCAAGAGAGCCAGTGAGTCATAACATTACACCATTTTGTTGAAGGACAAATGGCATGTAATACTCCTTTAGGCACTAAATGTCTTCTGGACTTGTAGAGTAGTTTGCTATATTTATGTTACTTCTCTTTCATTAACCAAACTTCCTTCTAATTTTGTGATTTTCACTTTTAGTTGATATTTTCACTAACATAATGATAAAGTATAGGGGAATTGAGTCATAAGCCCATTTTGTTGAACAAAAAGTGGCAAGAGAGCCAGTGAGTCATAACATTACACCATTTTGTTGAAGGACAAATGGCATGTAATACTCCTTTACGCAGTAAATGCCTTCTGGACTTTTAGGGTAGTTTGCTATATGTATGTTACTCTTCTTTCACTAACCAATCTTTCTTTTATGATTTTTCTCTTTTAGTTGATATGTTAACTAACAGATAATGATATAGTACAGGGGAAGTGAGTCATAAGCCCATCTTGTGGCTCAATAGATGGCAAAAGGAGTAAAGAGGAATAATATTACATCATTTTGTTGATGGAGAAATGCCATGTAATATCCCTGTAGGCAATAAATGCCTCCTGGTCTTATAGGGTAGTGTGGCTGTACGTGTTGTATTTGTCTTTCACTTTTCCGCCTTTTGCTTTTATTTAATATCTTAGTAGACACATTCTGACAAAGTATAAGGAATGTGAGCTGTAAGGCCAAATTTTGTGATATCCCTGCTTATATGTGTAACAAACTTATTTGTTTGGTGATACATTTCGCGGTTACTATGTATTAAGCTTTCCCTTTCATATTGCGCTGTTTAATGTTGCTGCCCTGCACTGATGGTAACCATTAGAAACTTATTTTAATTTTCTAGTTGCACAATAATTTTTATCAATTTGATCTGTGGTTACTTGTCCATAAGCAGTTTTCTTAAAGGCTACTCATTAGTTGTTTTGTCAATGTCAAATGGCAATCCCTGAAAGTTGTTTCCTTCTTCAAAATTAACCAATCAAAGGACTGCATAAAAGTATTGAATTACAGTACTGTTAAGTACCAAACATTTCAGTATAAATGTATTATTGTATTGAAACATGCAGCAGTGGAAATGAATGTTTACGTTAACAGCAGTTATGAAAGTCCTTCTATGCAGGATAACTGTGTGTTGGAATTAAATGAGAAAAAGAGATTGGAGCTGTAGGACCTGGTTGGTGTTGTGGTTATGGTGGTGGCCAGGAATAAATGATCTGCTGTTATGAAAGAGATTACCTATTTCTCTGCTACCTCCCTTCTTCTTCTTCTTCTTCTTCTCCTCTTTTTTTAAAAATACCCACTCTACTTCTGATTTGTTGAGATTTATTCAAAGGTAATTTTAGTTTCTTCTTGTGTTTACGTTGCACGTGACATTGTGTGAAATAAATTGACAATATTTGTAGTCTAGTTAAATGTGTTGTTCTTTAATTGTTAAATGATTTTTAATGTTATCAATGTTTATGAAAGAAGTAGTAAAATTACATTAGTGTAACAGTCTTTTATTTTCGGTAAAAAGGTGGAAAAGGAAAAGGTAATCTGTATAAGAGTTTCATTTTTAAGTGTTTTGAGTTTGATCACTGGTATTGAGGACATTGTAATTCTTCTAAGGAATGCGTACTTTTTCTAAAAAAGAAAATAAAACATTACCCCACTTAACTTGCTTATCAATAAAATCATACTTTCCACCTTATATTGGTGTGCTTTTTTGTGATCAGTCTTTTTTTTAACTAAGACACATTTTTGTGATTTGTACAAAACTTCTTAAAACTTATATACAGTATTTTGAAATTACATTTTATACAAAGTTTTAAACATCTTACTATAAAAATATGTAATCCATACAGTTTTTGAAACCTCAGAATTTGTTATTGTTTAATAATAGTTTCAATATTTTTTCCATGTATAAGTAAATGTAAGGATCAATAAACTAAAATTATAAGGGATTGCACTATCCTTATAGCACTTTCTGACATACCATGCTTACTTTGTGGTTCCTCTATGTGTGGTTAGTTAAGAATATGTTGTAAATATCCCACTATTGCTTTCAGAAGATAGACCTTGAAGAAACTTAATATGATACACTTGTATACTGATTGGTGTTTGGAACACAATTTGTTTAATACATATGTTCATAAATTGTTGTCTGCAGTAAAATTGACTGTTGTATCTTGAAGTAAAATACATATATACTACATATTCTGAACCACACGAATATTGCTCTGAAGTTGCTGGCAGCTACATTCATTTTGCAAATTCCAAATGCTAATTTTTGCAATTAGCAAAGAAATAACCACATCCAACAGGTTATCTTGATAGACAATAAAATTCAGAATAAGACAGTAGCTGTCATAAATATCGACTAGTTGAATGGGCAAAAAATAAAATTTTAATCATGAAAGTTTGAACAGTAAAAAGAAATATGTTGTGCTTAATTGGATTGTCTTCCTGTTGAAGATAGCTTGCTCAAATGTTCAGGCCTGACAGCGATGGCCATGTTCTTAGTAATAAGTTACATGCAAAGTTTGGCATATATGTATGTAGCTTATTGCAAGGCATTGCTTTTCAAAATATCACTTTTAGACAATATTAGAAAAATAAGTATCCACAGTAATGTAGTTGAAATAAATGGCACACTCCAAAGAACAAGTTGAAGTACCATGTTCCTTATTTGTGCCTATATTCAACGCGATGCCTCTACCATATAGTGAGTGGTTATTTTCACTCATTCTCTTCTTCATATTTTACTCAACCTTTTCTAATATTGTATCATTCATTGTAACTTCTGTGTGTAATTGAATTAAACAGTTCACGTAATTTGTCACTTAATGCCCATATACTATGTAAAGAACAGTGCATGTATATTAAACTCCACTGCTGTTTCACACTTAATTAGTAGTATGATTCAGACAATAATTACAGTTGATACACGAGATTTTTAAAAGGCTTGAAAAATAATTTGAATACCTCAGGTGAAGGAAAGGCCATAACAAACAGAAATAGTGACCAAAAAAATGTAAGAAACCTCTATCTTGAGTGTTACATTCTCAGTTCCAAACTTGCATCTGCTAAGTGTGCTGTGATTTGTTTGTTCATTCTTTTTTGAAATGATATGTCAAGATCATATTATCGAATGCCAGTGTAAGTTCAGTTTTTTCTCCTCCGAACTCTGAAATCCCACACTATGCAATCATAAGAACATGTAATATACTAGAATTATTGTGAAGATAACTTCCCAGCATTATTTCCAGAAAATGATAATATGTGCCTAAATGACTGATGTAACAAATGGACTTGCATTTTTTGTAAATCTTACTTAGTAACCTACTACATTTTTATAAATCTTTCTTACCAAATTTTTTATGAGAAAGGACAAAGTAGATATCATTCCTCAAAATACCCCCTGCACTTATCTAACGGAAGGAAGATTAAGGAAAGATCACAGAACTTACCCTGCAGCTTCCCAGTTGAACAAAAAGATAAGCATATTGGACAATAGGTGATGGAGTGTTGAAGGAGACTGATGTGACTGTGGTGCATTGGTGCATACATAGACTCAAGGTGTTAGAAATTTTGTGTGTCAGTTATAATAACAATAATGGGACAACAAGGAAACCATGTACAATGTTCTTCAAATTAATAATGACTGCTAAAGTAACTATGTTCACAAAAAAAAAAAAAAGAAGCAAATGGCCATTCTTTTTCTGTCCCATGATTTTTGCTATCTAAGCTTAATCTTTAGAAGGAGAAGAGGAGGGAAGGAGGTGTTGTAGGACAAGAAAAGATATGAGCAAGTCACTCACATCATTAGCCCAGATTAGTAACAACAGCAATGGTAATTATGCCATCTGAAGAATTTCAGTAAAAATATAATGCAATTTGTGACTGACCTGCTCCTCAATTTTGCTAACAGTGCCTTTCCTTTTTGCTTTGCTTTCTTTTTTACAGTTATCAGTCTATAAATTAGGCTATTAGTGTTTCAGTATTTGTTCCTGGTAAGTGTTAATCATTTATTTTAATTTGCAACATTACACATAATGAAAGCTTTTCAAGGTCTATCTTCTCTAGAATTCAATTTGATATAACATGCAAGGGCAAATATGAAAATGTCATTATGTGATATTTATGAAGTATAAGACTGCAGAGTTAGCCTTCTCTATCTACTATTGTCTTTCCACCTTCTCATTTTGGAAACTGTAAATAGATGTACATAATATATATGAAGACCAAAAACTGAAAAATGTAACTACACGGGTTGCAGACATGGGCCCCAAAAAGAAAACATGAAGAAATTGCTTCATAATTCAAAGTCTGAGACATTTTTCATCTGAGGATAGTAGTGTTCATTTAATTGGGACGTTGACCAAGAGCACAACTATTCAAAACATAAGACTATTCCTGATATAATCAATGCATTTTTGCAACTGTCACTTAGGTGAAAAATTTATTGTAAAAGCTTAATTTGTATGTGGTGAAATAAGTTTCTTGTGTGTCTGCAAGTTTCATTAGCATTAAGTCTTTAAATGTGAGAAGGGGCCCATTTCTCCATCCATTGTCTGTATGTAATAATTAATTTTTCACCTTGGGGCCACAACTTCACTCCATTCTTCTATGAAATTAAATTCTGTTTGATCATTATATGTAATTTGCTCAATACGTCAATTACTACACTGAGATATAGTGAATATCTGGGTAGTGTTATTGACAACTTACGATTTTCCATACTAACTCTTTTTTAGAGATTTATCCACTCATATTTTATGAGCACTTGTATACTGTAGTCATTCATGTAACTCTTATAGAGATCCACAAGGGTGCCATGCTGTTTATCAGATTTAAAGAATGTTGGTCATTTTTTCCATACTGGAAGATGTTCTCTCTCTCTCTCTCTCTCTCTCTCTCTCTCTCTGTGTGTGTGTGTGTGTGTGTGTGTGTGTGTGTGTGTGTGTGTGTGTGTAAAATTACCGTTTTTCTGTTAAGACAAACTCATATTGATAGTGCCTTTAACACATCTGAAATGTCTTGTCATTTCTGATGTTAATAACAGCTGCCTAGAGTTCCTCAAATTACCTGTGATTTTCTTGAAACCAGCACATCTCTACATTTATCCATACTGGTGTGAACTTTCTTAAACCAGTTGTATGTTCTATCCATTTTTGTAAATACTTTGGTTGGGTTGGCAGTAATAGCTTGAACTATTCACATGTGGTAGTTGCCTTGTAACCATAAATTGTGAAATTCCTGTTCCTTGATATGTTCATAAAAATACTTTGAAAGAGAACCATTTCAAAGTAAAAAAATCTAGGAATTCGTGTATAATATTCCCAAAGTTCATATGGAAAAGGGAATATTGTGAATCTAAGAAGTTGTGGCTCCAATGGTAAATGCTTTAAATTTATTGAAATATTTGTAATATGGGTTGTTTCATCTGTTTAAGATTCATTGGAATCTTATGCAGTCAAGTTTCCAAATTTTCATAGATTTTTAATTCAGTTACATTGTTCTGATAAAGTTACGGGTATAATCTTAGTAATTAACTTTGTTCATAACCTTTGTTTTTTTTATTTTAAGAATAAACAAAAGGAGTTAACTAGCTTTAAGTATGGAGTGTGGAGCAATGCTCCGGTGTGGACATTTGTTCATTGCATTTTTTCATTGTACCATTGTTGAGGTATGTTTATTACTTACCTGTAATAATGAACATTTGTTAATATCTACAGCATGTGATTCCCTCATCTTTTACAAATTTTATATATCAGTCATTTTGTACAGAAATGTAAATTACATAAAAAAAACTTATTTTCAAACTATTTGATCAGTATCCCACTCTGTGCACTTAAATTCTCTGAGAACATTGTTATTGCAGTGTTGATGCTTAAATAAATTATTTGAAAACATTCCTAGGTAACTCTGTTCCTCTTCACTCCTCAATACCCTATTATGCCCAGATTTTTTAAAACTATTACCACATTTTATTTAGTTCGTAGCTACAGGAAATGGAACATGCTTGTGAGTGCAGTCTGGTAAACCCTTTGTACTCAGCAATACATCTTTGTTGAGACACTCTACTGCTTTTGTAAACTTGAAGTGAAGTAATAATTTTCCCTGTGAGTGAAATGGAGTTAAGTCACTCCAAAGCATGTACAGGAGTTAAATAAAATTATGTAAAAATTTATTTTGGTTCCATTTCATACTTCGAACGTTTTTCATGCAATTTGAGGCTTGGAAATCATTATAGACAAGCTAAGTTTCATAGTCCACATGACATGAATGGGAATGACCACATCAGTAACAGCAATTAGTAAGCTGTATTAGGAGGCCTACCAAAGTGCTAATAGATATGGCAAAGAAGGTGTTTAATTTCTTTTTTTGTCCAACTGAGCTACCATGCCATGCCTGATGACCAAAGTGACAGATGTATACTACACTCTCATTATTGCAGCTGGTATTGCCCTGCTGCCTCCCCCATACTTTTCAGTCCTAAGTAATTCCAGTATTTGCTGATTCAGGTAGCACAAATTTGCGTTTTCTCATAATTTTTTCCCTTTGTATGATTTTCTCATCAGTTAAGTCAACTTTTTGCCCATATGATACAGACTGTTAAAAATCCACTCCTGTCAACCTTTCACATCATATTACAATTGACATCTCTATAGCTGTCTCCTCCACTGAAAATAATTTATGTAGATGGATTGTGCGTTGATTAGCAAATCCTGCATGTGTGTGTGGGGGGCGGGGTCTCTCTCTCTCTCTCTCTCTCTCTCTCTCTCTCTCTCTCTCTCTCTCTAGGCGTTCTTGACTATACACACACTCTTTGCGTTCTTTCCTAGCCAATTTATATTTGAATCCCATGCAAGTAAATGTGTCCTATGTATGACAATGTGGAACAGGTTGTGTATACTGTGGATACCTTAGACAAGGTTTGTAAATTAATTAAACCATTTTAGGTCTGTGCATGCATCTAACAAAAATGTGTATTTCGTCATATCCTTTGAGTTTTATTAGATTAAAACATCAGTGGCTACATCTTCGTTTTATGCTTGTATCAGGGTGTCACATGCATGCGCACTTGTCATAGTCTTTTTTCACTTGTCTTTTCAGCCTTTTTCCACCCTCATTTTTGTCACTACCCATTTACTGATGTAACACATGACCAGTAAGCATGCAACAGCATGTGATACCAAATGCACTGCTAATGGCTGAAATTTTTATGATATGTTCATAAGATCGCGACCTTGAAAATTTTCTTCACATGTTTATCCATTTCTGAGACACAAAGGTTCAAATTTACCATACTTACGCATGTAAAATACACACACAAAATCCAGTGCGAGGTGAAAATATAGTTTAGAAAGTTATGTAGCGTGGAGAAATGTGCTGCAAAGTGTCTTTGTTATCATATGTGAACTCCATGTTGTAGTGCTGAAGCACATGCAATTTTTTTTTTTTTTTTGCCCGTAAAATTGGTCTTGCATTATTTCAGTTTCATATAACAAAACTATCTAAATTTTACTGATTCTTTTTTTTTTAAAAATGAGTTACATGCTCTGCTGCAGCAGAAAAAAGAAGGGAACCAGTGAAGAAATGCTCCTATTGAGGCACAAAAAATGCAAATATCTTCCTGTTTACTTTAAAGACTGACTGAAAAGTGTAGTATCAGCTGCCTCATTCTATCTTCCTCAACACCTTTAGAAAAATGTTCCCAAAAATTTGTGAACATATGTGCAGTTTTTTATGCTGAGAGAGGAGAAAACTGGAGGTGGCAGACAGAAAAGTAATAAATACTGGAAGATAATAGACAGAGTTTGTGTTATAAAAAGAGGGAGGGAGACAATGGTAGTATGAGAGAAAGAGAGGGACACAGTGGCAGTGGAACATAGTTGATAGTGAAAGAAAAGTGCTAGGAAGAAAGTGAAGGAGACAGTGTCAGGAGGTGGGGTGGGAAGGGGAGGTGAATAAACACTGTGGAAGTGTGTGAGAGCCAGTGATAATGAGAGACTGTAAATATATGTCAGTGAGAGTGGAGAAGAGAGAGATAGTGACAGTGTGAAGAGAGAGCAGCAGTAGAAAGGAAGGAATGAGAGATTAACAGTAAGAGAGAGACAGATGGTGAGTGGAGACTTAAGTAGTAGCACAGAACAAAGGGAACTGTGGCTGTGACACAGGAGACTATGACACACACACAAAGACATAATAACAGTGTGAAAGGACAACTGGGAGTGGATGGGTATGAATGACTTTCGGTGATAGACTAGAGGGTGTGAGTTACAGTTAGATGAGCTTGTGGGCGTTCGAAGTGAGTTGCATTTACAAAAAGCACAAATATGTTCGCATGCCAAAATTTTTGGTAAAAATTTTAAAGGTGCTGAGGAAGGTAGAATGAGGCAGCTGGTACCCTTCTTTTCAGTCAGTCTTGTAACTAAACAGGGTCGTCGAGCAGATGCACAAAACTATAGGGCTATATCTCTGACATCGATCTGTTGTAGAATTTTAGAACATGTATTGTGCTCATGTATCATGTCACTTCTGGAAACCCAGAATCTACTCTAGGAATCAATATGGATTCCGGAAACAGCGATCGTGTGAGACCCAACTCGCTTTATTTGTTCATGAGACCCACAAAATATTAGATACAGGCTCCCAGGTAGATGCTATTTTCCTTGACTTCCGGAAGGCATTCAATACAGTTCCTCACTGTCACCCGATACTCAAAGTAAGAGCCTACGGAATGTCAGACCAGCTGTGTGGCTGGATTGTAGAGTTTTTAGCAAACAGAACACAGCATGTTGTTCTCTACAGATGTTAAAGTAATCTCTGGTGTACCACAGGGGAGTGTTATGGGACCATTGCTTTTCTCGGTATATATAAATGACCTAGTAGATAGTGTCGGAAGTTCCATGCGGCTTTTCACGGATGATGCTGTAGTATACAGAGAAGCTGCAGCATTAGAAAATTGCAGCGAAATGCAGGAAGATCTGCAGTGGATAGGCACTTGGTGCAGGGAGTGGCAACTGACCCTTAACATAGACAAATGTAATGTATTGCGAATACATAGAAAGAAGGATCCTTTATTGTATGATTATATGATAGCGGAACAAACACTGGTAGCAGTTACTTCTGTAAAATATCTGGGAGTATGCGTAGGGAACGATTTGAAGTGGAATGATCATATAAAATTAATTGTTGGTAAGGCGGGTGCCAGGTTGAGATTCATTGGGAGAGTCCTTAGAAAATGTAGTCCATCAACAAAGGAAGTGGCTTACAAAACACTTGTTCGGCCTATACTTGAGTATTGCTCATCAGTGTGGGATCTGTACCAGGTCAGGTTGACAGAGGAGATAGAGAAGATCCAAAGAAGAGCAGCACGTTTTGTCACAGGGTTATTTGGTAAACGTGATAGCGTTACGGAGATGTTTAGCAAACTCAAGTGGCAGTCTCTGCAAGAGAGGCGCTCTGCATCGCAGTGTAGCTGGCTGTCCAGGTTTTGAGAGGGTGCGTTTCTGGATGAGGTATCGAATATATTGCTTCCCCCTACTTATACATCCCGAGGAGATCACGGATGTAAAATTAGAGAGATTCGAGTGCGCACGGTGGCTTTCCGGCAGTCGCTCTTCCCACGAACCATATGCGAATGGAACAGGAAAAGGAGGTAATAACAGTGGCACGTAAAGTGCCCTCCGCCACACACCGTTGGGTGGCTTGCGGAGTATAAATGTAGATGTAAACTTATTGACAAATTTGTGCTCCAGTAGGAGCATTTTTCTGGTGGTTAACTACTGCACCTCTATTATTCTGCAACTACAGACAACATGGCAAGACGAATGAAGATTTCTGAAAGCAACAAGCACTCAGACCTGTGTGTGATGCAAATTCATATTTGTGTTTACGTTCTTGTGGTTCTTGAACATTTAGCTTAATACTCTCCCTCAGATTCATATGATGTTACTCCAAATAGAATGTCATTTTGTTACAACTCTTCACTTTTCTGGAGACAGCTAGTACACTTCCATAAAAATTATGCTGAAACTAATATTACTTGACAATCACTTTTTGTGGCCATTCATTAAAAGAATATATGTGGCAGTCATATTTGCACTTCAAATAGAGACACTACTATTAACCTGTTTCCTTTACATCTTTCAATGTTTTCTGTATTCCGTCCACACTCGGTTCCAAATCACCTCCCTTTTTGTATACAGATTAGATTAATTCTTACCCAAGGAGGTTGGTTGGTTGGTTGTTTGGGGAAGGAGACCAGACAGCGTGGTCATCGGTCTTATCGGAGTAGGGAAGGATGGGGAAGGAAGTCGGCCGTGCCCTTTCAGAGGAACCATCCCGGCATTTGCCTGGAGTGATTTAGGGAAATCACGGAAAACCTAAATCAGGATGGCCGGACGTGGGATTGAACCGTCGTCCTCCCGAATGCGAGTCCAGTGTCTAACCACTGTGCCACCTCGCTCGGTACCCAAGGAGCATTTCTTTAAGTTATCCATAGAAGTGACCAGAGTCCACGCACTTCGTTTGATAGGATTATAGCTATTGTAAGCTACTGCATGAAGGGAGATAAATGCTATCTAATATTCTGGCCATAGTTACTTGTTGTGCCTAGGTAACTACCTGTTTTCTCTAGTATTCATCTTCTGCCTTTATTACTAGTACTCCTCTTGCATATGTATGTATCATACCTGCTCGGGCAAGACCTAACACTGGAAAATGTATGTGAAAGAACTGTCAAATCCTGCATAGACACTATCCAGTGTTCTGTGTAGGAGTAGTACTAAACACTTTATAAGAAGAAACAAGTGCACAGGATATGATGATAGAATCATACTGCAACTTAGTAAGAGAGATTAACACACTTGTATGCCTGCTTTGATCTTGCTGTCTGATAAGCTATTAACACACTGACTACTGTGTATCCATCGCTGGCCACAGCAGATCTACATGCCTGACACCTAGTTGAAGGCAGCGGTCGCAGCAGTTATGCTGTGTGCTTGGCCTGGAGGTGAAACATCCATCACTAAGCATGTGACAGTCAACATGTTAAAGCAGGAAAAAGTTAATTTATAATATGGACCACCTATTAATTATGGAATACAGTTCTGCAGGTGCTGTGGTAGATATGCTGGACAAGTTGAGACAGATTTTTGCACCAAGAAATAGATCATAAGTAAGTGAAGCAGCCATAAACACAGTGTCCTTGATAGTGTTCTGTCCCTGTGAACATCCATCATTGCTGTACCACTGAACTATGTGACTTCAGTGAGATTATTGATGAGCTAGTGAGGAATGATAATCAAGCAATGAAAATTCTCCAACTTTGTAATAGTCTTGGAGATATAACCTAGCTGTAATAAGTCTTCAAATCTAATACTAGATAATTTTATTAGATTTACACCTGGAAGACATACTGGCCACAACATTAATGTGCTGCACTGCATTGACATTCTTAATAAAAGGAAAGCGTTGGCAGTGGCTATTGTGAGTGGAACTTGACCCTATACCATACAAACTGGCAAACTTTTTCAGATCACCTGAAGGTCAACATCAGTGACAATGATAGAAGAGGTTTTGTATATTGGTATTTCCATCTAGTGTCTTAAGGCACATTGATTGATGTTTTGGTAAATACCAACTATAGGTCTACATGTATAGACTGCAGCTTCTCAAAGAGTGTTGTGGACAGTTGGGCTTGATATTTTGCATACTACTGTGTGAAAGGGTCATTGTTCTGAGCTGCTTTCTGCCACCCATGCCCACAGAAGGTAAGCAGGAGATAATCACAACAGATTGTAGTTCATTATATTTTGTTCCATTCTTTGATAAGAATGTAATTTGGTACAGGTTCACTAGACTTGGTTTATCAGAGAAAAACTGTGGGGTGAAATATTTTAGTTTTGCGGATTTCATAGATATGCTTCGTGTTTATTTCCTGTATACCAAATACGATTGAAGATAAAAGTTGTAATAAAGCTTCAATATTTTTTTGTATTACTTTCTTGAAACATCATCATTTTACAATGCAGAAAAGTTAGAAATTACTATTAAATTATCTGCAGGGATGCAATGATCAACGGACTTTGCATTTTCCTTAGCTCTTGTATTATATAAAATACCCACAGATGGTGTAAAGAAACTTAATACACAGTGGTGATTTTATTACATCACATATTGCTGTCTTTTCAGAATGAAACTGCTTGTCGGTTATGGTGCATCATAAGGAGACAACTCCTCTCAACAAGGAGTACAACAGGATAAGCCAGATGAAACCCATTCTTGAATTAAATAATCTGTGGTTACCATAAAGTAAATGACCACATGGATATGTTGAGATAATTCATTCAACTTGACCACAATATATTGTGAGCTGCTGTGCAAACTAAAAATATGCTCCATGGATTTGTCATCAATGTAGTAAATAGTAAGAAAGAAAAAAGTAAATATATGGGGACAGTATAGTGTGTCGGCAAACTCATGAGTGAGCAGAACATTTGGTGGGGAAAGTGGCCTTTCGGGGAAGGACCCTGCAGCTGCCCTACAGGCACAACCGAAATTGATTGCCGTTTTCCTGTCCAAATGTGTTGTGCACAATGATTCTGCTCATCCGATTTTAGTTACTAGTATGAGTCAATTCAGTCTGTGTATTTTGTGATACACTTAGTTATTCAGAACCCATGGATAAAAGTACTACATCGTAAGAAAATGTACACAATACAAAGAGGAGGTTTTTTTTATTATTTATTATTATTTTTTTTAAGTGTAAAGTGTGTTTAATCGCCTCTAACGTAATTACAGCTTGTATCAGAGTTGAAACAAAAGCAACTGTTGGCTAATGTTGAGTGTCCCGAACAAATGGCTGCATTTTATAAAAAAGTCAGCCTTGCCACAATAGGACGCATTAGAAAGAAACGCAAAAATAAATCCCACGGTTTACACGAATCGCCAAGAAAGCGCACTAAGGATTTTTGAAGAAACCCATCACTACAGACAGCTATAAAGAATCAGTAATTAGACAAAAGACTGAGAACTTTTGCATCAATCAAAAAATTTTTGCCGGCATTACGCAGATGACGTATTCCAATAAAACAAAACAAATCCAATTTCCTTGGCAGAAAGTTGGTTCGCGCAAGACAGTGCGGGAAATGGGACTTCATTGGAAGAGATCTGTAAGTAAAACAAATAATCTGGTAAAGAGAACTAATGTAACTGACTGGTAATACAAATACTTGATGCGGTCTGATGCGTCTTGCCACGGTTCGCGCGGCTCCCCCCGTCTGAGGATCAAGTCCTCCCTCGGCCATGGGTGTGTGTATTGTCCTTAGCGTAAGTTAGGTTAAGTAGTGTGTAAGCTTAGGGACCAATGACCTCCGCAGTTTGGTCCCATAGGAACTAACCATAAATTTTCCAAACACTTGATACAAGTAAGACGGAAAGTTATTTTATATCGACGAAACATTGGTGAAAAACAACTTTACTTTTAGAAAGTGTCTGGGTCCTGTCATTGACGACGTAATAGACAACATTATGTAAGATGGCAAGAACTATGCCCCTTACATGAAGTCATTAAAGATCACCTAACTCACGTTGAGTGAACAGTAGGGCTGAACAAAATTGACTGACAAGGCACAATGCATCTTATAGAGGGTATAGTATGGATGTATTGGAATAATTAATGTCAGGTGATGGTTTTAAAGTAATTCACACAACATGAAAACTTTGTGGAAACACATCGATTTACTGGAGGCTAGTTTATCCCAAGGAAGTATTCGAGTTGACCGTGGCCGGCTGGGGAGCGGCGAAGGGAAGCGGCAATAGGCAGCTTAGGGCGGCTCAAGCTCAGAGAAAGCAGTAACAGGGCGCGGCCTCCAGCTGGCTTAAGATGAGTGACAGTGAGTGGGTGGTTGACCCCATGTTGGTGTACCGGGAAGCAGACGGAGAACTTGTATGCCTGTTGATAAATGTCCATCATCCCGTTTTCAGTGAAACATGAGAGTAAGCCGCGCAAAGCTACGGTGGAGCGGTCTACAGAGGCCAAAATATGCGTGTTCGTGACTATAGCAACTTCACGGTCTGCAGAGTCTGAAGTAAATCAGGTGAAGAGCGACAGAATGAAATACGCCAGCCTCCGATGGGAACATAGGACCAAGGAATTTGAAGTATTCTCCTGGGAGTCAGAATTCCGAAAAAATTGGTGTTTTGTGCAGACGCTAACCTTGATGGGTGGCCTGGGGGGAGCTAAATAGCAGAAGTTGAGAGGAAGGGAAATTTTGTGGGAATTTGTTCACTTCCCAGAGCAGGCATTGGTCGGCGCTGGGAAGTGATGCATAATTAACGTGACTTGCGCTGCAACTGGCGTAAGTGATTTTGCTGGAGGAGAAACCGAGGTGAAGAGTGGACTGGGAGAAGTCCCCGTAGTGGTCTTCCGTTCCCAGCTTGCCTAGAGTACAGACGTGGCGTTCTTTACTCAGCTTGCCTGAGAAAGAGTGAGCATCTCTGCAGTTTAGGACTTAGCAAATGGAACGATTGAGCTTGGAGATAGGAAGTTTTGGTTCAGCTATGTACTGAGCAAGATAGCTAGAAGTGAATAGACGAGTGCAGCCTTGCAGCACCACAAGGTCGGCCGATGTCCACACAACGACGACGCTCCATGACACTGTATTCGGTGATATTGAGCCCGCTCCGGCCACTGGTTAATTTGTTGGATCACATCAGCAAAGTTTCCTCGAGGGTTTCATGGGCTGTGTATTGTAGAATTCTTCTCGCACTTTGCATTACGCCTGGGTCAGTCGATAGGAATTACTTTTGAGTTATTGCGCTTTACTCCATGCAAACGCAATTTATTACCACTGCCTGATAGGAGAGTCTTGTAATGTGATGATTGAAGGTCAGGAGTTAAAATAAATTTGTGCTAATTGACTGCATCTGTTTTCAATCAAGTAGTTGAAATCCCAGGTCACTTTCTTAATTAATTTTATGTTCAACATTTGCATCTGGTGTTCAATAGCTGAATATAACATCAATGTGCACCCCTTTTTAATTAAAAGTGATCAATTCTGAATGAATTAATGTCAACACGGCCACCGCAGTTCAATCAGGAGTCACAGGGCCTTATTACTTTTTTTGGAATTATCCGATATTGCGGCAGTTTTGCATTCTCTGTTGATCTGTTAGTCAATTAGCTGGGGCGAACACACGCCAAAACCAGATAAGTGACGGGTGGGGTGTTACAGTTAGTTTAAACTGAAAACAATGGGATTATTGTGGTGAACATTGGGTCTAAGGCTGGCCTTGTTTATTAGTGTTACTCTGTTCAAATTATTCCCCATTGTACACTCATGCCAGCGCGTCTTCCAAAACCCGAAGCACTTCTAGAAGTAACATTGAGACGGCTATTAGTCTTCTCAGCACCACTTTTTTCGTCTTAACTATACTTATAAAAGACTGCATTTAAAGTTTTTTTTTGGGGGGGGGGGGGGGGGAACAAAATTGTCACAGAGCGAGGGCATCCTAAGTATTGTTTTTGGGCAAAAATACACGAAATGTGAGCAGGTGCATTATCATGGTGCAAAAACCATGAATTCCTCCGTCACAGATTCAGACCTTTTTACAGACTGCTTCACTCAAACAACATTGAACTTGTAAGCAGTAGGTGCTGCCTATTGTTCGTTTCACCTTGTCGTAAGAGGTCATGATACACTGTAAACGTTAGAATCGAACACTCTTGAGCGTAACCTTTACATTTGGGTGCACTTGTCGAGCTCTTTTCGATCTTGGCGATCCAGGTTGCTTCCACTGGGACGACTGAGCCTTATTTTCAGTGTCACATCCGTTAACTTATGTTCCGTCACCTATTATGATTCGTTTGAATAGTTCTATATCACTGTTGATTTAGTCTAGTGACTCCTGAGCAACTGCTGTTTTTGTTCAAAATTCAAAAATTTCGGAACAGATGTATCCGAAACACCCACAACAATTTTATGGCGTAAGCCAATTGACGTCCCACATCATCATCACTGACTTCTCTGATTGCGGTCTTTTAGAGTCATTTCTTTCACTTTCTCCACGATTTCATCGGTTGATGTTCTGGGGCGTCTGCCATCTTCAACGTCCTCGCGGCCTTTTTCTTAGATCAATTATACTGCTTCTAAACTCTCCTTTTTCTCATGGCAGAGTCACCAAAAGCAACATGTACCATTTCTAAAACTTCGACGCTCTTTATTCCGTTCTTAGAATAAATTTAGTACAAATTCCCTGATACATTTTTATAGAAAATAAATAATCGCTGATACTACCAAAACAGTTTTAACAACACGTGTTAACTTTTTGATAACTGACAATAGACTAAATATCTAATATGCGTAACAATATACACATACGTTTCATACATGTTTACCACTACAATGACAAAACAGTGGTGCGAATCAGTTTAACGCAACACGCGAAATTATGAATTCCTCATTACTTTTTAGACACGTATAGCAAAAATTGTTGCATCTGAAAACAGCGCTTAAAAGAAAAGTAACACGTAAGAATAAGACATAAATTCTGCTGCGTAATTGCACTATATTTTGCTGAAAATTCTGTAAGAATATATCCATTATTTTAGAAGGAGATGGTAGACAAACATGTATTCTAATTGCATTCGGTTCTATATTTGTAATAGATATATGAATCCTGACTTCCATTCCTATGTTAATATAATTTTCTCTGTGATATTCTGTTTCGGAAGAAGGCAATTGTCTTTTGCGTTTCGTATGGTGGTAACGCGCATTTCTGTAAAAATAAATGTCGCACAGGCGTGTCTACACACTTCATCGCTACAGATTTAATGCTCTAATTACCGCGCGGCAGCAGAGAGCGCTGCAACTACCGCTGTTGATAAAATGTCGATATATCGATACGTCTATATTTTTTCTCACAAATACCAATATATGACAAAAGTCCATCACCATGTATCGATATAGTGGCAATATCGAGTGTCGACACTTTTATATTTTCTCGCAGTTTCGGGTAAATATTTGAAATTTTTCTTTCGAAATCGCAGTAGAACGTAATGCGGAGCAGACTTACTACTTTTTGAGCTTCCATCGCGTCCAGTCTTTCTCTTTGACAGTGTGAAGCAAGTATAGGTGGCACAAGGAAGTAGTCCGTTTGCACTGGAGGGTTGTGGTGAGAATGGAGTAGCAATATTTCCGACGTGAAGAAATAGCACACCAATTGTGTGCAAAACAGTTTTTAATGCAACTAATGTGCTATTTCTTCACTTAGGCATTCTTCAAAAATAATATTTTTTTCTATAGTGTTTAATGCTCTTATATTGTACAGTACTGATATTATACAAGTGATAATACTTACAAAAATATATGGATCATACCATTTTGGAAACGCGGCTGCCAGGTGTGCGCATAGCTCATGAGACTGTGACATGCGTGGTATTTACAGGGTAAATGCGCGCACCACGGAAAGGCCGCTACAATTTTGTTAAACAGCCTATAGAAGTGCCTTGTGATGTAGTTGATGGGCAGAGTGGGGACTCGCTCGCTCATGAGTTTGCATACGGACTACAGCAACGATTCCTTTGACAAACTGGTAGTCACATATTGCCTGTTAGGTTCACATTCATGTGAGGGACAACTCAGTGCACCAGCAGTGTAATAATGTCTGGAGAACAGTGTGAATGGCTGCAATCTGATCAGTGCATTGTTCTGAGCATACTTAAGAGTATGATAACTATTTGTTGTTTGCACAGTCTTGAAGACACTGAAAGGAGGGCATTTCAGATCTCCCTATAGCAATGTACATTGAGGTGACAAAAGTCATGGGATACCTCCTAATCATAGCTAAAACGTGGTTCAAGAATCTAGAAAGAAGACTGTATACATGTAAGAGGCCTGGAGATACTGGAAGGTTTCAGATAGATTATATAATGGTAAGACAGAGATTTACGAACCAGGTTTTAAATTGTAAGACATTTCCAGGGGCAGATGTGGACTCTGACCACAATCTATTGATTATGAACTGTAGATTAAAACTGAAGAAACTACAAAAAGGTGTGAATTTAAGGAGATGGGACCTGGATAAACTGACAGAAACAGAGATTATAGAGAGCTTCAGGGAGAGCATTAGGGAACGATTGATGGGAAGGGGGGAAAGAGATGCAGTAGAAGAAGAATGGGTAGCTTTGAGGGTGAAATGGTGAAGGCAGCAGAGGATCAAGTAGGTAAAAACACGAGGGCTAGTAGAAATCCTTGGGTAATAGAAGATATATTGAATTTAATTGATGAAAGGACAAGACATAAAAATGCAATAAATGAAGCAGGCAAAAAGGAATACAAAATTGTCAAAAATGAGATCGACAGGAAGCGCAAAATGGCTAAGCAGGGATGGCTAGAGGACAAATGCAAGGATGCAGAGGCATATCTCACTAGGGGTAAGACAGATACTGCCTACAAGAAAATTAAAGAGACCTTTGGAGAAAAGAGAACCACTTGTATGAATACCAAGAGCTCAGATGGAAACCCAGTTCTAAGCAAAGAAGGGAAAGCAGAAAGGTGGAAGGAGTATGTAGAGGGTCTATACAAGGGCGATGTACTTGAGGACAATATTATGGAAATGGAAGAGGATGTAGATGAAGATGAAATGGGAGTTATGATACTGCATCAAAAGTTTGACAGAGCACTGAAAGACCTAAGTCGAAACAAGGCCCCGGGAGTAGACAACATTTCATTAGACCTACTGACAGCCTTGGGAGAGCCAGCCCTGACAAAACTCTACCATCTGGAGAGCAAGATGTATGAGGCAGGCGAAATACCCTCAGACTTCAAAAAGAATATAATAATTCCAATCCCAAAGAAAGCAGGTGTTGACAAATGTGAAAATTACCAAACTATCAGTTTAATAAATCATGGCTGCAAAACACTATCGCCAATTCTTTATAGACGAATGGAAAAACTGGTAGAAGCCAACCTCGGGGGAAGATCAGTTGGGATTCCTTAGGAATGTTGGAACACATGACGCAGTACTGACCCTACGACTTATCTTAGAAGCTACATTAAAAAAAGGCAAACGTATGCATTTGTAGACTTAGAGAAAGCTTTTGACAATGTTGACTGGAAAACTCCCTTTCAAATTCTGAAGGTGGCAGGGGTAAAATACAGGGAGCGAAAGGCTATTTACAATTTGTATAGAAACTAGATGGCGGGTATAAGAGTCGAAGGGCATGAAAGGGAAGCAGTGGTTGAGAAGGGAGTGAGACATGGTTGTAACCTATCCCTGATGTTATTCAATCTGTATATTGAGCATGCAGTAAAGGAAACAAAAGAAAAATTCGGAGTAGGAATTAAAATCCATGGAAAAGAAATAAAAACTTTGAGGTTCGCCGATGACATTGTAATTCTGTCAGAGGCAGCAAAGAGATTGTAAAAGCAGTTGAATGGAATGGACAGTGTCTTGAAAGGAGGATATAAGACGAACATCAACAAGAGCAAAACGAGGATAACGGAATGTAGTTGAATTAAGACAGGTGATGCTGATGGAATTAGATTAGGAAATGAGACACTTAAAGAAGGAGATGAGTTTTGCTATTTGGGGAGCAAAATAACTAATGATGGTCGAAGAAGTGAGGATGTAAAATGTAGACTAGCAGTGACAAGGAACGTGTTTCTGAAGAAGAGAAATTTGTTAACATCGAGTATAGACTTAAGTGTCAGGAGGTCGTTTCTGAAAGTATTTGTATGGAGTGTAGCCATGTATGGAAGTGAAACATGGATGATGAACGGTTTAGACAAGAAGAGAATAGAAGCTTTTGATATATGGTGCTACAGAAGAATACTGAAGATTATATGGATAGATCACATAACTAATGAGGAGGTATTGAATAGAATTGGGGAGAAAGAAATTTGTGGTACAACTTGACTAGAAGAATGGATCGGTAGGTAGGACATGTTCTGAGGTATCAAGGGATCACCAATGTAGTGTTGGAGGGTAGTGTGGAGGGTAAAAGTCGCAGAGCGAGAGCAAGAGGTGAATACACTAATCAGATTCAGAAGGATGTAGGTTGCAGTAGGTACTGGGAGATGAAGAAGCTTGCACAGTATAGAGTAGCATTGAGAGCTGCATCAAATCAGTCTCTGGACTGAAGACCACAACAACAACAACAACAACCTCCTAATATTGTGTCAGACCTTTGACCTGTCCATAGTGCAGCAACTTGATATGGACTCAACAGGTCGGTGGAAGTCCCCAACCATGATGCCTCTATAGCCATCCACAATTATGGAAGTGTTGTTGGTGCAGGATGTGCATTAACTCACCCCTCGATTATGTCCCATAAATGTTCAATGTAACTCATGTGGGGGCATCTGGATGGCCATATCATTGGCTCAATGTGGCTTAATGACAACATCGTTGTTTGGGAACACGAAGTCATGAATGGCTGTAAATGGTCTCCAAGCAGCTGAACAAATCATTTCTCATCAATGATAGTAGTGGAGCAAAGAGAGAATCTGCACAATTTATCAGTGCTGGTTATCTGCATCAGGGGCAAGTATACATTCAGGAGCAAACCTATCCTTCTCTTTTGATTGACCGGTCCTTATCATATTTTTCTGTTAAAAGGATTATGAACCCATAGGGATAATCTATCCCTTTGATTGACAGGTTCTTCACCTACTGTTCTGCTAAGTGGATTATGACTGCCTGGGAACAATTCATCCTTCAAAGAAACCCCTCCACCTCCTTCCCTCTATGAATCCCCTTGCTGATACAAGCACACTTTTGATATCAATTTGATTGACTAATTAATTAAATCGTTCAATGAATTAAGCCTTCCCCTATCTGGAAATTTGTGGGAAAAAGACTCATTTGATTGGCTGTTTGGCGGGAAATCGATTGCAGTGCATGGAATATTGTTTAAACAATTTATACAGTATTTGGAACACTGTTTATTTAACCAATTTATAGGATACAAAGCGGTGTATGGAGTATAGCTTATTTATTTATTTAAAGAAGTTGAGGCAATGTGTGAAATATTGTTTATATAAACTATTTATGGGATACAAGGCAGTATTTGGAATATACTTTTTATTTATTTAGTTAAAGAATTTGTCAGGACATTGACTATAGTCTATTGAATACTGTTTATTTAAACAATTTGTGGGTGACAAGGCAGTATGCAATATTTAAACAACTGCAGCGCTTTTTATATTGATCATGCATGGAAACGCTGAGTGGAATTAGTTTATATTTGCTGCTCAGTCAGGAATGTTAAGGCTCTTATTTTTTATTTTCCTCACTTTTCGAAGCACTCTGGTGTCGAAGCACAGATGGGAAAATCAGAACAACTACATATCTAAAAGCTCATGACATTTAGAAAACCACTTCCACTTTCTGCAGACGGAAAAACTACTAGAATTTCAGCATCAACTATTTTGTACAGATCGAAAAAAATACAGCAGTCATATTGCACTGACAGTTAAACCGTGCAAAAGTGGTCTACAGGTCGTGAATAGAATGAAGTGCAGTACAGTAGCCACTGCTTGGGGTCTCCCATGTGTGCGTCTATCATCAGGGCGCTTCCACAAAGGTCAAAACAGCCCAATGTCCTAATTACAGGTCCATGTTAATATATACCACCGCCGGCCGGGGTAGCCGAGCGGTTATAGGCGCTACAGTCTGGAACCGCGCGACCGCTGCAGTTGCAGGTTCGAATCCTGCCTCGGGAATGGATGTGTGTGATGTCCTTAGGTTAGTTAGGTTTAAGTAGTTCTAAGTTCTAGGGGACTGATAACCTCAGAAGTTAAGTCCTATAGTGCTCAGAGCCATTTGAACCATTTATATACCACCGACCACGGTCCGGATATAGGCCTTCTTTGATCTTACGGCCCCCAAACAAAGCATGAAGTGGCGGCATTTTGTTCATCAGGAAATTCCAGACTTGCTTCCTGTCTCTGTCTTTCTCAGTAGGTTACTCCCTGTTTGTCTGTGTGAATCAACAGCTCGAAACACACATACAGAGATTTTCATCTCTCCTCAGAATACTGTGTTCCTGTTGGCTAATGCTGGAGACAAACGAAGAGCTGATGCAATTTCGATATCAAAAATAGAGTGAAATAATGTATTAGCACTACCATATCCAGGCCTGGTTCTCGGGGAGCGGCTGCAATCCAGGGTATCCGCCCTGGGCGGCAATTTCAGGGGGCGTCAAATTCATATTCTTGAAGGAAAAAACTTTGTTTCACAAAGCCCCTAGCATCCAGCGCAGGTTGGTCTATCGATTATTCATATGGTTTTGAAATGCATCCCTGTTCGTTTTCGAACGTTTTTGAACACATCCTGATTTTTGAACTAATCATAAGCTGGTTTTTGAATGCATACATAATGTACGTGATGTCTCTGCCAGGGAAACCCCATTGCATCAGGAAATAAAAAAACAAAAACTTTCCTGCAGACAGAAACGACTGAGCCAAATGAACCCAAACGGGTAAACGCCAATTGCCGTTTGTTTAAGTGATTGATTGGGTGTGCAAAAGTTCTGAATTGTTATAATTATTAGCGAAACCCATAGGTTCAGGCTGCCAGAGTGGAAACAAACGACCAACAGGAATAAGAGGTAAGAAAAATTAAATATCATCTTCGCAGTGTATTCAAGAGAATAAAATTTTGACAGGAAATTTTTGCCAGATCGCTACACTACCAATTACTAGTTGCACAGTCTTTGGTTAGCAGCTACCTAAGTTATGTTCTCGGAATAGCGCGGAAAACGCGTTGCACAAACATGTAATAACGCCTAACTGGAGAATAAATGCGGGATAACTGATCTGGTGATTCTGGCAGGGTTGTAGGAGTTAACCGGAGAACAAGTTTTGACAGTAGCAGGAACAGTTACGTAATAGGAGATGACAATATTGTTTGTTAGAACGAGGAAGCAAAAGGAATGAGGACATGACGTAAATTATATGGAAGAATATTACGATTCCATATTCATACAAAAGTTTCGCACTACTACTACTTTCCGATCTCATAGTTGGGAAACTGAAGCTTATGAACGATATATGAGACTATTTCCTAAAGTAAACTTTTTGCTTGTAGTAGGCATAGTAATCATTTGATATTGGTGCTTCATCAGTTGTATTCTGGCGTGTTATTTATGTAAATAAGGTAGATAAAAGTTACCATTCCTGCCAAAATAATCTTGCTTCTTTGGCATGTGTTACAATTGTTGCAATCCTAGAAAGGCCTGTTTCGTTTTATCTAGCAGACAGTGACCAAATAGACGTAATCAAATCGAGAAACCACACCAGTCCTAGGAGCTATTTGTATTAAAAGCTTTTTCAGTAGTAGACAACGGCATTTTGATATTTCATGAAGCAAAACGTTTGATGAACTTTGATAAGGTAGTAAATTCTTTCACAGGAAGGAAACCACAAGCGTGTAAAGCTGTGACAAGATTAGAGAGAGAAAAATGCTGGTATGTAAGAATTGAAGAAATGTGTACTGTCTTGCATGTCTCTTGCCTTTTCTGTTTTTAGCTTCGTATATTTAATTTCATGTCACCCAAAAGAGAAACTTATTACCTAATAGGCAATAAAGAGTGCAAATTTTCTAAAGAGTTTTTATTCTTCTGGTCACAAATAAACCCAAGGAGTTCAAATTGTGACTTTTGTAAAGGAGGTAGGATGTTAAACCAGCCGACTGGGAGCAGGAGAGGCACCACATGACATTTTAATTTCCACTGTCCTGAATATTGGTTTGATGGCTTCCATTACAAAATATACAAGTTTGAGTACAACGGAGCAAAATTCAATGATGTGAGATATAAGAGTGCTGTGCAAAGAGTCATGGCACTGCATTTTGGCACACTTAAGAGCAAATAGCATGTCTTACATTTTCTTGAACACATATGTTTTATATGTAAACCTCTTCAGAAAAATGTGCACTACAAAATGCACATATTTTAGAAAAATCTTTTTTTTTTAATTTTTGATGTATTATGTCAAAACCTCGAGTAGGAAGGGGGGGGGGGATAACACTATCAAGTTTTTGCCTTGGTTCGGAAATATCGTAGATCTGGGGCTGATACTACCACATTAATTGTTTAACAATTTACAGGAGTCAAATAGATCGCTTAAAACACCCCTTCACCTTACAATGATCCTTCTTCGTAATGAAACATATTTTCAATATTTGAGTATCACACCGAAAACATTTTGCAAATCAAGTAATGAAATTTCCACCACAAACAGATCGTAGTGCTAAATTTATCCGAGGTCTTGTACACACCAAAATTTGAGAGCGCAAACACCCTCGTCCACCATAATAATTCCACTAAACATATTTGGTGAATAAAAAGATCCTACCGATCACACGAACTCGCGATCGCGAAGCACGTGCCATTTGCCAATTGCAGGGCAGCCCCACCCACACCAGCTGGGAGAGAGACCCACACCTGCGCAGGCCATACCTGAACGTACTGAAAGCATGCATGCTCGCAATACGACTATCAGAAACAATAAATTGATCAATCAGGAATCTGACGTTGCCATTGAGTTTTTAAAGCACTATAGAATTCCTAAATTTGTCCTCTCCACTACATTCGGAAGGAGGAGGAAGGGGCTGCCACATGATACGATAGTAACAACTATAACAACAACAAATGCCGCTGCAATGTATTGTGAAGCACTAAACACGACACACGTAAACTGTGATCCATTCCATAATAATAGGTTGTCATGGTCAGTCGCGAAATTCTCGTCACGATTGATTATTTAAAGAACTATACAATTCCTAAATTGGTTCTCTCCATCACATTCGGTAGGAGGAAGGGCCTACTGCGTGATAGGATAGAGATAACAGCAAATAACAATGCAACGCATAGTCCACTGCGAAATATTGACAAGAACGAAACACAACACATTTAAACTGTGATCCAGTCCGTAGCAGTAGTTGTCATGGCTAGATGTTTGAGATCGCTCCAACCCTCCACACCCTCATGTCCCAAGGTCCATACACAGCACGCTGACCCCCTCATGTGCTGCTGGCGCCAACACTCAGAGTTTGATGAAAACTATTGCCTCGGCCGCAACCGAACTAATGCTCGCATATGAATGCCAGAGTACACCACCCCTGGCCATGGAGGGCATGCAGGGATGATTGGAGTGATGAGAATTCTGATGTTATCAATACATCATGTTACGAGACCCATCATTTTGAATCTTGTCTCAAACAACATTCATGCCCGCTTCTATCCCTGCTCACTCAGCACACTGATCACTTTGCTAGCCCCTGCTACCACAGAGAAGACCTGACAGGTCGGCGCATTCTTTGTACCTAATCGCCTGTCACAGGCTGAGCTAATCTGTTACATCCGGTCACCAACTCCTCGTGACCACTCCTGCAGCCAGCCACAGTGCATAGTGAAACAAACAGCTGCAGCTTTGATGTACACACTAGTTCTAACCGATTCCACCCCAACATAGACCCTTCCAGTTTAAAAAATTCACTTTACCCAATCCAGCACACTGGACTCGCATTCGGGAGGACAACGATTCAATCCTGCATCCAGCCATCTTGATTTAGGTTTTCCTTGATTTCTCTAAATCTCTCCAGGCAAATGCCGGCATGGTTCTCCCTTCTTGAAAGGGCACAGCTGACTTCCTTCACTGTCCTTCCCTAACCCACTGAGACTGATGACCTTGCTGTCTGGTCTCCTTCTCCAAACAACCCAACCCAACCCAATCCAAGACAGCAATGTTCTTAACCATACATCTCGAACTTCTCACACGAAATGCAGATTTCTTTCTTTTATACGAGTTGTTTTGGAAGATAGAAGATATCAGGGCTTACATGCTTTTAACATAGCTAAACTGTCGTCATTTCTTGTAAAAATCCCGTAACAGTATGGCATAGGTTATATTTCCTCTAAGTATTCTCTCATAAGGTAGAAAAAAAATCGTTTCCTATCTACTATGTCATGCATCACAGGACTAGAATATTAAACTCATTTTTGGCTCATGACAGAGTGCTAAGATCTACATCTATCACAGGACGCCTCCTCACTTTCCAACTCCTTTAAAGTAACCTAATACCTCGCATCATTCGAAGTCTCTCACGGTAACAGCATAGAGATGTTGTAAATATCAGCTTTATACTTTCGTATCACTGTGTAAATTCGGTAATACATCTGATTTTATTACGATGGTCGTCTCTCCCTGTGTAGGTGAGAGATTGAAATTTTGTTAAAAGATATCACCACAATGAAAGAAACGAATGGTTAGCGCTCCAACTGAAGAATCATATCTGTGGTACCCTAGCCATTGTTCCACCTGCCAGGTAACACATCTTTGATATAAAATTGATAGACTAATTAATTAAATTGATCACGAGAGTCACTTTGCATCGTGAGTAATATTTTTTTTCAGCAGTCGGATTACAGTCAAGGGGTAGCTCAAATGGGAATCGCTCGAGGGAAGACGATGTTCGTTTCGAGGAACACAATTGAGAATCGACATTTGAAGCAGACCACAGAAGGATTCTACTCCCAGCAACACACATTTTACATTAGGACCACGCTATTAAAAACACAATCACAATAGCTATGTCATCCTGAATAGTTCATGAAAAGCGGTCTTGGGTCTACAGGCGCACACAAGAGTCACTGATAGAGTTACGCTTCCTGGCGGAAATGCTGTCTACAATTTGGAATCAAGTCTCTCCATTTAGCCACATACTTGGGTTGGATCCTATGAAAATGTCTTTTAATGATTACAGCCACAGGTGAATCATATTCGTGACACTCTCATATCTCGAAACGAGTCACCCTTGTTTTCGAATATGTCTGCTAAGGATCCCATACAGCAAAGCTCCAATGTGGTTTTAGATAGTCCCTCCACATCTTGTAACTGCTCCTCAGTCTCTGCCCCACTCTCCCTGCAGCTTTGTCCATGTGATCGGTCCAGTTTAAATCGGAACTAAACAGAAGTCAGAGAGAATTACGTCTACCACCTTCTGTTTCCCACGGCGAAGCAGAGTGAGCTGAGTTAATGTGACAGGACCATGTTTTGACCACTCGCTGGAAATGGGAACATGTTGTTATAATTTCGCCAGTAATGTATAGTGTATAAAGCCAGCCGTGTCCTGCAATGTGAAGTAGTGGAATAAAGAGAGTTCAAGCAGTTATGGTAATGTGTTTTATTGGGAAAATTAGGCAGGCTCCACATCAAATGTGAAATGACAGAAGGACGAGTATTCTGCTACTGCATTGCAGTGCGTCTCCAAGCTACGTACAGCTACTGCAGTCCAAAGGAGATCCGTGTCTCTCAGTGTGCATTTATGTCCGTCATCCAAACATTCTCTCTATCCTCATTATTTTCTACCTTTCAACAGAGAAGAACTACAAACTATAAAATCTCCTCTAACTTCATCCAATAGAGAACTTGATAAGATACTAGTGCATCACTTTCTTCTGCTCTATTGGGAAACAAATACCCTCTGCATGCTGACATTGAGCATATGTGGCGATCCCACTAAATACACAGGTACTGGTCCACTGGAGCAGGTGGCCAGTGATCGAAGTCACTTGCTCAGACCAGTGAATAGTTTCATCACCTGTACTATAGGACTACAATATCCCACAGACTCTCAGTAGCAAGAGAGGGTCTCTGTGTTGTTCTTTCATAAGCAGCTTGATGCATTGTTTTTTTTTTCTGATGTAACACATCCAAGCAGTGTATGACTACAGTTTTGTACACTGCCACACTTTTTTTTTTCACCACGAGTTCGAGGTCTGTGTCAGGTTCTGAACTGACATCAATATGTTTCAATCTATTGTCTCTCACAGAAAACTGGGCATCACACAGTGTAAATTATGGTGCTGCTCCCACAATACACAGGATGATTGAAATAAAAGACAGAGGTGGTGTTTCTTTTTGACAAAAATGCGGAAGACATCACAACGTATGGAAACTGTGAGTTTTGTGACATTGTGGAGCGTTTCCAAACAGCTGTCTGAAGGTGACTGACGACCTCTACATTTAAACTCATCTTCACAGTGACTGGGGTAGCAGATGTCTTGGTGTTCCACTCCAACTGATTCCTCATATTGCAGTTACGTACGCGATCACTGTTTCGGTGCTGACCATCCATAGAAGGTACTGAACCAAGATTCTTGCACCATCTCAAACAAGTGATGCCAGTCAGTCATTATACAGTAATCAACAGCGTACCATTGGATGGATGATATGGAAAAGGCACCATCGATGTACTGTAATAAGCACCCCAGTAGACAGTGCGATCAACTTTTGCAATTTGACCAGTTTTTCCATAATTTCAATGCCGATCCATAACATGACAGCATACTTCCCATTTCCGTACCACTGCTACACCACACCTCCACTTCTTTGCAATTATCATATACTAGATTAAAATGTCAATAAATAATTGTGCAGTACATCGATTCATTGTTAATTCCTAAACATATATATACTGAAGTATACCAGAGAGTGTCCCATACAGATCTACATATTTCTAGCACTTCAGTCAAGTGCTTAATTTACGATTATGATTGCCCACCTTTCCCTATGCTGATGGGAGTCACAGAGCATTCTCGCATTCTTAGGGTAAAGTCAGAAATTGGAAGATGTCCGTACACTGTCTTTCACCAACCCTCCCTGTAACACTGTCCTCGATTTCATTTGCGGCTGATCAGAAGTATCCGCACCAATGTTACCCAAGGCACCCATCCAAGTACACAAGTTCTCTCCAGATGCGAGCACGTGGGTGAGGTTAGCACCCCTTATCCGTGTGTAGCAGATATGGGCGTGTTGTAATGATATAACAATGGTTCAAATGGCTCTGAGCACTATGGGACTCAACTGCCGAGGTCATTAGTCCCCTAGAACTTAGAACTAGTTAAACCTAACTAACCTAAGGACATCACAAACATCCATGCCCGAGGCAGGATTCGAACCTGCGACCGTAGCGGTCTTGCGGTTCCAGACTGCAGCGCCTTTAACCGCACGGCCACTTCGGCCGGCCAATGATATAACAGATGCTTCTGAAGAAGATACGTGTCCAGAGTGAAATTTTCACTCAGCAGTGGTGTGTGCGGGGATATGAAACTTCCTGGCAAATTAAAATTGTGCAGCGGACTGAGACTCGAACTCAGGACCTTTGCCTTTCGCGGGCAAGTGCTCTACCAACTGAGCTACCCAAGCATGACTTATGCCCCATCCTCACAGCTTTACTACCACCAGTTTGGAATGTAGGAGACGAGGTACTGGCTGAAGTAAAGCTTTGAGGATAGGGCATGAGTCGTGCTTGGGTAGCTCAGTCAGTATAGCACTTTCCCGCGAAAGGCAAAGGTCCTGACTTCGAGTCTCGGTCCGGCATACAGTTTTAATCTACCAGGAAGTTTCAAGGAACATGTGGTTTATGCATGATGGAGCTCCAGACAGATGGAGTTTGATGCATTGTACGTAAATCGATTGCGCTATCAATTCTAAATTAGTGTTCTGGCGTCTGGGGTTAGCACTAAGAAGGTATTGATAAGAGAGAAATGATCATGGAACATAAACACATGCATTCCTAAGGTAACATGGTTTTGCACTTAAAACATGCTATAATGCTAGAGTGGTGCTGTTTGGAACCTACTAAACATGTGGATTCCAACGCTATTAGTATTACTATGTAAGAAATATATTTCCAGCGCATGACATACATTGTGCCTGCAAGTTTCTGTATCATAAACTACCGTTATAAACTGTAAAGTGATAAAACTACTATCTAACACACCAAAAAAAAGCTTTTTTTGGAACATAAACACTACATAGGTTTCCAGAGGGGTAAGACGCCCACTGTTTACGAAGTTCATGCCAAATTACGTTTCGGAAATTATAATATGTTCATAACATAAGAAGAATCAGTAACATCTTACAAGGAAATAAACACCGCAGTCAATATCCAGAGGAGATGTAACAGTATTATTGCAGTTTACCACCACCCCAGGTAACCTTCCTGTTGCACACAGAAGTCATGATCCAGTTTTAGGTTCTATTGCTTGTGCATGGGATAACACTGCTTTTTCGCCTTGACACCACATTTCTAGAACTCCTCCTCTCTGCACTATTAAGGTGTGTATATGTAGCGTCAGTCTACTCTCCTCCTCCAGAACGTGCATTTTTTTTATCTTCCCCAAAACTCATTTCATGGTATTTTTCTCTAATTTTATGTATTCTCAGTGAATTTCCTTAACGTTACCATATTTTCACAATTTTACATATTTCGTCGTATTTTCCTCAATTTTTACGTATGTCACATCAGTTTTTCATGATTCTACCAGGTTTTACTCGAATTTTACCGATGTTATGTCATTTTTAATATTTTTTCCACAGTTTTCCTTATATATGTGGTCATATTGCTGACATTCCCATGTGCTGTTTGCTTTTCTTCGAGAATATTTACGCATCTTATACACCAACCCACTAAAAAATCGTAAGACTTACCTCATTGCCGATAATTCATGTGGATGCATTTTGGATAGGACGAACATAAAAAGTATATTAACAGTTGCTTCGTACGTCTATGAAACTGAAGATTCGATGTCTAAAAAGTGACAGAGAAATGCAGGGTACTAAAACAGGTTTTCTATCGATGGACATGTTTCATCAGGTATGATGAGTTGGTGGTATGGAAAGGTTTGCTGTTAACGATCATAGGCAGACACACAGGACACACAGCTATATACGAGTCAATCACAGGTTATACCACACAACTGATATATCCTGAGAGAACAACATAAAAAATGGTTAAATGCATGATGAATAACCTGCAGCAACATTTCCCTCTCTCTGGAATGCATCGTATCCCGTTACAACCACTTTCAACGGATCACTCAATCTACTTTCTCTCACCCTTTAACACAACTCCATGTCAGTTTAGAGGCAGATTGCTCTTTCTTCTAGGAAAGCATCAAAGGCAGCAGTCAATTGGCGTGTATCACTATTACCTCAATAGACATACAGTAGGATGTTGTTAAAAAAACTATACAGCAACTGTCTGTAAGGTATTTGTCTGCTGCCACCACATGGTTGTGATTGGTGGAGAGTACAGAGAAGCACATGGTAAATACACCTAAACAATCCTGCATGGGGTCAAACAAGCGATCGATTCTGATGTTGTATATTGCAGTCACCGCAGCTGGTAATACAACGCTCTTTAGCTAAGAACACTTTATAAAAATTTATAAGACGGTTGCTGATAGCTTTGGAGTCACATTTGGACTTTTGATCCGAAATACATAAATTTTCTGCTCTACAATTGGTGGTAATCCGCGTTAAACATTCTATTCCAACTGCCTTATCACTGTTGACGAAAAATGGCTGTTTCCTTGGTTCCCAGTGCTTTCATGCCAACTTTTTCCCGTATTCTCCTTGTTGTCGCATATTCGTTCCTAAGTACAAGAATTTTCCTGTACCAAGCAAAAGACATGCAAGTACTCACGTATTCCCCCTCAATTTCTCCCTCAGTTTGGCGTATTTTCCCTCAATTTATACGTATTTTTCTTCTTTTTTGGTAATTTCATCAATTTTATGTCACTTCTGCTGATGCGATCGTGACATCACTTCTTGTCATGTATTCTAAAATTGCTTGTAAATGTAGTAAAGTTGTCAACACCTACTGCAAATGCACTATTTTTCTGGATGGACTGCATAGTATAGCACTGTAGTCAAATGCATCCAGTCCTGCCCACCTCTCTGTTCTTGTCTGCGGTAGACGGGGGCTAGTGAAGTGATCAGTGTGCTGCGTGAGCGGGGATGGAAACAGATGTGTGTGTTATGCAAGAAAAGATTCAAAAACACAGGTGTTTGCGTTGGACGTACTGATAACATCCGCGTTCCTACACTCCAATCATCCCTGGATCCCCTCCATGACTGGGGCAGGTGCATTCTGGTATACACGAGCGTACACGACTGCAGTTGCGGCTGTGGCAGTAGTTTTCACCCACCTCTGAACACTGGCGCCAGCAGCGTGTGAGGGGGTTGGCATGCTGTGTGTGGACCTCTGCATGTGAATGTGCGGGATGTGCTTGTGTTTCATCGATCTCTGACGTCTAGCTATGACAACTTATCACTATGAATTTGATCACGATTTAAGTGTGTCGTGTTAAGTGCTTCTCAATACATCATAGCGGTATGTGTTGTTGTTGTTGTTACTATCCTATCATGTGGTACACCCCTCCTCCTTCTTATGAATGGAGTGGAGAGGACCAATATTTTATAATGCTTTAAAAATCCAGTCACAAGTTCCTAACTGAACAATTTATTGCTTCCTATAGTTGTATTACGAGCAAGCATGCGTTCAGTATCGGCAGGCATGGCCTACACCGGTGCAGGTCTCTCATGGATGGTGCCGATGGGGATGCCCAGCAGTCGGCGCATGGCGCGCGCCTCGCAATCGCGAATTTGTATGGTTGGTAGGATTTCTTTTTTTTTTTTTTTCACAAGATATGTTTAGTGGAAATATTATGGTGCAGGAGGGTGTTCGTACTCTCAAGCGTTGGCGTGGGCAAGATTTCGGATATATTTAGCTCTATGACCTATTTGTTGTGGAAATTTCATTATTTGATTTGCATAATGTCTGTGTGTGATACTAAAACACTGAAAATATGTTTTATTATGAAGAACCATCATCGTAAAGAGGTGAGTGCTTTGACTCATGCAAATTGTTAAACAATTAATATGATAGGGTAGTGAAAATGGCTTATTCCACTCTATTTTTTAAGTGGAAATTGCGTGAGATCTCCCTTTGTCTCCTGAATTAGCCAATAGGAACACAGTATATTGAGGAGAGGTGAAGACCTCAGTATTGGTGCAAGAGTGGTACGAGAACACTCTGCATTGTTGCCAGATGTATCCAAGATGGCGGCAATGACGTCATCCAAGATGGCGTCGTGTAGACTTGGCAATAGCACATTACGTCATCCAAGATGTCGGCCATGACGTCATTCAAGATGGCGGATTTTGGCATGAAGTTTGAATTTTGGTGGGAAGAAGGTCAACTGGGCTACCTCCACTAACGTAACCCCCCTCCCCCCCGAAAAATGGTGGGATGTTCAAATTCCAACAGAATAATGCACCACACCACAGTTACCTTTACTAAGCAAAAAGAAATTGCAGGAAGATAGGTCACTTGGGCTACCTCCACTAAACTAAGTCACCCGACCGTCACTTCCTCCTACGAACTGGCGCCAATTTTGAGTTGTGGCAGTAAATAAAGGTCACTTGGGGTTTTGCTACCAATGTAAGAAATTTGCGGGAAGATAAGTCACTTGGGATACTTTCACTCACCTAAATCATCCGACTGCCACCTGCTCCAACAAACTGGCGCGAAGTTTGAATTCCAACAGGATAATGCATCACACTACCGTTATCTCTACTAAGCTAAGAAAATCGCGGGAAGATAGCTCACTTGGCCTACCTACACTAACCTAATTCATCTAACCGCCACTTCTTCCTATGAACTGGCACCAAGTTTGAATTCCAACAGGATAATCCATCACACCGCGGTTATCTCTACTAATCTAAGAAAATCGCGGGAAGATAGGTCACTTGGCCTACCTCTACTAACCTAAGTCACCCGACCACCACTTCTTCCTATGAACAGGCGCCAAGTTTGGATTTTGGTGGTAAACAAACGTAAATTCTCATGTCTCTACTAAGCTACAAAATGGTGCAAAAGAAAGGACACTTGTACTAAACTCAGTCACCCGACCGCCACCTTCTCCTAAGCATTTGGGGAAAAGGACTTGTACATAAATCTTTATTTAGTCATTTTCATGCAGTACGGCCATCCAGTGTGTTCACCATGAGTTCCGGACTCCAACCGACTTAGTACACATCGCCACCACCAGAGGACACTCCCATCTGTGACTTAATCCAAGATGGCGGCATACATTGTGTTCACTAAGAGCTCCAGATTCCAACTGACCTAGTACTCAGCGCCACCGACAGTGGGCGCTACCATGCCGTCAGCTGATGATGTGACTACCGTTACTAAAGATGGTGGCATACATTGTGTTCACCACAAGGCCTGGTACATATTGACACAACTAGAGAGTGCTACTGTGGACTTGGAATGAGTTTTCGCGAGTGCCAAGCCCACCTGTACTTGGAAGGACATAGTTAAAGTCTCCACCACGATCCTCAACCGACCGCCACGTCCCCTTACCAACCCATGTTGGCGGGCTAACGTGCGCTAATGTGTACTAACATGCGCAGTGCATGACGTCATCCAAGATGGTGGGGTGAAATAGCTGGAAAACGACTCTGCCTATGCTAACCATAAGTCATTATTATTTTGCGAGCAATGTCTCCACCACAAGATCTAGACTCCAACTGACCTAGTACACATTACTGTCACCAGAGGGTACTGTCATCCCTCCTATGACCTAATCCCAGATGGTGGTTTGTAGGGGGAAAATGCCGCGAAAATGACTCAGGCTGCATTGGGCTGCTGAGGAAAGTAAGGAAGGAGTGCACTCTATTTAGTTTGGAACACTTTATTTAGCTATGGGGTATATTTATCACACTGACGCAAAACACTCGCCCTGATGTGCTTAGGGTCACAATACACAGTCTGCAGACACGCAAACAACTACTAATTTTCTGAAATAATTTCAGTACAGTCCTGCTGATTGCTCCTAAATAATGCAGCACGGTGATGTGTGGACATGCTGAGTAATTGTAAACCGTCCAAATAACGCATGGCATAGCCTACAGACCCGTTCGCAGAATAATGCAGTCAATGCGCGCAAGCACCCCCCCCCCCCCCCCCACACACACACACACTATGTACACCAGACTGGGAAGACACAGTCGTCAGCTGTCAAACCACACACAGATGCCCAAATGCATGAGGCGGGGACATCCCTTTCATACTTTCATTCCTATCCAAATATGTGTTCACCTAGACGCAAGTGCTGATGGGATATGGCGGGAGCGCAACTGCGAGCCACCGCTGAACGCCATCTAGGCGCCATTGATGACGTGATTGGACAGGAGCGAAGACTTATTTACAGAGCATACATGCTCTAAGCTGGACCGGGTGCATGGCTTCGTCGACCCTCCCTCTAACTGCGATCCGGCAAAGACGCTGCAGAAATCCATTCTACAATATCACAAGCTGCTTTCTCCTTAGCGATTCTAAAGGACCTTGTATGACGTGTGGTTGACGCATCGCCGCACATAGCTACTTACCACTGCAACTACATCTATCGATGGTCTCAATGTTATACTCAAGCCACATTGCTATCTAAAATAATAACCAAATCGAACTCTAGTAAATTGCATATTGTCCCAGAAATACTTAACCTGCGCTTTTGTGGGAGTTTTCTTGTTGTCTCAGCTTGTATGCACGGAAATTCTTGCCCTAACAGAACCTATTTACGGAAATAACGCATAATAACGCCGAATGCACTCTTCCCAGCGATCCTAACGTGATACCCCAGTCCATCACGTGTTACCCTTCCTGCTTTCAACACACACAAACGTTCTCACCGCTATGTATAGGCTCCTATATCCCAGCACAAAGCATATTAATGAATCGAGCATTATGATTGGCTCTTATCGAATTTACCCACCGAATTACTAATACCGCCGATATCGAAGCACCATCCACCTCTTCTTTCTGGGACTTTCAGCAGTAAAATTATTTTACACAAATGGTAAAAATTGCATTGACAGTTAAACCCACAAAGTTGTTTATAGATCATCAAATACATACGAGACTCACAAGGATATTGGAAGCCAAGAGCATATTTACCAGTGTAACTACAATTAAATATTACTATTGCTGCTGCAGTCTGACACTGATCATTGTACAGTTAATGTCTCCTCTCGATGGCTGTGCTTCTGGAACCAATCTCATTATCTATAGCGCACGTAATTTTCCACATAAAAAATCTCTCTCCATTATCGATATGCTGAATCTATACTTCCCTCACGATAGGACACACAGTCATTCTCTCTAGTCTTGCCACAACATAAACCATACTAACTTTACAATGCAATATATATACACATTTTACAACAGATAAGCCACATTAACTTTACAATGCAATATATACTTATTTTACACAAACAGTGCAGTTATCTTTTATATGTGTACAGCACCCGAAAAAATTATTGTATGCCTACACTCACACCAACTTTGTGTCACGATGCTCCCCAGTCCTAGCAAAGCACCGTAAGCCATTTCTTTCTTTCTACAGACGTGACGTTCAGCGCCATACAAAATCATCCCTTTTACATCAGAGCACCCTCAGTGGACTGAAGTCGCTTTTAGAACTCTTCTACAAATTCGAGATCTTTTCCCCTCGGCACAAACGCGTTACTGTTTCTGCTTCGAATCTGCTCGCTTTCTACAGACATGTTGTAATGTTGTTGCTTTAATTTGTTATGAAAGCGGTGGTGATAGACAATAAAAGCGGTTTAAAAGCTGTGAGCTGTCTGGGGAAGTTAACCTTGCATTACTGAGCAACTGTTTCACCAGGTATCCAGTCTAGCTTACCAAATTCCCAACCGGACTAACATTAATTATAATCTTTTAATCGTCATACGACAACCGGTGATATATATATATAAAAAGAGAATTTAAATAAAAAGAAATAAATCAGTTTATATTTGGAAATTTATTTTAACATTGATCATTGAAATTTCAGCATATTAAACTTGAGTCATAACTAAGCTGGTGCCTTATTTAGGACTGTGAAAATGTGAGTTTGTAATCTTACGGAACACATCAAATAGGGAGCCAAGATTGGGAGACTACATACAACACAGCATTCATAAAATAACACACGAAGAACGTTGTAACATATCCAAGAGGAAATTAACCACAACCAACCGATTCAATTTCCACCCAAAGAAGTTACGTTCATAGCGCAATCCTGTCCGTCATGAAATTACCACACACTGGTATACTAAATTCATACTAACTCTCTGTGAAATCTTCCCGAAAAGAATAGCTGAGGGCTACTTTGATGCTTACACCACATGCTTCACGTGGTCAACTTGGTTTACACAAAGAGTGTAACTCCACAATAATTTTGATAATTAAAATAAATTACATCGTAACGCAGTTTACAAAGAAAAACCTTGAACTGGTTACTATCGTCTTACTCTTAACCTGATGGGTCAAACAATTGTATAAGCACGTGGTACTGGTCTCACAAAGGACACCCCACGTGGGTTGAACATAAAGAAAAGTTGCTATATTGAAAAATATTGTCAAGACTAGACGTTATAATCTCACGCACATTTGCATTTAAGATTGATAATCTTAATTAGAGTTACTGATCAACACGTGGTTCCACTTTACTCACAAAGTAGTGACAAAGTAACTACTGGAAGATATTCTGAACTTCACACACGAAATACACTGCATTGCAATTCAAGATAACATTAGATATTTTACATCCAAACCTGAAATAAAGGTGATTAAATTTTCAGTTAGGCTGAACTTGAGAAATCCATTGACCTACGGACTTAGCACACACGCACTTAGCCGGAGATCTTACCACTTCAGACGCTCGCCGCAGACAGACTGCCGTGGTCCCTTCCTGAGGGTGGCTTACAAATACAAACGGAAGTGGCCAGAGGGGCTGCTTCCTATACCAACATGACAAGGGACGGACAGGACCATACTAAGGATAGAAACCTCTCTGATTTTAGAAAGCGTAGCTACCTGTTCCGACGTTGGTCCTACTGTTCTCTAGCAGACAGGCTTGTCTGCTACCCTCAAGCATGCAACTAGAAATACATTTGCTCATTCATCCTCTCACACAGAAGGGAAGGGGGATGACAGTATCTTATCATATACAGTATCTAAAAGAAAGCGGATGTAGGTTCCGTATGAGACTGTGTGACATGAATTACATATAAACTGTGTTTTAAAGTGTAGTAGTGTGACAGATCGTTCTTGTTTATGTGTAAAAGTAACACGTTCCACTACTCAGTCTCCTCCGAGATAGTCAGAAACGCCACAGTAAATTTAGAAGAGGAATTTATGCCGTAAATGACAACAGATTTCAGAAATGAACATGAAAGGAATCCAACAGAGACCTTTCATAACCCCAACGCTCCGGGAAAAGACCGTGCAGGGAATTTTCTGGCCATGCTAGGACATTCCCAAGCAGGCTTCTCACTCCCAACTTAAACCAAAAATGTAAAGAAAAGGCAAAAGGTCACCAGCTACTAGCTAAAAGACAATAATTTCAACACATCTTTAGAATCTACCAATTTCAAAGCGAAAAAAACAATCTGTGCCACCTATTTAAAAGATAGTGTAGACCTAATTCGGTCAGCAAGTAAAAACAATGGTTCCTGTGTCATTAGTATGAAAACAATTTCTGGTTGTTACCGTTATGGAGTTCACCAGTATTTGCTCATTGCAAGAGCCAACTGATCACAGGAAAATTTATGACTGTTTAGTAACAAGTAAAATTTATGAAAATAGCAAAGGTGCCACAGCAATTAAAAAAGAACATGAAAATAACATCAGTATTATAAAGCAGAACATTACAATGCACAATCCGCAAAAGCAAAAAAAAAAAAAAAGATAAGAAAAATTTCAGCATATTAAACTTGAGTCATAACTAAGCTGGTGCCTTATTTAGGACTGTGAAAATGTGAGTTTGTAATCTTACGGAACACATCAAATAGGGAGCCAAGATTGGGAGACTACATACAACACAGCATTCATAAAATAACACACGAAGAACGTTGTAACATATCCAAGAGGAAATTAACCACAACCAACCGATTCAATTTCCACCCAAAGAAGTTACGTTCATAGCGCAATCCTGTCCATCATGAAATTACCACACACTGGTATACTAAATTCATACTAACTCTCTGTGAAATCTTCCCGAAAAGAATAGCTGAGGGCTACTTTGATGCTTACACCACATGCTTCACGTGGTCAACTTGGTTTACACAAAGTTTTACAAAGTGGTTATCGCAAAAAAATTCTATATCTTATAAAACTAATAATTTGTAGAATTAAAGTAACTTTGTGGCACTAATTTAATCACTCTACTATATTTCAGTTCGTTAGCCAACAATGACCACAGTGTCATTATACTGAAACTACAATTAATTATGTGATTGTTACCCTTAAGGGGTTCCTCACAACAAATATGCCCCATGCAAAGGCTAATCGATCACAGTCCAATGAGAATGAATAGCTAGCTGACTGATAAACGAAGCAATGCCACAGGAATGAATTTACGAAACAAAATATCACAAATCTAATACAACACACACAAACAAACATTGAGAAATAAAACAGCTCTGAAAGTAGTGACATGAATTACATATAAACTGTGTTTTAATGTGTAGTAGTGTGGCAGATCGTTCTTGTTTATGTGTAAAAGTAACACGTTCCACTACTCAGTCTCCTCCCTGATAGTCAGAAACGCCACAGTAAATTTAGAAGAGGAATTTATGCCGTAAATGACAACAGATTTCAGAAGTGAACATGAAAGGAATCCAACAGAGACCTTTCAATGTCCAGACTCGGGAATTACAAGAACACACCTATTTTTGCATGGTTCACTATAATATTATACCATTTTCGCGGTGCTTCTCGATATCAAGCACTAGGCGACCTCCTACCGATCGCTGGCGCGACGTAATTCCCAGGATATAGAACTGAAATTATTTCTCTACAAACCACAAACTTTAGCGAGCTGCAGAGTGCTGTAAACCGCTGAGTAACTAGAAACAAACAGACGAAACTGATATTTCCACTCTCGAATACAATGTCGGTGATGTAACAGATTGCAAATCACACCTATAATTTACAAGACATCTAAGGTCTTTCCCATGTCTAGAGAACAGGCAAACGTGTCTTCCACATGCTAGATCCACACACCACATTCGATCTTACCTCAACTAAATAAAAGCGTGAAATGTGCAGTAGAAGTCAACGGAACAATTTACATGGGAGGGAATAACAGACCAGCGCAAACGCACCTTCATACACAATCTTCTCAAATTTCCACTTGATCATGAAAGCCGCCCAACAGATGCTAAGTATTTTTAGTTCGCTATTCAGTCGTCTAGAGAGCGTGAGGCGTGCATATACACAGACATACAGAAAACAGGGCAAACGCTCTCCGAAGGCTGAGGTGGCTAGATACAATCTAGTACAGTGCATTTGGGCTGGGTGTTGGCAGCTGTGCTACATTTACAGGCAATTTTAGAATACAGAACGAGATGGTATGTCGTGATCGCATAGATAGATGTGACCTAAAATGGATAGAATTGCGAAAAATGACGAGGGAATAGATATAAATTGACAGAATGTGCACCAAAATGTTGTGAAATTGAGGAAGTACTTGCGTATATTCTGCCTCATGCGGAACAATTTGTACATGGGAACAAGTATGCAGCAACTGGAGGAATCTGGGCAAACGTTGACATCGAAACGAAGGGAATCAGGGAGGTAGTCAAGTTTTTTCTGTCGAGGCAGTATTATACTGTATGTCTGTTGAGGTACCAGTAATATATGCGAGTTGACTACTGTATTTGATGCTTTTCAGGAGGACAGAGAACCATTCACCTCTCACCTTACTTGCACCTGCATTAAAGGGTAATATAGAGTGAATGGGGTGATCGATTGAGAGAGAGCTGTAACGAGGTACAATTTAATGGTTGACTGATTCATTCTAGAGAAGGAGAAGTTGCTGCAGGTCAATTTTTCGAGTGTTCTGTCCGGATGGTTTAGTCTCGTGATATAGCCTGCGTTCTACTCATATACAACCATGTGTTCTGTATGCGGTTTAAAGCACTACCTACTTGCGATCGTTGACAGTAAACCTGTTGGTCATTAGAGGACTTCCATCTCATGTGTGGTGAAACTTGACACATTCCTCTAAACGAATTTTGATTTATGTGATGTATTCCATCCCCCCTGTCGCATCTTGGGTGTACAATCAAGACTTCAGTGTCATAACTAAGTTAGCGACAGGAGCTTGTGAGGCGTTGCAATCCCTGTGTACACATTTGCCCGACAGATGTGCTGTTTACAGAGTTAGTGATGGAATGACTTGTAATTTTCACATTGTTGAACCATTGAATCCACGAGATTGTCTAACAAATGCGATAAAATTAAGAGCTAAAGCTGATGGAGTTAGCACAAAAATAAAATATATTTATGTATGTAGTCTTTATCCTATAGTGCAATTTTATGACTTTTATCCTGAATGACATCCAAGAGAAATATATACACCAAGATGTTATTCTAAATATTGTTATATTTTAATAAGTAAAGAAGTGCCACCTGAAGGATTGTATCATCCTGTTTTACCAGTAAGAATTAATGAAAAACTGTTGTTTACTTATGTGTCAAATGTGATGAAAAAAATATAAGTAAATGCAGTCACAAGGATGACGAAAAAAGTTTTATTGGTATATGTATGACTGATGAAGTGAAGAAATCTGTAGAAAAAGGATATAAAATTTTAAATGTCTATGGAGTTGGGATTTTAGAAATAAAAGCAACATGCTGTTTACAATTTATGTGAAAGATTTTCTGTAAATAAAATTAGAAACCATTCCACATAATTTTGAAACTGATGAGGAGTATATAAAATCAGTTAAAGAGGAATTAGCTATTGACTTAGATCCTGATAGAACAAAGGAAAATCCAAGAAAACGAGCTGTTGCTAAGATATGTCTTAATTCATTATGGGGGAAATTAGGGCAAAGGCATAGTATGAATCAAACAGAATATGTAACAAATTTACAGCGATTTTATGAGATACTATTGGATGATCGATTAGATAATAGCGATATAAATTTTCTTAAAGACAGTATTGTTCAGATGCAGTTCAATTACAAGGATTATTATGTGGAAAATAACACAGCTACAAATGTTTTTATCGCTGTATTCACTACATCAAATGCAATGCTTAGATTGTATGACATGTTGGATGAACTAGGAGAATCTGTTATATGTTTTGATACAGACAGTATAGCATATATTGATGATGGTGAAAATACTGTGGAAACAGGTTGTATGTTAGGCGAATGGACTGATGAATTAGTAAATTACAGTATTAAAGATCAGGCTTCAACTGCTTCGAAAAGTTATCATTATGAGGAAAATGGTACAAGCACAAAGATGAAAGTAAAGGGATTCATGTTAAATTATAAGAATATTCAAAAGAGAATGGCAAATCTATGATAAGATTAATCAAGAATGAAGTGAAGGAAAAGACACAGAATCAGTCAGATCACTAGAGATGTTGACACTAAAAATCTAGTCAACAAAGAAACTAACAAAGAATTCTCATTTCAGTATGATAAAAGAGCAGTTCTAGAAAATTATGATACGGTACCTATGAATATTAAAAAATATTCTTTATTTAATAAATTTTAATTAGTTTAAAGCTAATTTTCTACATCTCCTAATGTAATAATAAAATTCATACCACATTTTTGTACCAATGATATAAATTTATTAGTTGATTTTTGTTGTATTCTCAAACTTTTAAATCTCTAATTATTGACTGAGAAACTATTAAAACTACGAAAAGGATTTAATATATTTTTGTATTATTTTTGGTAAATTATTTATTGGTAAATTATAATGCGCTACTTTTTTTAGAGTCATAAAAAAGAGAGAATCTGAATTTTCTATTCCCTCTCATATTTCAGTATCAGTTCTGTCATATCTATTAAATCTCATTTCGTATTCTTCTTCATAAATTTGCTTTCATATATTAATACTTCCACTATGGTCCCCACTTCTCAAATGTTCTAAAGTTAAAGATGATTTAAAATATTCTTTCCAAATATTACATTGAGCATGCTTCTCTCTTCGTTTATTATTTCTGTCAACTAGAATATCAAATTTAAATTCATCCCATACATTAGTCATATTTATGTTGAGTGAAAACGTTTACTATAATTATTTTTTATTCTACAGGGTGAAGCGAAATTCGTGCACTCCGTCTTCGCAGCATAACTTCTCACATGCCAATGATAAAAAAAAAGTCTATCACAAAATTTCGTCTAGCGAGTACATGTGGCAGAAGAAGGACGTTAAAGAGTGGCAATCTGGCAACACCGGAATCAAATCTGTGGTAACTACTTCTGTCAGCAGATGTTAGTGGTGCTGTAAAGTTGGAGCAGTGAATAGAGTTTTGGGTTAGCATGCAGGATGTCGACAGTTCCATCCCTGGGCTACAGTGCATTATTGACTTTCTCACATTTCATACTGTAATATACACCGTTTCTTAGGTCACATGGATCCTATGTTTATAACATTTTGTAACGCTAAACATAACAAATACGTGGTTAGCCTAATAAGAAATAGACAGTGAAACAAACGACCTGTCACAGGACAGAATAACTACAAAAGTAATATCAATTTCGAGATGCTAAAGGTTATAGAACAGTAGAGTAACATAACGTCTACTTGTCATTTGTACTACATGTAATATGAGCACTCAGATGTCACACGTTAGCAATCAGTGACAATAATAATGTTCATATGAATGGCTGCATGACCTTCACAACAGAATATGTTGTCCTCATAACAACACATGCTGAAAGCGGCCTCCCTGCACGTCCAAACATTGCACAACCCACCAGATCATACAGTTCTGGAACCTTAACAGAAAAGCTGCGTCCACAGTAACAAGAGCAGCACGAACATATGCTACCAATTCTTCCACATTCGTCGGTGGAGTATAGTACATGTGCTCCTTCATATGCCCCACAGGGAAAAATCCAGGGGATTTAGGTCAGGTGAATGCGGTGGCTGTACAACTGGACCTCCACATTCGAGCCATTTCCCTGGAAATGTTCCGTCCAAATATTGTCGCACATTAATTCCAGAGTGTGGAGGTGGACATCATGGAGTGAAACATCTTTCAGTGCATCAGGCAGATATTTTGAGAGGAATGCGTGATAATTTCGTGCAGTCAACATGTAGGGGCCCAACACATGTTGCCCAATATTCGGGCTCAGATGTTGATACCAAAGCGAACTTGATACCCACGGTCGCAGATGACGTATGCGTTAATCTCATACCAATGGTGGACATTATCCATGTTGAAGACACCCTCACGAGTGAATCCTGCTTCGCCCGATCGTATTGCAGTGTATACAAAGTCATTGTTGGCTTTCTGCTGTTGTTGGAACCATTCACAGAATTGCCTCCTCTGATGCCGATCTGCAGGATGCAGGTGTTATGCGAAAGCATAACGATAGGGGTGCAGCCCATGCTCATGCATCACGTTAACAATAGTGTGTTGTGAGATGCGCAGCTGCCTTTCTACGCTACATGTACTTTGCTGAGTTTCTTGGTGTATGACCTCCAGAATACTCGTAGCTTCCTCAGTAACTGGAGTACAGCGAGGACGTGGATGACCTCTGTCACGTAATGGTGGAAGGAGAGAACCTGACTCCTGAAGACACAGCTCCAGATGACGAAATACATTTTTATCTGGCTGGCGGCGACAAGGATATCTAGCAGCATATTCACGAGTGGCAACACCAGCCCAGTTATCAGATGCACCAAGGACCAGAAGCCACATATTCATCATTTGTGTATGCCATACGTCTGCCACACTGGTTTATAGGTTTACAATGAGAGAATTCGATACGTGTACGCATGTATGTTGGAGTCTGTCACGGGCTCGTTACTCCGCTCGCAACTAGTCCCTGTCTGGTGGACAGCGCATACAGTATAAACACGCTGTCAGTACTGCACGCTGTTCCACCTAATGCAAATTATCCCTGTGACAGATATTGTTCTGCACGAATCATCCCGACACCGCTAATTGTGAAATGTTCGGCTTTGAGTCACACTGTTTCCCTAACAGTAACAGACGTGATGTTTCCACAATCCCATTGCTAGAATAATAATAATAATAATAATAATGCATTGAGATACGTACTAAACAGAATGCGGTACCAGACTCAATGTTGAAACGCATAATTAGTGGGACCATGGTGATAACACATACAAATGGTAACCGAGTTTAGACACTATTTGCAAAGCACGTTGCTAGTCCCACTGGTAACGTAAATGTAATGGACCTGCAAGAGGCAAGAATAATAGTTTGTACTAATCTATGGGACCATTGGAGGAGGGTACAAGGTAAACAGGTTTTGCATATAGTAGATGAAGTGGTGCAAATAAATTCACATCCACGACGTGGAAAGGGCTTCTTTCAAAGCTGAGCAATCTTCCATTTCTACGATTGTAGTACGTAAGTGCAAATGTTTTCTAGAGGACCCGCTGCAATCGCTGTTGACGATTAAGATGCCAGATACCGTACCACCTGGACTACATTTACCAAACAAAAAACGTATGTCCCAACCCAGGATCGAACCATCGATCTCCTGCATGCTAACCCAAAACTCTATCTACAGCACCAAGCGTGCAGCTCCACTAATTCGGCCTGACAGAGGTAGATACCTCACATGTGATTACAGTGTTGCCAGATTGCCTCTCTTTAACATCCATTATTTGCCGGATGTACTCGCTGGACGAAATTTTGTAAGAGACTCTTTTTTATCGCTGGCATGTGAGGAGTCGCACTGCGAAGCCCGAGTGCACGAATTTCGCTTCACCCTGTATATAAATGGAAACTCTACTGAAAATGCTTAATAATACAAGCAATTCTAATTTGTTTAAAATGATTAGTGAGCTAGAAGTAAATGAATTGTATTACGTTGCGGTGTGTGAATATTTAAAAACTAGATATGGAGAGAAAATTTGTATGGAACTTCACAGTAAATTTAAAATTATTTTACTAGACAGGTTTAATAAAACAATAGCTAATTAGTCTTTCAGTTTTCTGAAGATGGTAATATTAAGCTTAACTATAAAGGAATGAAGAGAACTAAAAATAACGATAACGAATTTCAAGATCTGGAGTTCACTGTGTGAGTAAATTTTTAATCCCTAGGTGATCTCAGGTTCAAATTTTCTATTATAATTTCATTGGTTTAATTTTTGTATTTATTTTTGAAAATGGGTGGGTTTCATCATTAAATAATCCCCTAGTGCACTGAACGTAGCAACTTACTACTTCCTTTGTTCCAGTTGCGTTGTTCCTGTGCACGTATTAATCTTTGTGTTCCCTTACGTTCTGTGAGGGGCAGTGGCTTCTGTACCACATAGTGAGGAAGCTGTCCTTAATGGCCTGGGCTAGGTCAAAAACACTGCTAATATATCTTGCTGATTCGATGCTCGACTGTTACTTCTAAACCTATTATAAGAACTAACCAAGATCTAGCGAAATGTCACAGTCACAGTAAATGCTAAATTACCCAGTTCGTTGTGCTAATAGGTACTTACAGGGAAATTACACGTTCCCTATACGTGGGATTTAGATACATTACAGGTACAATAATTAGGTTAGGATACACAGCCTGACAGAAAAATTGTAGCACCAGCAGGGAGGATAAGACGCGGAATTAAACTTCATGGGTTGAGAGAGTATGCAATGTTACTGCGGTGATTACAAAATAGTCAAATAGAAAAAGAACTCGGCATCATGAGAGCACATATTAGTCATGCATATAAGTGGATGGATGCACTGCACTGATTCAGTTGGAAACTGTGTCATAAGGCCGTTGTATCCTCCTCTGAGACAAACTGACCCACAATGGATGTAACGGGTCCTTGATACCCTGGATACTGACACTGGGATGGATTTGATGTCTGAGCTGGTTCCATAGATGTTCTACAGGGGAGAGATCTGTGGATCTTGCTTGCCACTGGAGTACCTCAGCATCTCACAGGCGGTTCATGGAGACACGTGTCACATGTGGACAAGCATTGTCCTGCTGAAAAATGGCAACACAATATAGTCATACCAACGGTAACTGATGAGGGCGTAGGATGTTTCACATACTTTTGTGCCGGTAGGAGTTCCTACAATCATTATCAGCTGTGACCTGAAGTCACACTCAATGGCTCCTCGCACCATGATGCCACTACTAACACCGCTTCTACAAAACTTCGAAAGAATTGTACCTCTCCTCAGGGCGGAGCCATACTCGCTGACGTGAGAGGTCTGGGATAGTGCAGAACCAAGACTCATCCCTGAACACCGTGCGATGCCATTCATCAGGAGTCCTTGTTTCTCGATCACAGCACCATTCCAAACGTAGCCGTTCGTGTTATGGCAACCTGTGCATGTAACATATTCCCTAGTCCGGCTTATTCTTGTCTCTGACCAATGGTGCAGGATGACATAATGTTGCAAGGATCCCATTACTCATTCTCAGATTGAAAGTATAGATGTGAAGAGGTTCTAACATTCTGCGTGGTTTTTGTTTGCTGGAGGTCGTGTCTCCCTACCACTTTCGCGCAACGACGCTCTGAGCGTGTTTTTTAGGGAATTGACTAGTTTGAACCTGGGACCTGTTGCTGGTAAGGAGACGACAGACCATACATGACATGTAGAGTTCAGTGAGACTAGCGATGATATAACCAAATACTTAATGATTTCAGCGTCAGCTCCACTGCACTCCCTGTAAAAGAATCTTAATACTAAACAAATTTAGTGGAAGGGGTTCAAGGCTTTCCTATTTTTAGTTAGCTGGTAAAATAACGTCGAAAAAGCAGTTAAGTTTACCACTGGAAATTTTATTCTACTCACAAAACATTGTTTATAAATTGCACTATTGATAAAAGGAAATGTTTTAATACAGGATGATAAAAACCAACTGCGTTCAACAAAAATGTGAACGAATATTCCCTGAATGGGTTTCCAAGTTCTACAATGGATCGAAGGATGACCTATGCCATATCACATCTATAATCTAGGTTTAAATTAAGTTTCACAAAGGAGAAAACTATCAAAATGGTCTACAGTGACCCTCAATTTTCTTTAATTACTTATCTAACTTGTCGTAAATTACAATAATTATATAACTGAAAAATCATCGCATTTCAGATTTTAACTTACGTAGCAAATGTGAATACCATGAGCTTTAATTGACGATCGACACTAGTATTACGCAAAATGGGGGTGTAACAGATGAGACTTCTGCAGTTCTGAGTGAAGCTTTATGCGCTGTTATGTGGCATCGCGTGCGTTCATTACCTTGTCGTTGGTTAGGCAGTGTCAGGGGGCGTCGGTCGGCACAGCTCCACGCACCTCGCCGACTCGGAAGCAATTCTCTCCTAACTTCTCCTTACTACAATTTACCGAAGTTGGTTTAATAAAAAACTATCTGGCTGTGTTTTCATCTGACCAATCAGGGTCTCAATGTTAACCTTAAGCTCTGCCTACAAAAATTCTGTCTATCCAATGAGAAGCGTTATACTTTTCGTGGTGGGGCAATGTTTTTAAAGTTTGCAACGTAACAGAGACGCGAAAAAGTCTCACGCTAAAACTTGCAGCTGGTGTGGCCATTTTAGTGTTATCGTAAGATCTATACTGTTCTTCTGGAGGGCTCTATCTTTTAACATGGGCTGGGGGGTGGTCCTGGCGGTTAGCTGGCGACGTGGGTGTCCGTCCCTTATTGTAGGGCCTTCTAACTTAACACGGTTTTGCTCTCGGCTTCTGTTCTCGTTTCTCCTCTCGGAACTGCGTCTGTCTCACGGTGGGAAGGTATGACATGCATTTAGGCATTCTTGTGTTAGTCTGTAGTATTCCATTTGCTCACTCGTTACTCGTATTACTTTGGTTAATTTAACGTCACGATTTATTCGGAGCTATGTGACATACTACTGGATTTGCTTATCATGTCAGGGTTTTCATGGAAGATGTTGGATTTGCCTGACACCTTACATATCACCACCCTTCAAACTTAATTTTTGCACTGAAGTTAGGCAATGGTTGAATCGTTGTCTAAGTCAGTCAAAAATTATTCCTTTATCTAAATTTTGTTGCCTACTGTTCAGCCACGTTCTTTTGGTTCTATGCTAGTTTGTATTACTAATTTATATTTTTATATTCTTCCACATTATTCTCAAAAATATGTTTATATTGACAAGAGAAGAATATTTTTATGCTATTATTATTATTATTAATTTTTAATTATTTTCTTTCTTTATTTAAGTGTGAAGTTTGTTTTTTAAGAAGTTTGTTATCGAAAGTGAGGAGTCTTTCACATCGATTTTCTTAGAAATATTTTTTTTATAAATGTAGTAATTAAGTAAAATCTATTCCTAACACATTTTCTAAATATCAAGTACCAGTAAAATGTTTTTGTTTCTAGACACTCATTTCAACATTGTTACACTAACAAAAAAGAATTATTTCCAAGAATTGCTTTGACAAAGAAATATACATACACAAGTATTGAGATATTATCCTAACAAACGGCACAAATGTTAAAAAAAAAGGGAAAACATCCAACAAGATAATTTTTTATTCTTTGTTCTTATAAGGAGAAAATAAGTAAAATATAGTTATTCTTTTATTTTTATGAGGAGAAAATAAGTGGCATATAGTTTTAGTGTTTATTATGCCTTACTTTTGTTCTTTACATACTGTCCATTTCAGAACTAATGACTTATTTTTATCGATAGTCTATTTTTTACTTGAGTCCATAGTCAATGACTGTTATTTTGTAGTTTATTAGCTGCCTGGTGTGCTTAACTTATTTAGTTTTTCACACGTTTCTTTTTGCACAATTCCTACATCACATAATTTGATTTCACACATTCACACAATCCTATGAATGTTTAAGTATGAGGTTGGCGGATGTTTCTGCATGAAGGAGATGGATGTGGGCAAGTATTTGATGTACAGCTTCGTTCGTCGTTCCTTGTTGGCTTTGCAGGTATGTGTTGCTGTTGTGGAGGTCCCATAATGTAAAGGAGCTGTGAGTTCAGAATCTCGTGTTTTACTGGCTTTGTATGCGTGAAAGTCATCGTTATGTGTCGCTGAAAGCGGTCGTTTTTCGTTGTAATATTTCGCAGACAACTAGTTTACAATAGGATAGGGATTTGGGAAGGTATGTCGTCTATTCTTCACCCATCTTCTTTCCTGGTCTCAATCTTGCGAATCTTCAACTTCTGTTCTTCCTGCTTTTTCTCTGCGTATTACTTGATTCTTGGTTCTTCTCTGGGCAGGATATGGAAATATTTATTGATAACTAGTCGCTTTGAAGTTCTCCTCTTAGTAACAGTTTGATAAATTTCCAGAATGAGATTTTCACTCTGCAGCGGAGTGTGCGCTGATATGAAACTTCCTGGCAGATTAAAACTGTGTGCCCGACCGAGACTCGAACTCGGGACCTTTGCCTTTCGCGGGCAAGTGCTCTACCAACTTTTTTTTTTTTTTTAAATCTCGTTTTGTTCGTTTCAACTGTTCGTGGCGGACGTCACCTGACGCCCGCTGAAGTTCGTTATTGGTCCATTCACTCAGTTTTTTTATTACAGAGGGCAGCTAACCCTCTGACCGAACACGCTGAGCTACCGTGCCGGCTGCCAAACTGAGCTACCGAAGCACGACTCACGGCCGGTACTCACAGCTTTACTTCTGCCAGTTTTAATCTGCCAGGAAGTTTCATATCAGCGCACACTCCGCTGCAGAGTGAAAATCTCATTCTGGAAACATCCCCCAGGCTGTGGCTAAGCCATGTCTCCGCAATATCCTTTGTTTCAGGAGTGCTAGTTCTGCAAGTTTTGCAGGAGAGCTTCTGTAAAGTTTGGAAGGTAGGAGACGAGGTACTGGCAGAAGTAAAGCTGTGAGTACCGGCCGTGAGTCGTGCTTCGGTAGCTCAGTTGGTAGAGCACTTGCCCGCGAAAGGCAAAGGTCCCGAGTTCGAGTCTCGGTCGGGTACACAGTTTTAATCTGCCAGTAAGTTTCAGTTTGATAAATTGTTTGAGCCCTCATACATTTTTTGCATTTGACTAATACTGTTCTAATTTGTCTTTACATATTAGGAAAATGGCTTGTTTGTTTTATTTTTAAAAAGCATTTCTTTGGTCCAAAGTGGCCATTACTTAAATGTGTATACCATATGTACTTATTAATTAGTTCATCTGGGATATAAATTAACCATTCATTCGTTGCAACATTTCGTCTAAAAAATAAAACATTGTTTTTTACGAGATAGTGCTGTCGAATGTCTGGAAAATCCTTACTTCTTCACTTGTGTTTGATTCCTAGTATTTTGGGATCCTTGTCCTGTTCTTTGCCTATGTTTTTCAATGCTGTCGTTTTCGAAAGGTACTTGTTTCATATAGTACATTGTAAACTGGTCTTCTGCTGCTTCCAAACCTATGTTATTGGATGCACCCTGTGGACATCGTGATAAAGCATCTGCTAATACATTCGCTGGTCCTGGTATGTGTGTAATAGTGAAGTCAAATTCTTGTAGCATTAACATCCATCTGGCTAACCTCCCATGAGTTAGTTTGGCGGATAACAGAAATTCTAATGCTTTGTTGTCAGTGTATACTTTTGTTTTTCTTCCGAATAGGAAGTATCGAAAACGTTGCAAGCCCCATACAATGGCCAATGCTTCCAGCTCCGTGACTGAATAGTTTTTCTCGCTTTTTGTGAGTATCCGACTGCCAAATGCAATTGTTCTATATGATCTTAGCCCTGCCTGTTCGTATTCTTGGAATGAAACAACTCCTAAACCTGTTTTCGCGCTATCAGTGGCCATACAAAAATTTTGTGTTAGATCAGAATGTGCTAAAATCGGTGCTGTTGTTAGTGCGTTTTTCACTTTTAAAAATTCTTCATTGGCTTGTTGATCCCATACCCATGGCGTGATTTTTCCAGTCAATGCACATAGGCGTGGTGTTGCGAGAGAGTCGATCCAAATAAATTTTTTATAGAATCCGGTGAGACCTAGAAATCCTCTAAGAGTTTTCTAATTATATGGAGTACATAATTCTTTGATTGCCGTTAGTTTTTCTGGGTCGGGCATTACCCCTTTCTCTGAAATTATGTGTCCTAGAAATTTGACTTCTCGCCTTCCAAATTTGGATTTTGTTATATTTACTGTGACCCCATGCTCTTTCATGATCTGTAAAAACTGATTTAATGTGTCGTTGTGATGTTCCCAAGAGGGTTCTGCTATAATCACATCATCAACATAACAAGTAATTTTTTGTAAAATTTCAGGACTGAGTATAGTATTAAATCTCCTAATAAACGCTGCTGATGATATGTTTAAACCAAATGGCAATCGTTTGAACTGGTAACATCTACCGAATACGATAAATGCTGTAAATTTTCTACATTCTGGGGCCAATTCTATTTATCAGAAACTACTCCGTAAATCAATTGATGAAAATATCTTAGCAACGTGGAAGTTTTGTATCAATTCCTCTAATTTTTAAGGGAGATCTGTCTCAGTGATTATGATTGTGTTGATCTGTCTGGAATCAAGCACTAACCTGATGCTCCCATCTCGTTTTTGTACAATATGGAGTGGGCTGTTATATGTGGAGGTAGCTGGTTCAATAATATCATCATCTAACATTTTAGATATCTCCTGGAATACTTTATTTCTGTAGCTTAATAGGATTGTATAGGGTGGGACTCTAAATGGTTTGTGCTGTTTTACTTCAAACTTGTACTGAAAGTGTTTAATGCTGCCAGTCTTAGGTAAAAATACCTCTGCTTTATCTCGTAAAAATCCTCTAATTCTCTTTTACTGTGTTCCGAAATACCTTGAACTTCTTGCAATTTTTCGTCGATTTCTTTATGGACTTCTAACATGAGTTGAGGCGATTCCCCCTTATGTGCATATCATTCTAATTCTTCATCCTCTTTATCTCGCATCATTCTTAATTGTTTGTTTATAACTGGTATTTCTTCTAATTTTAGCTTTTGCTCAAAGAGAAATGTGACATTCCCGAATGTTACGCTACCTTTCCCCATCTCTATTATCGCTCCTCTCTCATTTAAAAAATCTGCACCTATAATCACATCTACAGTTAGTTTAGGTATAATCACGAAGTTGGCTTCGATCTTTTGACCTTGACACGAAAGAGTTAACCTTGTTTGTCTCGTAACTTCCACAGCATTGTTTCTAATAGGACCTCTTACTTTAATCTTACGTGTTTTCAGAACTGGCAATTCCTCATTGGCATTACACTGCATGAATAAATTTTCTGAGATCGCAGTCAGTTCACTTCCGCTATCAATTACAATATTGACTGGAATATGCTTTAGCATGGCCTTCACAATTGGTTGAATTTGAAAGGGTTGGTTCTGTTCTTCTTCTTCTATCATCAACGAATCATCCATTGAATCATACATGAGTCTTTTCAGGAATTTCCCTTGTGAATTCGAACTTTCTGTAGGATAAGCTTCGACTGCTACTTCTCTCTCTTTTATTTCCTCTTCTCTATTTCTTCCTTCATTTACGCTTTCTTCAACATCCTCTACTTTTTCCTCATCCTCGTCTATCTTCTCCTTCTTCGTCGCTACTTCCACATAATCGCATCTAAATGCTCTGATTATCGCTTCATAACTTCCTTCATTATATACGTTGGGTTGTGTGCCCACTAGTAACTTCCTCATTGAATTCGCTTTCCCTGGTTTACATCTCAAATAGCTCTGCAATACTCATTACTTCGTCCTTTCCTCCTACATTCGTTGTGCATGCCTCTGGTAATTCATCTTCCTCGTCAGTATTCTCCCAATTAATTTCGTCCCAACACGATATTGTTATTTTCCTGTCTTCGTTTTCATCTGGTCCCTGCGGTTTTGCTTCTTCCTTCTTCTCTTCTCGTGATAAGGTATTTACCTCTCTGTTCAAGGTGCTACAATTGTCCTGGGTCGGTGCGTCATTCTCTTTGGCATGGGCGCTTAGCTGTCCATTCGAACGTTTATCGGGGTTTGGTGGTCTTACCTCCACCTCTTCTGTCTGTATTCTCTTTTCTTGCTCCGCTTGTTGATATTGGTTTCTTTGTTGATAATTTGTCGGTCTATTGGCGCTCCAATACCCGTTCCGGTTGTCGTTATTCCCTCTGTAATAGTTGTTGCCATTCCTGGGTGAATTATAGTTATTGCCATATTCTCTTCTAAATCCATAACCGGTTCTTTGTTGAAATCTGTTGTCGTTTCTTGGTGCGAAGTTATCACGTGGTCCGTAATTATTGTTTCTTCTTACTTTGTCTTGTGGATTCCACTGCCTTTTGCTTTCGTTTTCACTTGCGGTTCGTCTTTTTCTTGCGTCATCTTCCGAAAATATGAACTGTAGTTCCCTTAGAATACCTTTAAATGCTTCGACGTCATTGCCTCCGCGACCTACTAATGATTGCTGGTATTTCAATGGTAACTTCATCGCGCATAATTTAATCAACTCTCCGTCACTGTATGGTACACTAAGCATTGATTTTTCTTTACCATTAATTCGAAAAATTTCACGGGACTCTTCTCTCCTGAATTTTCAAAATATGGGTTCTGTAATAATTCGTACTTCACTCTGTTCTGTGCTTCGCTGGACCGATATCGTGAGAGAAACTTCTCTCTGAAATCTTCGTACGATCGGTTTGTCGGTGCAACATTTTGCATGGTTTCTGCGACTGTTCCTGACATGTGTGCACATATAAAGTCTAATTCGTGTGGTAGCGTCCAGTGTTCTGGTAATCCTACTCGGAATTGACCAATAAAAGTTCGTGGATGTAATGAGTTTACTTCTCGGAAGTGTTGAAATTTTCTGACTGTGAGGAAATGATCGTTATCGTACTTCGTCATAGTTCCATATGAAATTCGCGATTCTTCGCCACTTTTGTTTCTGATCATTTCTCCCGTCGTTCTTTCCGGTTGTGGTAGATCCATTGGATATTGTCCACTGTAACTTTCGCCTACCCTTGCGTAGTATCGTGCCGTTTTTTCATCAAGAATTTCGAAACGTGTTTGTTGCGGTGCAGGCTGTCTGATTTCACGTATGTTATTTTCCGCCTGTGATTGGAATCGAAAATGCATGATATCTTCGTTAATTGTTTGTTTTTCCGGTGCTGTTACTGATACGGATGTGGTTGCAGACTCAGTGCTTGTTCGATCCTGTTCACTACGCTCTTCAATAGTTTGCAACAACTCTGTTCGCAATTTCTGAAATTGTCGCTTCGTTTGCGCTTCTATTTTGACTATGCGGTTATCATATCTTTTCAGCGTTGCTTTTGTGATACGTTTGTGTAACACACTGTTTTCAACAATTTCACGCGCTGAACCTGCTGCTTGTCTAGTAATTACGTTTATCTGTTTCTCTAGTTTCTTGACTTCTCCCTGGATGTTGTTACGTAATGTTTTGATCTCGTCCTGAGTGTCATTACGCAATGTTTGTACGTCCGCTTGTACCTTGTCAATGTCTGTTCTCAATTGATTGTGACCTGTTACTAAGTTTCCTATCACTTCTCCAGATTCTTTTGCCTCGTCTTCAATATGACATAGGTGTAACTGAATTTTTTGTTTTGTTCTTTAATCTCACGAACTTGTCTCGTGGTTTCTGCAATTTGTTTCGTCGTTTCTGCATTCTCAATTTTAATTTGGTTCGCAATTTCTTTATTTTGTCTTGTCATGGTTTCCGTCATTAATTGTAATAATTCTGCCAGATTGGTGGGTCCTATTGCGTTTTCTTCCGACGTCCTACGCTCTGTGTTTTCGCCCAAGTGTTGGTTTGCAACCGATTGCATTGAACTGTGCGGTGACACGTTTCTGCTCGAATTCCTTGTACTCTGTGGTGAGGGAGCTCTGATTACTTGTACTATGGGTTCTATGTATTCAGGACACCAGTTAGAATCCTCATCGACTGTATCTCTACTTTCCTGCTCCTCTGTCGTATGCTGACCTAGGTTTTCTGTGCCTTGGCGTACATTATCCTCGTTATGGTGCGTTATCTGTCCTATTTCTCGCGATACTGCATCGTCTGTTGTACTGTCCTCTACTCTCTGTCCATCTTCATGTTGGGTCTCTACCTCAATTCAGTCAAGGTCTCGATCTGCCATTGCTAATCTTTCCGAAGCCCTTATTTTCTGTTTTAAAAGCAATTCACGCGCCCTATGTCGCGTCAACATGCGCTCATACGATCTCACGCGTTTCATAAACTTTTTGCACACACGACTTGACAATCCATTCACTTACTTGTTGGGTCAGAACCAGCTTGTCAACGATGTATCCGCCACCTGTGCGCTTGTATTGGAGAGAAAACTTAATTCTAACAATATTAAAATTCATAACTTAATTATGCCATTGTCTCTGCTAGAATGTCTCACGTTCTATTGAATACTTTCTTACTATCTATCGTTGCAGCTACTGTTTTCGACTATTTATAACTTTAGGAAAAAAAATTTGTTACAAAAATTTTTCAACAAGATATTTTTCTGACCTAGTTAGGCATGTGGTCGACCTTCAATCATGGTATTTTACCATCCTGGCAGGGTCGCCATTCTCTAACATTCTGTGTGGTTTCTGTTTGCTGGACGTCGTGTCTCCCTACCACTTTCGCGCAACGACGCTCTGAGCGTGTTTTTTAGGGAATTGACTAGTTTGAACCTGGGACCTGTTGCTGGTAAGGAGACGCCAGACTACACATGACATGTAGAGTTCAGAAGAGTTCAGTGAGACTAGCGATAATATAACCAAATACTTAATGATTTCAGTGTCAGCTCCACTGCACTCCCTGTAAAAGAATCTTAATACTAAACAAATTTAGTGGAATGGGTTCAAGGCTTTCCTATTTTTAGTTAGCTGGTAAAATAACGTCGAAAAAGCAGTTACGTTTACCATTGGAAATTTTATTCTACTCACAAAACATTGTTTATAAATTGCACTATTGATAAAAGGAAATGTTTTAATACAGGATGATAAAAACCAACTGCGTTCAACAAAAATGTGAACGAATATTCCCTGAATGGGTTTCCAAGTTCTACAATGGATCGAAGGATGACCTATGCCATATCACATCTAAAATCTAGGTTTAAATTAAGTTTCACAAAAGAGAAAACTATCAAAATGGTCTACAGTGACCCTCAATTATCTTTAATTACTTATCTAACTTGTCGTAAATTACAGTGGCTGATGTGGCTTCTCAATAATTATATAACTGAAAAATCATCGCATTTCAGATTTTAACTTACGTAGCAAATGTGAATACCATGAGCTTTAATTGACGATCGACACTAGTATTACGCAAAACGGGGGTGTAACAGATGAGACTTCTGCAGTTCTGAGTGAAGCTTTATGCGCTGTTATGTGGCATCGCGTGCGTTCATTACCTTGTCGTTGGTTAGGCAGTGTCAGGGGGCGTCGGTCGGCACAGCTCCACGCACCTCGCCGACTCGGAAGCAATTCTCTCCTAACTTCTCCTTACTACAATTTACCGAAGTTGGTTTAATAAAAAACTATCTGGCTGTGTTTTCATCTGACCAATCAGGGTCTCAATGTTAACCTTAAGCTCTGCCTACAAAAATTCTGTCTATCCAATGAGAAGCGTTATACTTTTCGTGGTGGGGCAATGTTTTTAAAGTTTGCAACGTAACAGAGACGCGAAAAAGTCTCACGCTAAAACTTGCAGCTGGTGTGGCCATTTTAGTGTTATCGTAAGATCTGTACTGTTCTTCTGGAGGGCTCTATCTTTTAACATGGGCTGGGGGGTGGTCCTGGCGGTTAGCTGGCGACGTGGGTGTCCGTCCCTTATTGTAGGGCCTTCTAACTTAACACGGTTTTGCTCTCGGCTTCTGTTCTCGTTTCTCCTCTCGGAACTGCGTCTGTCTCACGGTGGGAAGGTATGACATGCATTTAGGCATTCTTGTGTTAGTCTGTAGTATTCCATTTGCTCACTCGTTACTCGTATTACTTTGGTTAATTTAACGTCACGATTTATTCGGAGCTATGTGACATACTACTGGATTTGCTTATCATGTCAGGGTTTTCATGGAAGGTGTTGGATTTGCCGGACACCTTACAGGGTTACGGTGTGCCAGGTGCATAATACGGTGATCCTCCTTTGTGGTGGTCAAATGAGGCCGATCAGAACCGTTACAACAAGTATGCCTGCCACGACGTTCCTACACATCTCAATATTGCATGATCTGACCAACCGGTGAAACAGCGATCCGCAACGAGAACCCTTTCAATATCTGATGCTGTTCACGCCCCTTACATACCCTACCAGGCATGGTAACAACACTAATGCACTCTGGTTGACCGTTCTGTCACTGAGAATTGCAGCTCTTATTATTTACATACCCACCGATGATATATGTGCCTTCAAAGTTACACTGACATCCTACCATGTCTTCTGGGTGCTTCACTCTTTTGTCAGGAACTGTAGTTTGCATGTTACAAATTTCATGTTCTATGGACCTTCGTGTAGGCGGCCACAATTTGTTTTTAACTTCTTAGAGCATCTACTGCCACAAACAGGGCCAATTCAATAAAAATTTTCCACATTGGCGACTTATAATTTGGCGCCCTTCCCTCCCCCCTTCCCTTGCCTCCTCGTACACTTTCACTCGTATCAGTTTTTGCTACTAATTGTGATACACACTGTATACAAATCTTGAACGTGGGCGAGCAGTTGAGCTCGCGGCCCCAAGTGGCAGCTAGTTAATTGAGCTTTAAACAGGTCGTGGCCTGGTCAAAAAGCCTGTTGACATGACGCAGAGCAGACAAATGTGACGCCTTCACTGCGCAGCTGATGGAGCTGGTGCGAGATTTCCGGTTCTTCGATTTAAACTTATCATAGTGGGTGATTTTGCTAAGAAAGAGGAGTGATGTTTTTGCAGGTTAGTGGGCGCTGGCAAGGTTCTCACCACATGGACATGGTCGCTCATAGGCGTGAAACCTTGGCTCCTGAGAATGTGGCTCAGGTACTCAACACTGCATGTTTCTAACTGACGACATACGCATTTTTCTGAGGGCAGTTTGAGAAAACATTCAAAGTTCCTAATGAGTTTAGCATGTCATCCCTGCTACATAGATATTACCCAAGTAAATAGCACACTGCGGAATACCATGAACCAAACGCTCTAAGTATCTCTGAAATATGGCTGGGGCGCTAGTAACCACAAACAGTAAGCGATTATACTGGAATCTGTTAAATGGCTAACTGAAAACCTGAAACTGCTTTGATTCGCCATCTGATGGAAGCTGTAAATGTGTGTCTTTTAAATTAATTTTTGAATAATATTGGTTTCTGGCTAGTTTTGTTAACAAATCCTTTGGGTGTATTCTAGTATGGATATCAATATTTGACAGAGTGTTGACGGTTGTTTGAAAATCGTCACGAATGCGTTTTCCGCAAGCTCAACAATGAGTGGTGCAGGCAGCAATGTTATCGTATGATGTGAGGTGCAATCTGGGCATGACTGGAGGTTGCTGACATGTATGTCTAGGGTGACCAGACGTCCGGATTAATCCGGACATGTCCTTTTTAGCTCTTTGTCCGGGGTCCGGGCGGATTTTTACAGTGTCCGGCTTTTTCGGAAAGTTGAGCGTAATACAGTTAAATTTACAATTCGTCCCGTTCTATTGCTCTTTTCTTAAATACTTTAACTATTGGCACAGCCTTCGTGATAAACACGCACGAAGGCGCTGTTAGTAGGTGGCACCAGGATCGTCGATGTTATCGTAAGCGAATGCAAATATCGATTATTTAAAATTTTCATTTCGTATCTTCGCTTTGTATTGGCTTGGCTTCCTGTAGTGCACGTGTGATTTGTGAGTATAATTTGTAACCGAGTGAGTTACGTAAAATATTTGGCTATGCCTAAACGAAACTGTACATTTTCTGATGTCCTTTCCTGCAAATATCCGGCTTGAAGGAAGGGAGAAATGAATTTGAAGCGGAATGTAAGGTATGTGGCGCTGGAACGTAAGTCTCAGTGGCCAATGAAGGTAAGAAATAACTCAACAGATTAACTGTCGTGGTTTTATTTCATTGTTTCATAGTCATTCAATTTATTTGTATTCGGAAGGTTAAAGTGCAGTTTACATGTCGTCAGCTGCTGCTTGAATGGTAGATGTTGGTAGTGGTGCGTCGAATGAAGGAAGGTGAATGGTCTTGCTTTTTTCTTTTTGTAAACAATTCCGTATTGTTGACATAACAAAACAACTGACGCCACACTGTCACCACAATCAATGTTTTTAATTTTTTTTTATATTACTCAGTTAACCACCACCTGACCATCAGTAACAATTAACTACTAGTTTTACCGGTAATTCCCGGCAGTCACGTGACTTGTCCAAAGCTGACGGGTGGTATCCTCATCTGCAGTTGAGCCGTTTGATATGTCCTCTTTTTTTCTTCCTTTGTCCTCCTTTTTGAAGCTGTTTGTTCTCCTTTTTAAACAATTGCATCTGGTCACCCTATGTGTGGCGCATGTTTCAACGTCGATGTGGAAGCACGTTGTTGAACTTCCCGTGTCACTTAAAAACAAAAGAAGTGTTTTCGACACTGTGGGGAAATCGTTATGATCGACGTACCTAAGTCTTCACGATACATCGGCAATCCGGATGCTTTTGAACTATGGTGTGGCCTAGGGGCATAAGAAAATGATAGAGAGTGAGACTCATTTTAGCTGGTTACTGACGATGACACTGACTGCCTTTGATACCTAAATTTCCTTTGTGGAGATATGCTGTGCTATGGAAGTAACCTCAAGATGTAACAGTCTTGACAATCAGATGTGGCTAATGCTTTAACAGTCATTTCCCTATCGCGGCTCGATGAACAATCACATCAAAAGACAGTGATTGTGTATAGGAAACATTACACTTCCGTTAATGAGTCTGCACTTGTCTGTGAGACCCTCCAAATTGGTAGCTGATGTTGCGTAAAGCTCTCCATGTTGTTCACACTCTGATTAAACTTAGCAGCTACAAGGTGCATCTGATGACTGTACAATTTGGTTAACAGAAAACGTAGGTCACTGGCAAGGGTCACCTTTGACCTCGAACACTCGGAACCGTGCTTAGAACAACACAAGATTATAAAAAAAACAGTGATCTGTGTCATTTCCATGCAAAACGTTGCTTTCTACTGCAAGTGACACTTTAATGGAGAGAAAAAAAGTAACAAGATATCAGCACCGTAGGAGAGAAGTAACACGTATTTCGATGTCGTCAGTGTATCATTACATTTTTAATCGACAGATGCAAAAACCCTGTGCTTAAAGTACTGATAACAGCGCAAAACATACATATCCTACTCATCTGATAGTGTTTATGTTAGTCATCATATTGCAGATGCGGGATTTCGGTGAAGTGGTTAAAACAAAGTGGAAGGGAACTGTGCCGTCATAGCGACTATACGACGCTTCTGACTGACAAAATAAAATCGCTGTCCTGTGCAGTAGAGTGAACAAATCTGTGACCAGGGGTATTATGTGTCGAATCCCTGACCGGTGTAGACCACAATGTAATTCTGTCCAGCAAATAAAGTAAGATTTTGTCTACCACACTCCGTGTACTGTTTATTACGTATGCACTCCCGCTAGTACCGCATTCCTCACGGAACAATGTGCACAACTCACTAAAGCGACGTTCGTACATTCAAAATCACTTTCGCATTCAAGCAGCCCAATATCAAAAGTCACACTAATTACCTTTTCAAACGCCAACCATATTGCAAGTATACTTTGGAGCAGAAAATTGATCGTAAATCACAGAGTGAACTTTGGTGACGAAATAACCATCATGTATCTTCACTTGCAGTTTGGCACATTATAGTCTTACAAAATCAGCAGTCCTTCTTATATAGACCTGATACTGCCGAAAGGAGTAAACAACTTTGTTGTTTTCGGTGGCAGTATCTTCAGCATAACATCTTTGTTTGGAAAACTTTTATCTAGAATGGTACGATATGTATGACCTGATCAGGACTCACACACCAATAGCCTCTTTTCACCTGTGACGTGTTCGCCAAGTACTGACGTCAGAAAACGTTTCACGTGTTCGGCAGTCATTTTTCCACTTTTGTTTCCCGCCCCCCCTCCCCATCACATGAACCTTCCGTGGCCAAGTTTCTTTAAAATATTTAGGCTGAAAGTGCCTTCTGCCTCTTGAAAACAGATGTACAACTTGTTTGCTACTCTTCCTGTCGTTGATAAAGCCACATCCGCTGTGTAGTTTGGAAATTTGTGGTAAGGACTATGGGACCAAACTGCTAAGGTCATCGGTGCCTAGGCTTACACACTAATTAAATTAACTTAAACTAACTTAACGCTAAGGAAAACACACACACACCCGTGCTCGAGGGAGGACTCGAACCTCCGACGGGGGGAGCCGTACGAACACTATGTAGCTGCGGATGGAGCTTTGGACAGACTGCAAGATATCATCTGTAGTTCTCCCCCTCTGTGAGACGGAGTAGATGATGAACACATTTCATTCTGGAATTGATTCTTGTCGCTGTTCAAATCATTTCCTTTCTCCACGCCGTGCTCTGTCATAAACATGTTCACTTCCTACACAAAATGTATTGTGTTCCGACGTGAGCTATTATCGTCCCGAATGTTCTTACGTGAGACAAATGTAGTAATGTGCCTGAATGAAATGCCATATTCGGCCCTAAGATTGTCGATAAAGGAAATCCAAGATTTGAAATTGTCCACGCCAACCATTTTAGAAGTTTCCAATGCCCACACGTGTAGATGCCAACAGTGAACTGTAGATCCATATGACATTGCTCTATCAAACTGCGATATTTCATGCTCTTTTATAGTTTGTAATTGCGATAGTCTGTTTCCTTTGAAGCGAGCACCTGCTCACATTTTGGAAGAAACATAGTTTAGAATTAATGTGCAATTTGATTTACTTTTAATGCACTTCCGGCAACGGCCTTGCCGCAGTGAATACACCGGTTCCCGTGAGATCGCCGAAGTTAAGCGCTGTCGGGCGTGGTCGGCACTTGGATGGGTAACCATCCACGCCGCCACGCGCTGTTGCCATTTTCAGGGTGCATTCAGCCTCGTGATGCCAACTGAGGAGCTACTCGGCCGAATAGTAGCGGCTTCGGTCAAGAATACCATCATAACTACCGGGAGAGCGGTGTGCTGACCACATGCCCCTCCTATCCGCATCCTTACTGAGGATGACACGGCGGTCGGATGGTCCCGATGGGCCACTTGTGGTATGGAGACGGAGTGCTTTTTTAATGTACTTATACCGCCTCATTAGTTTGCTATGGGAATTGCAACCATGATTGTCATAGTCTTCAATAATGTTCTCCAGTATGCTGCCATCAGTATCTACTAATACACTAGGGCTCGGCAGTTTGAGTGCAGACAGTTCATATTCATTTTGACTGGACTGTTCCTGTTGCTCTGGAGACTAACGTCGTGTACTGTTTGAATGGCCAACTTGTTCAGTATCTTTCTGTCCTACAAAATCAGTATATCTATCAAGCGTACCTTCATGTAGTTCTGTATCATCCCCGTTATATTTCTGAATTATTATGTTATATAATATATCCGAACTCTGTATCCTCGACCCCGATTTCATTTCCATATTCAGCGTGTCGTAACTTTGTCCCTTATATCTGAACCACATTCGTAAGATTAATTCACTTCAGTTCAGCTTACACAGAAACCCGCCTGCGAACACTCCAAGTGGCACATTCGTAGTGCAACTATACCATTCACGCTACTCGAGTACTTGTTAGTGCAGCTACAACATACCAGCGTCTGATGGCGTCTGGAGGCAAGTGCGGAGTTTCGCATGGAAATGAAAAAGAAACTTGTTGTTTTTTATGGTCGAGTGTTAGTTTAAGCATGATTTCGTTCAGTTCCGAGTGTTTGAAGTGAAAGGCGTCCCTTGTGAGAGATAAATCACTGGGGTTTGTGGATGGTTGCAATTTCTGCAGTACTCCATACACACAACTGCTAGAAGACAGGAGTAAATAACTTCTCTGCTTATCGGAAATGCTCTAAGGAAGACAAAGAAGTTCGAAACATTGGAGCTACACCTCACAGCTCTCTGAAGCCTTGTCAAAGTAAGCACATGGTGGCAGGGGCGTAGCTGTAACCACCAACTTATGTTGTTGCTGACGACACAAGAGTTGAGCGACGTACTGTTGTTCCTGTTGGAGTTGTAGTTGTTCCTGATGTTGTTGTTGCTGCTGCTGCAGTAATAGTTATTGTTGCCAAAGTCCACGAAACTTCGGATCCATAGTACTGGCACTAAATGTGACTGCATCACGAAATACACCACAGGGTAAGTTCTTGTCGCCACTTTTCTATCCACTGCCGATACGGAAGTGAAAATCGTAAACAGAGTGACAGTTGTCGCCAGCTGCACACTGAACGTATACAAATAGCAAAAATGAGGCAGTGCAAAAACAAAGCTGGGTAATTGTTGCATTTTGGTATGACCATAGACTAATCAATACATAGAGCATGGAACAAGTACGGAGGGTATCAGTTGGCAGTCTTGTATCCGGGTTAGGTGCGCTGCCCATGTGAAATGCCGCTCCTGACCCTTGTGGCTAACCACGATCACTTTCCTGCTAGAGACTAGCACCATCTCTGAGTCGCTGCTGCTACTGATACGTGTTGTAGGCAAAAATACTAACATGTTAGAGCTAGGCTTGGTATGTGCGTACCTAACAAGCTTCCTCCAGGTCTTAATCAAGATATACCAAGTTCACCTCCGAACTTGCTGCTAGGGATCTATCGCCAGACATCTGGAATGTGATAATCACTGAATGCTGTGTACAGAGGGAAAAGCGACACTTTCGTGACCCTGCAGGCCATTGGCTGCTTTTGAGATAAGAGGATAATGTGACAAAAACTAGAGCTGCACAGAAGAGTCTTCTACACAGAAAATCACAGATAAGCTAACTATAACATGAACAATGCATAGAAGTTCACAAAAGTATGGCAGGCTACGCTGAGGGTAGAATGACCACTTTGGTGTTATAATCAACTAGGTTATGAGGAAAGAGACAAGGCATAAGTGCTCACAAGTTCCTTCGAGTAACACTTTCTAAATCATGTCACTGAAGAAGGCACGAGTGAAAAGTAGAAGACAATAGTTATCATATGAATGGCTCAAATTAAGGGAAGCAAGTGCAAACTGTATTTGTTCCTGTTTTCAAGAGCGATTTATGTGTTTATACCTGGCATATAGGTACGTCACACCTATATCCTGACAAGACTAAAGTCTCACTCTTTCCAACTGTAATCACTATCTACAATCAGTGCTTGCCCTTAACCTACTTTCTGGCACTATAGAAAACTGCTGAGGTTCTTTTCCTAACTAAACCACCTAAGAAGTTCTTGATGCTTCCTGGTACACAAAGACTGTGGCGGACCAGGACCCAAACCCAGGACCTTTGCCTTACGTGGGCAAGTGCTCTACCAATTTAACTACCTAAACATGACACATCATCACAGCTTCATTCCGCCAGTACCCGATATCCTACATTCCATACTGCACAGAAGTTCCCCTGTGGAAGTCAGTAGTAGAGAGATGGCGGCTTGAACCCAGTTTTGATATCAAATTGATATGCAAATTAATTAAATTGATCGTTCAGTTATCCCCCTCTGACCACACTCACCACCACCTCCAATGACGTCATGTGTTTTTCTCAACCAGCACATGGGTCCCCACACCCTCCCCCCTCCCCACCCCTCCCCCACCCCACCTACCCTATTGGTGGGAGTTTTAAATTTTGGCGGGAATTTGGAAATTTTGCAGGAATTTCGGATTTTGGTGGGAATTTCTTTGTCAGGGCTGTGTTGACAGCCACCCCATCCCCCACTCAGAAACTGGTGGGAAATTAAAAATCGCAGTGCTCTTTCTAAGACTAGAAGACTAGAACCCTGGTCCTCCTGGATGGAAAGCCCAAGTACACCCCCTTAACACAATTATACCACCAGAGGCGCTTGGAATTTGTGAGGAATTAAAAATGGTGGTTCCCCTTCTGGGACTTGAACTCTGGTCCTTCTGGACACAATGTCCAAGTGCATCCCCCCAACATATGGAAACTGTCCAGATGCAGGAGAGGAAGGTTATTTTAGTATACATTATTTATTTTGGTCAGCAAACTGAAGTAAATATCAATCCTAATTATGTGGTTAATCAATAGATCAGTCCTAATTACACAACTATATGCATAGTGCTAGACAAGGACTGCCTAAAATCGCAATACAGTTCAAAAACTGACCTTGCCATACAACTGGTGTTAACCTGCAGGGAAAAAATTTCGCAATACCACTCGAAACTAGTGGCAGGCACACTCAAACTCAACCCTTCACATAGAAACTGGTGGGAAAAAGGCTAGGTTGTAAGGTACTACATTTTTTTGCGGTGGGGGGGGGGGATATATTCAATTGACGAGATGCTGGTGTTGGACAGGGATGAGTTTATTAAGTGTGTTACCTGCAATCGTAGTGTTGAGGACTTTATCTATCTTCATTTGATGCAAGAGTGTGGTACAGATGCCTGATCCACAATCAACCTACAGCCCAGGTAATAAGCCAATACACGGTACCACAGCTGATGGAAAAAATGCATCACTCTTCTAATTACATTTCAAAATTGTTGTGAAAAAAACAACGCTCATGATGAATGGGTCATAATGCAACCCATGCACTGGAGAAAATCGTCCCAAAGGATTGCAGAGGGGGCGGTAGTTGAATGTGTGTTCTCTTTGATATACAATCAGAAACTGCAGAAATTCAATGCCCTCTTACCTCCCTTCATCCTTCCCCTCCCTCACTTCCTCCATACATCCACTTACAGGCAGAGGGGGCACACAGGCTTTTTCGAATGATCAACTGCTATCACAGAGTGCAGCCATCAGCCATCTCTTCACGGTCATTGACCACATGAGGCTTTTCGCCATATTCCTACGGGTGCTGGTGGCGCCCAGTCTGCCTTGAAGCGATGCACCTTCGGCAACACAATAGCGAAACTTAGCAGCACCACCCGGCCCCGCAGCTATGTTGGGAGAGCACATACACTGAACAGTCCCCCACACTGCCATTCTGCAATGGAGAACAATTGTATTTAATGTCAATGCATCTCTTATAATCGAGCATCTATTAAAACGGGAATCACAATCATAGCAACAACAAGTATCCTATTTCCACGAAAATACGCACAGTCCATTTTCTTTTAGTTTTATGAGCAAAATCGATACAGCTTTACTGTTCGACTGCAAGGTGCAATTCATCCTACACATGTCCACCCTGCATAAAATTTGGGGGAAAAACATTCTACTATATTGCTGTGTAAACTACCGATCACTGAAGAATGTCCTCGTTATTTTTAAGCCATCATCATAGTAAATAAAAAGCGAGAATTTAAACTCAAAAAAATCTATGTTAAGCAATTTCTTTCAGGTTGGTGGACAAATTACACACCCTGAGACCATCTCTCACATTCAGATAAGTGTCTGTAAATAAAGCATATATCCTTACATTTACCATTTTTGCTCCATAACTCCCTCTACCAACATGTCTGTAAGATTTCTAACCATACAGTAGATTCGTGTGTTCTACTTTTGGTAAGCAATTTGATTGTCATAGGAAAAACCATGGATTATTTTTATCAATAATCATATACACTTTTTTATCGTTATATATATGTCTGTGATATTTTAGATCTAAAAACGACTCCATTTATATATGACAAAATTCAGATTTTTATTTTTTTCTTTATAAATGGAAAGTGAAAATAAAATGATTTGTCTATTGCGCATCCAAGAGAGAGAAATCCATAAAGAAACAAAAGTTACAAATAAGAATACACTTTCAAAAATGGGTTTATTGATTGTAAAAAAAATAAACAAAAAGAATTTAGAGAAAATAATTCAGGACATATAAAAGACGTTATTAATAACTGGAATAAAAAATTTAGCTGGGAAAATTCTAAAAAAGAAATTAAAAATTATTCTACATATATTCATAAATGTAACCAAATAAAAAACAAAAAGGAGAAAATAACTTTCCATCATCAAAAATATCAAGAAAAGTATTATAAAAATGTTGAATGTTTTTGTAGAAAATTTGGTTGAAAAAATCTGGAAACACGTCAAAAATTATTGTCATGAAAGAATATTACAAATTGATTAATTTTTTATTTCATTATTTTTAGTTACTCTTCCATGCAACTGTTTAATTCACATAACAAATAATGAAATTTTATTTTGTTTGTTGAATAACCATTAACACAAATATTTAATTTGTATAGAAAATCATTGTTGTCATCTATTATTTTATTTGATTTTAATTTATAATGAGCATATGGTACTGTATTAATTCAGTCTTGTAATGTAAAATCTTTATCATCATCAGAACTGAAAACAATTTTATTACAGTCAACTGTATACAATTCATGTTTAAATTGTCTAATGAAATTCATTTTCTATACCGTTTCATTTTCTCATCTAAACAATTTTTATGATCATCAAAACTAATTTTACTTTTTACAACATATCTCTTAAATCCTTTAGATTTTTTACATTCTTTATCTTCTACTTTATAGGTATACATTTTCGCTTTTAAACTAATTTACTCTAATATAACTATTTCAAGTTTTCAGCTTTCATTTTTTCTAAATTCGTTTATTATACATTTCATATCTTTAAAAAATCTTCATTTTTTTTATATCCTAGGTAGAGAAATCTGTACCCAAATAACATAAATCAATAATTAGCCATATTTTTGTTTCACTAGATTACAATGAAAACCATACATCTTTATTTTTGAAATACCTAGAATACTTATTCCAATGTAAATTGGTTTATTAAATTTTTCTGTTATTTTTTAATATGAACTGCAACTAGATTTTCTGAAAATACAGTACTATCCTCATAATTTCGTTCTGAAATATGATATGTGTATTTTTTCTGGAGGTGTTATTATTTTAATAGTTTTATTTTCCATCGTTTTTCCAAATGCTGAATTGTTCATGAACTTGTAGATGTCTTTTTGCAATTCGTTAGCTGCAATTTTTCTCATTTCTGTATTAAAATCAATGTATTTTTCAACCAATCTAATTTTTAAGATGATAAGATTGTATGAATTTTTATTACTTTTAAACCAAGTGTTAAATATTGTTTAAGATTTCAAGAACATAAAACATATTTTCGTTAAGTGTTTAATGTTGTCAGTAAATTTGTTAATAATTGATTTCCTCCTTCTGGTGCTAATGGTAAATGTCTATGTAAATCATGTAATTTGTTGGGATATTGTATACTGACTTCTAAAATATAACCATATATATTATTATCTGGTATACTAAGAATTTTTTAGAATTAAAACATTTGGGTGCTAACCAACTGAAACATTTAAATGGTTAAAATTGAGAAATTACCCAACTGTATAAATTATTTGTGTCTAAATATGCAATATAATTTGATCGTATTTCTGGCTAAAATTTTTTGTATATATATATTATCTGATTTAGCTTATTTTTAATACTTTTAGAAATTCCACCTCGAATTCCTTTCTCAAGAAATAAATTCTTATCAGAATCGTTTAATAAACCTGATTCAACTTTTCGCATTTTAAACATTGATTTCCAAGTTACACCAGATTCTGTAAAATAAAAAGAAGGAACGAATTTATAAGATTTAATAGAAATGTCTCTAAAATTTTCAAAAATATCTGCTGGTATTAATATATTGGATTTATTATATAACATTGTATATTCATCTAAATTTTTAATATTAAATTTTTTCCAAACTGCTTTTGCCCATTAGTGGTGTTAAGGTTTATTAAGACTTGAATAAATTTTTTTTTTGTAAGGTAATTGTGTTTCTTTTACTTTTTCTTCACAATTGATATATTCATACAGTTAAACTTATTTTTCAATCATTAAATCTAATTATTCACCTTTAAAATATTTTGCTATTCTTCTAAATTGTTCTTTTGTGAGGTTAGATGACAATTTATCGAAACTTGAGGTCATGAATTTAAATGTATCTCAATATCATGATGCCCATTTTTAGTTCATTGTGAACTAATTAATTTAGATAGATTTTTATCCAACAATAATGAGACTTATTTTCTTCTCTAATTACAATAAGGTTAACACGTTTTTCTTGTTTATTTTCTGTATGGTGAAGGGTATATACAATATTACACTTCTTTTCAAATTTTAGAATATATGTTGACAGAACAGGAAAATTAATTTTCAATTTTTCAAGCATTTCAACTAATTCTCACCCAATATTTTTTAAATTTTTCACACTTTCCACATGATCGTTTGCTGGATATACAGCTGATTTTACTGAATAAAGAAAATATTTTTCATTCATTTTTAACATTATTTACAGTTTTTTTGTCTTTGATTTTTTTTTGGTAAATCGGTATAAGAATAACCAGAAATTGGATTGTATCTATTACCAATTATTTCTATACTATCTGTATAAAATAAATGCCAATCAGATTTTTTCTTTGCATTTCTTCCATTTCAGTTAATAGTTTGTTTCTTGATCTTTGATAATAACCTTCTAAATCAGTTGTTATCAATAAAACTTCATTAGTTGTTTTAAAATTAAATTCTTGTATTTGGTGTAGTCTGTTAAAATTACATTAAAATTACATATTAGCTTTAATTGCTCTTCTTGTATTAAAATATTCTTAAATTTAGTGATTATTTGTTCTTTAATTTGATTAAAAATGTTTTGTGGTTGAACAAAGTATCCATATTATTAGTTTCGAAAGTTAATATTCTTCATTTAAAAGCAGAAGCTTTTCTATTATTTCATTTAGATGATTTTTAAAAAATCATCATGATCAATAGAAAATTGTAACATGAAAAATTTTTCGGAGTTCTTTTCTTTAATTTCTTTATGTCTATCTACTAGAAGCTTTCAAAAATAATTCTCATTATCGATATTATTAATATTGCCCTCAGACCTATGGGTAAGACAGATTAAATGTTGTTTGTTAAATATAATATATATTTTTAAATTTCTCATTATACAGATCTGTCTAAATTCTTATAAATATTTTTTATTCAATTTGTTATCTTTTTTATTAATAATGTTCTTAGATTTTTTGATAAGAGTGATTGATTCTTGTTTATTAGGTATAGAATATTTTTTTAAATTTTTTGTCTTGCAGATTTGATGAAGTTATCTGAAAGAGTTTTTATTCAATTCATTATCGTTATTATTAATATTGTCAATAGGGTTTAGAATAAGATCGATTAATTTTTCTTTATTAACCTTATGTAATTTTTTAAATTTCTCGTTTTACAAATTGATCAAAGTTCTATATTTTTACACCTTTTTCCTAGTTTTTCTCCACTTTTAATATTAAAATAATCGGTAAATTCCAAAGATCTAATCTAGTTGCATTTGAATAACCATTTTCTTTGTAATATTGTTCTAAATCAGAATAACTCGTACAGCATTTCTCTTTACAATAATTTTCTAGGTTTTGGAATAGCTCAGCTTTGGAGTACATTTTGTTTAATTTTTAATTACATAGAAAAAATTTAGATTTGAAAAGATAAAACGTTTACATTTGAAATGTACGATTGAGTTTTAAAATTAAAATTTCAATCGATGGTATAGGTTGACAAGGCTTGACAGAAATTAACTACAAAGAGTAAAATTTTATTTTTACTTTCAAACAAAATGAGAATTTCGTTTGTGGGTATAGATAAACACGATCTCAGAGAACTTATTTATAAATAAGAAAAATTATTAGATTTTTATTTTTTCAAATAAATGAAAAATTCGTTCATGGATATAGATAAATTTTTAAATAGGGTAAATGACAAAACTAAAACTTCGTTTTAAATCTGAGAATTTTTAAAAAATATGTTCTTTAGTCCAGAAACGGCATATAGATACTACTTACTGTGCTTTTTGTGATGTTTGTGCTCTGTGCACCCTGTTATATGGCAAATCGTCAGCATCAATCCAGGAGTTTTGTGTTGCAGGAAAACCAATCTATTTAACTCTGCTCTATTCCCTCGATGTCTTATGACATGCTCTATGAGTTCTTCTGCATTTCTTCTGTGTAAAAGTACCCTGAAATTTCAGTGCCACTGCTACCCTTCAAGATGTTAGTTTTGGGATTTGTTCTCTGCACTTTGCTGACCTTTTAGTGTTCTGTCCATGTGTTCCATGATACCCACCTTCAGGTGGGTGAATATTGAGTAGTGATGTATTCCATACCGCTACATCACGGTCTTGAAGTACCTATTGTAAAACTCTTCACTGTGATCAATTTAGAGGTTGTCTGGGCATTGATTCTTCCCTGTCTGCAACAGATGTTCAGATACCTCCATGACATTTCTCCCTGTTTTAACAGGTAATGCTCAGGCACATTTGCAGTATGTATCAATAAACACTGAAATATATTTGAATCCATTATTCTCATGTGAATAATCTCTCATATCTACAAGATCAGCCTGCCATAAGTCATCCAAACCTTTAACCATAACATGCCTAGGCTGTGTTTTGTGTACTGGTTTGTGCTGTTCTTGAGATACCATCTACATGCTAATTCGATTACACCTCTCTCTCTAAACTCTGAAATGGTTGAGATAGCGTCATTCAAATGAGAGGTATTGCCTGTAGCAGTTGATGCAATGAGCTGTCATAGTCAATCTGTTATCTAATTCAGGTTATAATAGTATATTTACTGAGGGGGCTGATTGCTGGCTCTTTTATGTTGAATGTCAAAATTATCACCACCGCTATACCGACTGTCTAATAATAATGGTTTTATAATGTCACTGTATGTCGCACTGTGTTGGATTCCTTCTTCCCTGTGTACACGGCCCACTTGTAGCATTTCACCATACATCTTCAAATCTTTGGGTGAAGATTTTACTGTTTTTGAGTGTTTGAGGAAAGTGAGGTTCAGCAAACCTGGTGTTCTTTGAAATTCCCTGTCCCCCATTTGTATTGGTTTTTCATTTAATGTTGTAGGCTGTGTGCCAGACATGTATGATTTTTCACTACTGATACTAAATGTTTTGTCTATCCTAGCATATCTTTGACAGTTAATAGAACTGGCAATAGTATCTTCGTCGTTGTTGTGTAATTTCGCTGAGAGTTCATCAAGAGATTCAGTAATTGGCTTAAACGTTTCTCTCAGAGTCTGCTCTCAATCCAAATGTCCTAGCCTTAGCAGCCATAACTTCTCTCGAACAACCTTCCACGCAGTGACGACCTTACGCTTAGTTGACATCTTGCTATAAACTAAGCGGACTGCTTCACAGGCTGCATATTGTATACATTTTGCTCAACCTTTACAGTTAATCAATTTACATTCTTTTCATTTCTATCAGTCTTTACAGCTAAGTCATCTACTTTCTTTCTCAGAATGATGTGGGTGTGTGTCACTAGTTACTTAAGCCGAGCATCTAATTTGTTGATCTTTCTTTCTCAGAAGGATCTGGACATATGTTTCTAGCTCCTTAACATTATGTTCGAGACACTGAAATTTTCTACCTACGTACAGACGCATTCTCAGTCTGTGCAAACCTGTCCTCTTGAGCGGAATGCCTGACATATGTGGGAACTTGTTCATGGTGTGATGTATACTAACACACTCATCACTTTTTTCATGGCTGTATATACAGAGACTCCTGAAAGTTCCATCTATATCTCCAATCATTCAGCGTTCTTTATTCATCATTAAGAAGAAATCTGTAGTGTGTGTGATTCCAGCAATCTGCCCTTATCTTTACAAAATCATTGAATGACATGTCAGTTCCTACATGCACCTGGTAAATGTGCTTTAGATTCAAATTGGCTGTAAGCAATAATAAGATCTGCATTATCCCTGACCAACTGTTTCAGGATTCTGGAATATGTCTGACACAAATAAAATATGTCAATACCCATATGACGACCATAACAGAAATATCGGGGAATTTCATCTCGGTTTTGCACGGCAACCTCGTCAAACACGAACACAGTGTTTTGCTTTACTTTTTCTGGTGTGTGTGGGGGCTGGTGGGGAGGAAGATTTGACTGAATGTCGTGTGTTACACTACTTACACCCTGCAGTATGTTTTGCAGTAGCTTGTACCTGGTTGAAACAGCGTTTTTGAAAATACACATACATGCTCAAAGTGGACTCCATCCGGGTGTGCTAGTAGTGACATGAGAACATTTCTCTTGCCGCAGCTGGATGGATCTACAGTCATTGCTCTTACATTATCAGGTCTTTTTCCACACCACCACAGGACCAGTAACTTACAACGAATTCCTGATGACTCACACACCCTGCCATGATTCTGACTACATCAGGTTTTGGTGTGCAATGATCTTCAATAGAAAAATGAACATTTGTAATAGTAATATTATGTATAGCCACTGTAGCACAATCATCTTACCAACTGAGTTACCGTGGTTACGTTATAATGAGAGGGTTATGAAGGAACAAATAACACAGGATACTGGCCATTAAAACTGCTACACTAAGAAAAGAAATGCAGATGATAAACGGGTATTCATTGGACAAATATATTATACTAGAACTGACGTGTGATTACATTTTCACGCAATTTGGGTGCATAGATCCTGAAAATCAGTACTCAGAACAACCACCTCTGGCCGTAATAACGGCCTTGATACGCCTGGGCACTGAGTCAAACAGAGCGTGAATGGCACATACAGGTACAGCAGCCCATGCAGCTTCAACACACCACAGTTCATCAAGAGTAGTGACTGGCGTATTGTGACGGCAATCATTGACCAGACGTTTTCAGTTGGTGAGAGATCTGGAGAATGTGCTGGCAGGACAGCAGACGAACATTTTCTGTATCCAGAAAAGCCCATACTGGACATGCAACATGCGGTCGTGAATTATCCTGCTGAAATGTCGGGTTTCGCAGGGATCGAATGAAGGGTAGAGCCACGGGTGGTAACACATCTGAAATGTAACGTCCACTGTTCAAAGTGCCGTCAATGCGAACAAGAGGACGCCGAGACGTGTAACCGATGGCACCCCATGCCATCACGCCAGGTGATACGCCAGTATGGCGATGACGAATACACGCTTCCAATGTGCGTTCACCGCCATGTCGCCAAACACGAATACGACCATCATGATGCTGTAAACAGAACCTGGATTCATCCGAAAAAATGACGTTTTGCCCTTCGTGCACCCAGGTTCGTCGTGGAGTACACCATCGCAGGCACTCTTGTCTGTGATGCAGCGTCAAGGGTAACCGCAGCCATGGTCTCCGAGCTGATATAGTCAATGCTGCTTCAAACGTCGTCGAACTGTCCGCGCAGATGGTTGTTGTCTTGCAAACGTCCCCATCTGTTGACTCAGGGAGCGAGACGTGGCTGCACGATCCGTTACAGCCACGCGGATAAGATGCCTGTCGTCTCGACTGCTAGTGATACGAGGCCGTTGGGATCCAGCACGGCGTTCCGTATTACCCTCCTGAACCCACCGATTCCATATTCTGTTTACAGTCATTGGATCTCGACCAACGCGAGCAGCAATGTCGCGATACGATAAACCGCAATCGCGATAGGCTACAATCCGACCTTTATCAAAGTCGGAAACGTGATGGTTCGCATTTCTCCTCCTTACACGAGACATCACAAAAACGTTTCATCAGGCAACGCCGGTCAACTGCTGTTTGTGAATGAGAAATCGGTTGGAAACTTTCCTCATGTCAGCACGTTGCAGGTGTCGCCACTGGCGCCAACCTTGTGTGAATGCTCTGAAAAGCTATCATTTGCATATCACAGCATCTTCTTCCTGTCGCTTAAATTTCTCGTCTGTAGCACGTCATCTTCGTGGTGTAGCAATCTTAATGGCCAGTAGTGTATATATGTGAGACGTAGGATACATTACAGTGACAACAAAAACCACTGATTCATTTTTTATAGTATTTCCCAAATAACTGGTCCTTGTATGCACAAAATTCCATGTGTATTTCTCTCAAACTGATGGGAGTTGCTTTAGCTTCTTCTATTGACGCGGTATTGCTACGCTGTTTTAAATCGCCTGCATGTACTCAATATGTACGGAGATAGTTCACCATGTCATTATACACAGTTTGAACACATGGTAGCCCACAGTCTTTCCAGCACAAGGGATAGCACCAACTGTAGGCTGATGGTTCAAATGGCTCTGAGCACTATGGGACTCAACTGCTGAGGTCATAAGTTCCCTAGAACTTAAAGCTACTTAAACCTAACTAACCTAAGGACAACACACACATCCATGCCCGAGGCAGGATTCGAACCTGCGACCGTAGCGGTCGCGCGTTTCCAGACTGTAGCGCCAGTACCGCTCGGCCACCAGCGGCCGGCAACTGTAGGCTGAACAAGTTTGTAATGGTGGAGTGTTGCAGATAAATGGATCAACCTCTAGATCTCGCCATGAGTGTCACGCCATCATACTGTGATGTTATAGATAGCATCAGGCGAGCACAGTAAATGTCTGGAGATGGAGAACACTTGGAGGTCGTCTGTTGGTTGATGTAATGTTCTGCATAACACAGTTCACCCCACTCCGACTCTTAAACCGCACTTTAACATTTTTTGTTACATTTTCAATCTCTAACACAACACGCCAGTCACTGTCGACTGACGCTCCTGTACCAGTATGTAAGCATTTTGAACCGCTAGCTGTTAAATTATAAGTTGAAGTGAAAGGTAGTAGAGCACTGGGAGGAATCAGCAGCTTCTCATCCAGCACATGAGCACTCCGTCATTGCAATAACACCGGAATATTCTGGAATTGTGCGAATGGTGGAGAACAGTAAAGTCCTCCAGAGATCACATCCATATTTGTCGGTTCCAACATCCTGACCAGTTAATTTATTATTAAGCGAGGAATACTTACTCCTCTGCTTCTTCCTGTTCTGCTGGGAGTCATTGCCCGATCTCCGCTGTTGATGCTTCACGGTTCTTCTTACAGACTGACTTCGACTGAGACCGGTGAGCTACTGCGTCAACCTTATACCCCTACATCAAGATCACGTGATTGCAAATTAATTAGTCAATCAATTTACTGTCTTCATCAGTATTTCTGAATCGATTCCCAGTCAGTCATTTGCCTTGGAAGCATTTCTCGCGTGCTCCAGTATCCGGCAAAGGAAGGAGTGGGGGTTTCCCAAGTAAACGCTGATTTGTTCACGGTCCAATCCGGTCACGACCGGCGGCATGTGTGGACCCAGCAGTGGCACACGACACGAAACAACCACTTCAGGCACGCTAATACCGCGAGAAGGCTGGCGGTCCTCGACGGGGCGATGCAGGAGCCAACAGCGTTCGCGCGCCGCTCCTTCCAACGGCGCGTGGTGCAGCCTGGCTATCGCCAGATACACTACCGGCCATGAAAATTGCAACACCAAGAAGAAATGCAGATGATAAACGGGTATTCATTGGACAAATATGTTATACTAGAACTGACATTTAATTAGATTTTCACGCAATTTGGGTGCATAGATCCTGAGAAATCAGTACCCAGAACAACCACCTCTAGCCTTCCTACGCCTGGCCATTGAGTCAAACAGAGCTTGGATGGCGTGTACAGGTACAGCTTCCCATGCAACTTCAACACGATACCACAGTTCATCAAGAGTAGTGACTGGCGTATTGTGACGAGCCAGTTGCTCGGCCACCATTGACCAGACGTTTTCAATTGGTGAGAGATATGGCGAATGTGCTGGCCAGGGCAGCAGTCGAACATTTTCTGTATCCAGAAAGGTCCGTACAGGACCTGCAACATGCGGTCGTGCATTATCCTGCAGAAATGTAGGGTTTCGCAGGGATCGAATGAAGGGTAGAGCCACGGGTCGTAACACATCTGAAATGTAACGTCCACTGTTCAAAGTGCCGTCAGTGTGAACAAGAGGTGACCGAGATGTGTAACCAATGGCACCCCGTACCATCACACAGTGTGATACGCCACTATGGCAATGACGAATACACGCTTCCGATGTGCGTTCACCGCGATGTCGCCAAACACGGATGCGACCATCATGATGCTGTAAACAGAACCTGGATTCATCCAAAAAAAATGACGTTTTGCCATTCGTGCACCCAGGTTCGTCGTTGAGTACACCATCGCAGGCGGTCCTGTCTGTAATGCAGCATAAAGGGTAACCGCAGCCACGGTCTCCCAGCTGATACTCCATGCTGCTGCAAACGTTGTCGTACTGTTCGTGCAGATGGTTGTTGTCTTGCAAGCGTCCCCATCTGTTGACTCAGGGATCGATACGTGGCTGCACAATCCGTTACAGCCATGCGGATAAGATGCCTGTCATCTCGACTGCTAGTGATGCGAGGCCACTGGGATCCAGCAGGGCGTTCCGTATTACCCTCCCGAACCCACCGATTCCATATTCTGCTAACAGTCATTGGATCTCGACCAACGTGAGCAGCAGTGTCGCGATAGGACAAACCGCAATCGCGATAGGCTACAATCCGACCCTTATCAAAGTCGGAAACGTGATGGTACGCATTTCTCTTCCTTACATGAGGCATCACAACAACGTTTCACCAGGCAACGCCGGTCAACTGCTGTTTGTGTGTGAGAAATCGGTTGGAAACTTTCCTCATGTCAGCACGTTGTAGGTGTCGCCACTGGCACCAACCTTGTGTGATTGCTCTGAAAAGCTAATGATTTGCATGTCACAACATCTTCTTCCTGTCGGTTAAATTTCGCGTCTGTAGCACGTCATCTTAGTGGTATAGCAATTTCAATGGTCAGTAGTGTACATTTTGCGCGGTCTGTGACAGTGCAATTATTTTTGGTGATTATTTCATGACGATATTTCTTACGCGATCGGAACAAAAAGGGCCTCAATTGTTTAAGTATGCCACACACTGTATCCCATAAGTTGTTTACATAGACGATATTCGACACACTGCAATCGATTTCCCATAAATCAATATTTCCAGCAGGGAGCAGTATCCACGAAAGAAAACTGTCTCACACAAACGGATATCGATGTGATTAATTAGTCAGTCAAATTGACTGAGAGGGAGGGGGGCTTTTCGAATAACTCAGGCCCCACCTGAAGCAGCTCGCGTTCAACGACCGAATACCAAAAGTGCGACAATAATTTATGGGGATGTATCTCAACTGAGCTATTTCCTGCCAACTTTTTTCGATTAATATAATTAATTAGTCTATTAATTTGATATCAAATTTGGGAGGGACGAAGGCTGGGGATTTTCGAGAGGGGAGGGTGGCAAAGAAAAATGGCCCAGAATCGGCTACCACGTGTCAGCTGGGGAAAACCCATGACGTCATCAATGGGAGGGGGTATCAGTTGATCAATTTAATTAATTTGATATCAAAAGTGTCCTCGTGCATCTTTGCCCCACGACTCCCATTCCTCTCATTGGACATAGACTCTCGGCTGCAAGTACATTATCATACACACAGAACCATAAGTAACAACAGCACTACAGATCACACGCGAGACGTTGCTGAAACTACACTGGAAATCCCACGTGAATCATCAGTAGCAGCAAAAATCAGCAACCAACCCCAGGCAAAAAAAGAAGCAAACTGACATTTAGGTTCAGGAAATTCAAAATTGGCGTGAAAATCTAATATGTATTGTTTGTAACTCAAGTAGCCAACTTAAGTCTGCTTGTTCCAAGTTTAAAATTACGGAAAATCCATATTTAGGAACTCCTATAGCATATACACTGACAGAAAAAACCACAACATAAAAAATAACTAATGTTGACTAATGAAAATTCGGTAATAAATTTGTCTAGGAAACATATTTAACTGATGAAGATTGCAAGGTCACAGGTTAATGTAAGTACGAGGTAATCCATTTCGGTTGTGAATTGCTGGTACATTAATAACTACTGTAACCGCCAGAATGTTGAACGCAAACCTGCAAACGTGGATGCATTGTGTCGCACAAGTGCCGGATGTCAGTTTTTGGGATGGAGCTACATCCCATTTGCACTTGGTCGGTGAGCACAGGGACATTTAATGCTGTTTGTGGATGACGCTAAAGTTGTCGTCTGATGATGTCCCTGATGTTCTCGATTTGGGGAAATATCTGGTAATTGAGCAGGCCCAGGCAACATGTCGACACTCTTTAGAGCATGTTGAATTACAGCAGTGGTATGTGGGCGAGCGTTATCCTGTTGGAAAACGCTCCCTGATATGCTGTTCATGAATGGCAGCACAACAGGTACACATTTGCAGTCAGGGTGTGTGGGATAACCACAAGTGTGCTCCTGCTGTCATGCGAAATCGCACCCCAGACCATAACTACATCTACACCTACATTTATACTTCACAAGCCACCCAACGGTGTGTAGCGGAGGGCACTTTACGTGCCACTGCCATTACCTCCATTTCCTGTACCAGCCGCGTATGGTTTGCGGGAAGAACGACTGCCGGAAAGCCTCCGTGCGCGCTCGAATCTCTCTAATTTTACATTCGTAATCTTCCTGGGGAGGTATAAGTAGGGGGAAGCAATAAATTCGATACCTCATCCAGAAACGCACCCTCCCGAAACCTGGACAGCAAGCTACACCGCGATGCAGAGTGCCTCTCTTGCAGAGTCTGCCACTTGAGTTTGCTAGACATCTCCATAACGCTTACCAAATAACCCTGTGACGAAACGCGCCGCTCTTCTTTGGATCTTCTCTATCTCCTCCGTCAACCCGACCTGGTACGGACCCCACACTAATGAGCAATACTCAAGTATAGGTCGAACGAGTGTTTTGTAAGCCACCTGCTTCGTTGATGGACTACATTTTCTGAGGACTCTCCCAATGAATCTCAACCTGGTACCCGCCTTACCAACAATTAATTTTATATGATCATTCCACTCCAAATCGTTCCGCACTCACACTCCCGGATATTTTACAGAAGTAACTGCTACCAGTGTTTGTTCCGTTATCATATAATCATACAATAAAGGATCCTTCTTTCTATATATTCGCAATACATTACATTTGAATATGTTAAGGGTCAGTTGCCACTCCCTGCACCAAGTGCCTATTCGCTGCACATCTTCCTGCATTTCGCTGCAATTTTCTAATGCTGCAATTTCTCTGTATACTACAGCATCATCCGAGAAAAGCCGCGTGGAACTTCCGACACTATCTACTAGGTCATTTATATATATATATATATATATATATATATATATATATATATATATATATATATATATATATATATATATATTGTGAAAAGCAGTGGTCCCATAACACTCCCCTGTGGTACGCCAGAGGTTACTTTAACGTCTGTAGACGTCTCTCCATTGAGAACAACATGCTGTGTTCTGTTTGCTAAAAACTCTTCAATCCAGCCACACAGCTGGTCTGATATTCCGTAGGCTCTTACTTTGTTTATCAGGCGACAGTGCGGAACTGTAACGAACGCCTTCCGGAAGTCAAGGAAAATGGCATCTACCTGGGAGCCTGTATCTAATATTTTGTGGGTCTCATGATCAAATAAAGCGAGTTTGGTCTCACACGATCGCTGTTTCCGGAGTCCATGTTGATTCCTACAGAGTAGATTCTGGGTTTCCAGAAACGACATGATACGCGAGCAGAAAACATGTTCTAAAATTCTACAACAGATCGACGTCAGAGATATAGATCTATAGTTTTGCGCATCTGCTCGACGACCCTTCTTGAAGACTGGGACTACCTGTGCTCTTTTCCAATCATTTGGAACCTTCTGTTCTTCTAGAGACTTGCGGTACATGGCTGTTAGAAGGGGGGCAAGTTATTTCACGTACTCTATGTAGAATCGAATTGTTATCCCGTCAGGTCCAGTGGACTTTCCTCTGTTGAGTGATTTCAGTTGCTTTTCTATTCCTTGGACACTTATTTCGATGTCAGCCATTTTTTCGTTTGTGCGAGGATTTAGCGAAGGAACTGCAGTGCGGTCTTCCTCTGTGAAAGAGCTTTGGAAAAAGGGGTTTTGTATTTCAGCTTTACGCGTGTCATCCTCTGTTTCAATGTCATCATCATCCCGGAGTGTCTGGATATGTTGTTTCGAGCCACTTACTGATTTAACGTAAGACCAGAACTTCCTAGGATTATCTGTCAAGTCGGAAAATAGAATTTTACTTTCGAATTCACTGAACGCTTCACGCATAGCCCTCCTTACGCTAACTTTGACATCGTTTAGCTTCTGTTTGTCTGAGAGGTTTTGGCTGCGTTTGAACTTGCAGTGAAGCTCTCTTTGCTTTCAGAGTAGTTTCCTAACTTTGTTGTTGAACCACGGTGGGTTTTTCCCGTACCTCACAGTTTTACTAGGCAGGTATCTGTCTAAAACGCATTTTACGATTGCCTTGAACTTTTTCCATAAACACTCAACATTGTCAGTGTCGGAACAGAAATTTTCGTTTTGATCTGTTAGGTAGTCTGAAATCTGCCTTCTATTACTCTTGCTAAACAGATAAACCTTCCTCCCTTTTTTTATATTCCTATTTACTTCCATATTCAGGGATGCTGCAACGGCCATATGATCATTGATTCCCTGTTCTGCGCTTACATAGTCGAAAAGTTCGGTTCTGTTTGTTATCAGTAGGTCCAAGATGTTATCTTCGCGAGTCGGTTCTCTATTTAATTGCTCGAGATAATTTTCGGATAGTGCACTCAGTATAATGTCACTCGATGCTCTGTCCCTACCACCCGTCCTAAACATCTGAGTGTCCCAGTCTATATCTGGTAAATTGAAATCTCCACCTAGGACTATAACATGCTGAGGAAATTTATGTGAAATGTATTCCAGATTTTCTCTCAGTTGTTCTGCCACTAATGCTGCTGAGTCGGAAGGTCGGTAAAAGGAGCCAATTATTGACCTAGCTCGGTTGTTGAGTGTAACCTCCACCCATAATAATTCACAGGAACTGTCCACTTCTACTTCACTACAGGATAAACCACTACTAACAGCGACATACACGCCACCTCCGGTTGCATGCAATCTATCCTTTCTAAACACCGTCTGTGCCTTTGTAAAAATTTCGGCAGAATTTATCTCTGGCTTCAGCCAGCTTTCTGTACCTATAACGATTTCAGCTTCGGTGCTTTCTATCAGCGCTTGAAGTTCCAGTACTTTACCAATGCAGCTTCGACAGTTTACAATTACAATACCGATTGCTGCTTGGTCCCTGTATGTCCTGACTTTGCCCCGCACCCTTTGAGGCTGTTGCCCTTTCTGTACTTGCCCGAGGCCATCTAACCTAAAAAACCGCCCAGTCCACGCCGCACAACCCCTGCTACCCGTGTTGCCGCCTGCTGTGTATAGTGGACTCCTGACCTATCCAGCGGAACCCGAAACCCCACCACCCTATGGCGCAAGTCGAGGAATCTGCAGCCCACACGGTCTCAGAACCGTCTCATCCTCTGATTCAGACCCTCCACTCGGCTCTGTACCAAAGGTCCGCAGTTAGTCCTGTCGACGATGCTGCGGATGGTGAGATCTGCTTTCATCCCGCTAGCGAGACTGGCAGTCTTCACCAAATCAGATAGCCGCCGGAAGCCAGAGAGGATTTCCTCCGATCCACAGCGACACACATCATTGGTGCCGACATGAGCGACCTCCTGCAGATGGGTGCACCCTGTACCCTTCATGTCATCCAGAAGGACCCTTTCCACATCTGGAATGACTCCCCCCGGTATGCACACGGAGTGCACATTGGTTTTCTTCCCCTCTCTTGCTCCCATATCCCTAAGGGGCCCCATTATGCGCCTGACGTTGGAGCTCCCAACTACCAGTAAGCCCACCCTCTGCAACCGCCCGGATCTTGCAGACTGAGGGGCAACCTCTGGAACAGGACAAGCAGCCATGTCCGGCCGAAGATCAGTATCAGCCGGAGACAGAGCCTGAAACTGGTTCGTCAGACAAACTGGAGAGGCCTTCTGTTCAGTCCTCCAGAATGTCTTTCGCCCCATGCCACACCTCGAGACGACCTCCCACTCTACCACGGGTGAGGGGTCGGCCTCAATAATGGCAGTATCCCGAGCAGCCCCAGCCATAGTCCGATCGGGGGATGCGTGGGACGAGCTGGCCATCCTCGACAAACCCCCATCCGGACCCCCACAGTGATGCCCATTGGCAACAGCCTCAAGCTGTGTGACCGAAGCCAACACTGCCTGAAGCTGGGAGCAAAGGGATGCCAACTCAGCCTACATCTGAACACAGCAGTGGAGTCCCTATCCTTGCTAAAAACTGTTGTGCAAAGAACGTCTGAACTAATATACAGAGAGCACAAACAATTCGACACAAATATTAAACGGTTATCAAAATACAAGATTGCCTAGTAAATGCAGTAATGCTACTACTTGCGCACTGCTGACACACTGCTCGAGATGTAGGTCCAGTGTGGTTGCAAGCACTAACCTGGCCTCCTTCTAACCAACAAACGACCATCACTGGCACCGTTGCAGAACCAGCTTTCATCAGAAAACACTACAGACCTCCACTCTGCCCTCCAGTGATCTCCTGCTTGACACCACTGCAATCGAAAGTGGCGTTGGTTTGGACGCATTGGATTGCACGCTACAGGGGTGTATGTCTCGAGCTGCCCTTGAAGTAACGGATTTGTAACATTTCGTAGTGTCACTGTGGTGCCAGCTGCTGCTCGAATTGCTGCTGTAGATGCAGTGCGATGCGCCAGAGGTATACGTCGAACATGAAGATCTCCCCTCTCTGTCGTGCCAAGCGGCCGTCTGGAGCCCGAATTTCTTGCGACCGTACATGTTCGTGACCACCGCTGCCACCAATCATGAACAGTAGCTACATTTCTGCCGGAGTCTTTCTGTAGTATCGCAGAAGGAACATTCAGCTTCTCGTAGCCCTATTACACGACCTCGTTCAAACTCACTGAGATGTTGATAATGGCGTCTTTATCGCCTAAAAAGCATTCTTGACTAACTTCCCCTCACGATTCCAACCCCAAAGAAACTATCACTAAAGTTACAGGGCCTATTTAAAGCAAAATTGATTTCCATCTGCGAAATTTGAATAGACATCATCTTTCAGATGTAGTAACAGGCCTACCAACTTCCATTTATGTCGCACAACTACTTTTTGGTGTTGGATTTTTTCCGCCAGTGTATACAGGGTGGTCCATTTATCGAAACCGTTCAAAATACCTCACGAAATAAGAGTCAAACGAAAAAACTACAAAGAACGAAACTTGTCTGGCTTGAAGGGGGAAACCAGATGGCGCTATGGTTGGCCCGCTAGATAGCGCTGCCATAGGTAAAATGGATATCAACTGCATTTTTTTAAATAGGAACCCCCATTTTTTATTACATATTCGTGTAGTACGTAAAGAAATATGAATGTTTTAATTGGACCACTTTTTTCGCTTTGTGATAGATGACGCTGTAATAGTCACAAACACATGGCTCACAATTTTAGACGAACATTTGATAACAGGTAGGTTTTTTAAATTAAAATACAGAACGTAGGTACGTTTGAACATTTTATTTCGGTTGTTCCAATGTGATACATGTACCTTTGTGAACTTATCATTTCTGAGAACGCATGCTCTTACAGCGCGATTACCTGTAAATACCACATTAATGCAATAAATGCACAAAATGATGTCCGTCAACCTCAATGCATTTGGCAATACGTGTAACGACATTCCTCTCAACAGCGAGTAGTTCGCCTTCCATAATGATCGCACATGCATTGACAATCCGCTGACGCATGTTGTCAGGCGTTATCGGTGTATCACGACAGCAAATATCCTTCAACTTTCCCCACACAAAGAAATCCGGGGACGTCAAATCCGGTGAACTTGCGGGCCATCGTATGGTGCTTCGACGACCAATCCACCTGTCATGAAATATGCTATTCAATACCGCTTCAACCGCACCCGAGCTATGTGCCGGACATCCATCATGTTGGAAGTACATCGCCATTCTGTCATGCAGTGGAACATCTTGTAGTAACATCGGTAGAACATTACGTAGGAAATCAGCATACATTGCACCATTTACATTATCATCGATAAAATGGGGGCCAATTATCCTTCTCCCATAATGCCGTACCATACATTAGCCCGCCAAGGTCGCTGATGTTCCAATTGTCACAGCCATCTTGGATTTTCCGTTGCCCAATAGTGCATATTATGCCGGTTTACGTTACCGCTGTTGGTGAATGACGCTTCGTCGCTAAATAGAACGCGTGCAAAAAATCTGTCATCGTCCTGTAATTTCTCTTTTGCCCAGTGGCAGACCTGTACACGACGTTCAAAGTCGTCGCCATGCAATTCCTGGTGCATAGAAATATGGTACGGGTGCAATCGATGTTGATGTAGCATTCTCAACACCGACATTTTTGAGATTCCAGATTCTCGCGCAATTTGTCTGCTACTGATGTGCGGATTAGCCGCGACAGCAGCTACAACACCTTCCTGGGCATCATCATTAGTTGTAGGTCGTGGTTGACGTTTCACATGAGGCTGAACACTTCCTGTTTCCTTAAATAACGTAACTATCCGGCGAACGGTCCGGACACTTGGGTGATGTCGTCCAGGATACCGAGCAGCATACATAGCACACGCCCGTTGGGCATTTTGATCACAATAGCCACACATCAACACGATATCGACCTTTTCCGCAATTAATAAACGATCCATTTTAACACGGGTAATGTATCACCAAGCAAATACCGTCCGCACTGGCGGGATGTTACGTGATAACGCGTACTTATACGTTTGTGACTATTACAGCGCCATTTATCACAAAGCGAAAAAAGTGGTCCAACAAAAACATTCGTATTTCTTTACGTACTACACGAATATCTAATAAAAAATCGGGGTTCCTATTTTAAAAAACGCAGTTGATATCCGTTTGACCTATGGCAGCGCCATCTAGCGGGCGAACTATGGCGCCATCTGGTTTCCCCATTCAAGCTAAATAAGTTTCGTTCTTTGTAGTTTTTTTCGTTTGACGCTTATTTCGTGAGATATTTAGCCCGGTCACGATCAATGGATCACTCTGTATACCAGTATCACGTTAAAAATATCGAGTTACACTCAAGTACTCTCTTACCACTGATCAATGAAATTATGTGCATGCCTGTTTCGCATTTTAAAACACAACAGGTGTTATAACAAATTGTATGGAGACACTGTGACCAGATCGCACACGGCAGTACAATAGATGCTACGTAGGAAGGAAGAAAGGAGTGATATTGGGGTGTTATTTGTAAACAACGAACAGCGGCTTTTACTGTCAAGCTTATATGGATTTGTAACGCCACCAGCAGAATCAGACTGGCCTGCTACTCCCAGCTGCCGCTAGCGGCCGCACAGTCCTCCCACTACGACACGCCGTTATCACGAGGTTATGTGACCTCAGTACTAGACAGGTCAAGCCAGCCTTCCGCTCTTCCTCAGAACGTCTCTCAAGTTCTCGTAGTGAAACAACTGCAACTTTTTCGGTGTACTGTAAGCAGTGGCTCTTTTCGCTTATTTCGTTATGCATTTAATGTAGTGATTCCACTATAAGTAGGTCTCCAGGTATTTTATGACTGCTACTGTTTCCACCAATAAACCATGCTCAGTATGTTACACTACGCCTGCTATCGCACTCAAAAACTGTCCATCATTTTGGACAGGTGAATTCGGTTTCACATTATTTTGGTTAGCGTTACTGGATACATATCTATGCTTTTAATAATTATTGTCTGATTTTTTTTCCTCTCAAAAAAAGCGAATAATAGCATGGCATGAGTGTAATGCCTTTAGTGTATTCTTATGGCGCCAGTGGGTGCAGCACAGAATGCCATTAAACATTCAGCTGGACAATTCCACCAGGTTATTTTAGAGGAGGTTTTCCATCGTTTAAGTTCCTTAAGGCTGCGACTGTGGTAGCGATAGGGAATTTATAATCACAGATGTCCGTATTACGACAAGCAAGCAGGGCCGCCGAGAGCCAAGACTGGGCCCGAGGTGGGATGTGTGATTGTGCCCCATCTCCAAATATAGCAGTCCAATTTACTATTATTTCAAAGAAGGTTTGACATGATTTAAACATAACGCAAATCAGGGAATGCTGGAAATAATAAAATACAAAACTAGTCATTGGGATGATATACAGGGTGGTCCATTGATAGTGACCGGGCCAAATATCTCACGAAATAAACACCAAACGAAAAAACTACAAAGAACGAAACTCGTCTAGCTTGAAGGGGGAAACCAGATGGCGCTATGGTTGGCCCTCTAGATGGCGCTGCCATAGGTCAAACGGATATAACTGCGTTTTTTTAAATAGGAACCCCGATTTTTATTACATATTCGTGTAGTACGTAAAGAAATACGAATGTTTTACCTGGACCACTTTTTTCGCTTTGTGATAGATGGCGCTGTAATAGTCACAAACGTATAACTACGTGGTAACACATGTGATTCCGCCAGTGCGAACGGAATTGGCTTCGTGATATATTACCCGTGTTAAAATGGACCGTTTACCAATTGCGGAAAAGGTCGATATCGTGTTGATGTATGGCTATTGTGATCAAAATTCCCAATTGGCGAGTGCTATATACGCTGCTCGGTATCCTGGACGACATCATCCAAGTGTCCGGACCGTTCGCCAGATAGTTACGTTATTTAAGGAAACAGGAAGTGTTCAGCCTCATGTGAAACGTCAAACGCGACCTGCAACAAATGATGACGTCCAGGTAGGTGTTGTAGCTGCTGTCGCGGCTAATCCACACATCAGTAGCAGACAAATTGCGCGGGAATCTGGAATCTTAAAAAACGTCGGTGTTGAGAATGCTACATCAACATCGATTGCACCCGTACCATATTTCTATGCACCAGGAATTGCATGGCGACGACTTTGAATGTCGTGTACAGTTCTGCCACTGGGCACAAGAGAAATTACGGGACTATGACAAATTCTTTGCACGCATTCTATTTAGCGACGAAGCGTCATTCACCAACAGCGGTAACGTAAACCGGCATAATATGCACTATTGGGCAATGGAAAATCCACGATGGCTGTGACAAGGGGAACATCAGCGACCTTGACGGGTTAATGTACGGTGCGGCATTATGGGAGAAGGATAATTGGGCCCCATTTTATCGATGGCAATCTAAATGGTGCAATGTATGCTGATTTCCTACGTAATGTTCTACCGATGTTACTACAAGATGTTTCGCTGCATGACAGAATGGCGATGTACTTTCAACATGATGGATGTCCGGCACATAGCTCGGGTGCGGTTGAAGCGGTATTGAATAGCATATTTCATGACAGGTGGATTGGTCGTCGAAGCACCATACGATGGCCCGCAAGTTCACCGGATCTGACGTCCCCGGATTTCTTTCTGTGGGGAAAGTTGAAGGATATTTGCTGTCGTGATCCACCGACAACGCCTGACAACATGCGTCAGTGCATTGTCAATGCATGTGCGAACATTACGGGAGGCGCTGTTGAGAGGGATGTCGTTACACGTATTACCAAATGCATTGAGGTTCACGGACATCATTTTGAGCATTTATTGCATTAATGTGGTATTTACAGGTAATGACGCTGTAACAGCATGCGTCCTCAGAAATGATAAGTTCACAGAGATACATGTATCACGTTGGAACAACCGAAATAAAATGTTCAAACGTACCTACGTTCTGTATTTTAATTTAAAAAACCTACCTGTTTTCAACTGTTCTTCTAAAATTGTGAGCCATATGTTTGTGACTATTACAGCTCCATCTATCACAAAGCGAAAAAAGTGGTCCAACTAAAACATTCATATTTCTTTACGTACTACACGAATATGTAATAAAAAATGGGGGTTCCTATTTAAAAAAACGCAGTTGATATCAGTTTGACCTATGGCAGCGCCATCTAGCGGGCCAACCATGGCGCCATCTGGTTTCCCCCTTCAAGCTAGACAAGTTTCGTTCTTTGTAGTTTTTTCGTTTGACGCTTATTTCATGAGGTATTTGGCCCGGTCACGATCAATGGACCACCCTGTATAGTAGTTTTTCGTTTGACGCTTATTTAGTGAGATGTTTGGCCCGGTCACAATCAAGGGACCACCCTGTATAGAATATATACAATTCCCTATTAACACTAAATGTACGTTCGCAAACGCAATTTATACTGTGGTACTATAAGCTGCACGAGATATTGGCTCTGAGCACTATGGGACTCAACTGCTGAGGTCATTAGTCCCCTAGAACTTAGAACTAGTTAAACCTAACTAACCTAAGGACATCACAAACATCCATGCCCGAGGCAGGATTCGAACCTGCGACCGTAGCGGTCTTGCGGTTCCAGACTGCAGCGCCTTTAACCGCACGGCCACTTCGGCCGGCTGCACGAGATATTGTCGGCGGAATTCGAGCAAACTAACACTTTTCATGGTGCGATAGGTTGAATCACAGCTCACTGTAGTACACTCTGACAAAAAAGAAAAAAGAACTATGCGCCTCGAAGGGATTTTCCGAATGGATCGAAAATCGGTTGTCTGGTGTACATATACAGACGAACGAATGATTACAACTTCAGAAAAATTAGATGATTCCCTCAAGAGAAAGAGCTTCACAAATTGAGCAAACCAATAATGCGTTGTAGAGATGGGTCGTTCGCGAACTAATGGGTCCAAAGGAACGGTTCGCCGAGATGAACGGAACGAGCGAGGATCGAATTCTAAGAACGGTCTTTCATAGTTCACTTCGGTCGCGGCTTTCTACTTATAGTTATAGGGACCGGGAAACGGTCGCTCTCTTTCCCGCAACGGCATGTCGGCCGGTCTCGTTCCAGACTCGGTCCCGTTCCCGTCTGTCTCGGTCTCGGTCTCGCTAGGCCAAACTCGTCCTTCTTCGCGTGGCCACTCGTTGCACTTCCAATGCCGACTGATCATAGTTCAGTATCGAGTTGTTCGTTTCGTTCGCTGCACATGCCCATTCTAGATCAGTTTCAAACGTTTTTGGACTCTGAACTTCTGGTTCTTTTCGTATTCTATTGAGCGTCCATGACCGGTAATTAAAATGTATTTTATAATTACGTAAATTACATAAAAATTACGTGGTATGTAATACATACATTTTTCCAGGTAACAAAACGGCATATCAGCTTACATCACTATTTCGATAAATAGCAGAAGAAATACTTATAAAAAGGCAACATTTTTTTGTTATTACACATGGAAAGGAAATTGACACGGCACATTCGAGTGGCCATTTTCCATCCTTTTTTGATCCAAGGTAAAACGGCATGTTCATTGTTACGGAGGGCAGACTCACTTACAATCGAGTGTCTGGTGTCACATTTTGTAAGGAGACTATGATAACTTCCACAATATTATTTCAGTGGGACAGGATGGCGCACCAAAAGTAGGTTTCGCAGAATCACCAAAATTGCAAGTGTGTGAGAATTCATTTATGAATAAAAACTTTGAACTCCAGGGGAGACACAAGTGCCTCTCTTGGCGCCTTCCATCTTTAGTCACCTATGCTACTAATTCTTCATAAGAACCATATAACACGCACTAATGAACGGTGAACGAGTAAAAATGAGCGGTTCCCAAAAAAGAGCGATCACTAGTGAACTAGTTCCCAAGGATGAATGAGTCTGCCCATCTCTGATGCGTTGGTCCACCTCTGGCCCTTACGCAGGCAGTTATTAAGCTGATTATCGGGGCTCAGTTCGAAGTGGGGCCTATCACTAGACAATTTTGCGCCAGCCAATATGATTCCAGGCCGAAGACATGTCTGGAGACGCCCCGAACAGCGGTGGGCTACCAACCAGACTGCCGTCCGCCATACGGACTGACAGACCAGAGTAATGGTCATGGGATGTTAATTCTTTTCACAGCAATGCCCCTTTGGTTATCATCCGCGCAATCGTTACAGCACACCAGTACGTCGCCGATATTCTACACCCCGTTTACCTGCCCTGCATGGCAAGCCACGCTAGGGAGCATTATGGACAATACCCTCCAACTACTCCGAATTTAGACGATATAACGCGCCAATTGGACAGAATTTGGCACGATCGCGCTCAGGAGGACATCCAGCAACACTATTAATCAATGGTCTGGGGTTTTATTTCTTTTTACAGCAATGCCCCTTTGGTTATCATCCGCGCCATCCTTACAGTACACCAGTACGTCGCGACACCCCAATTGTTGCCCTTCATAGCAAGCCACCCTGAGGAGCGTTATGGGCAATGCTCTCCAACTACTCCGAATTTATACGATATATCGCGCCAATTGGATAGAATTTGGCACGATCGCGCTCAGGAGAACATCCAGCAACACTATTAATCAATGGTCTGGGGTGTTATTTCTTTTCACAGCAATGCCCCTTTGGTTATCATCTGCGCCATCCTTGCAGCACAGCAGTGCGTCGCTGATATTCTACACCCCGTTTTGTTGCCCTGCATGGCTAGCCACCCTCGGGAGCATTATGGAAAATTCCCTCCAACTACTCCGAATTTAGACGATATAACGCGACAATTGGACAGAATGCCACTTTGGTTATCATCCGCGCCATCCTTACAGCACAGCAGTACGTCGCCGATATTCTACACCCCGTTTTGTTGCCCTGCATGGCAAGCCACCCTGGGGAGCATTATGGGCAATGCCCTCCAACAACTCCGAATTTTGACGATATAACGCGACAATTGGACAGAATTTGACACGATACCCCTCAGGAGGACATCCTACAACACTATTAATCAATTGTCTGGGGAATTATTTCCTTTCACTGCAATGCCCCTTTGGTTATCATCCGTGCCTTGCTTGCAGCACACCAGTACGTCGCCGATATTCTACATCCCGTTTTGTTGCCCTGCATGGCAAGCCACGCTGGGGAGCATTATGGGCAATGCCTTCCAACTACTCCGAATTTTGACGATATAACGCGACAATTGGACAGAATTTGATACGATACCCCTCAGGAGGACATCCAGCAACACTACAAATCAATGGTCAGCGGTGTTATTTCTTTTCACAGCAATGCCCCTTTGGTTATCATCCGCGCCATCCTTGCAGCACAGCAGTACGCCGCTGATATTCTACACCCCTTTTTGTTGCCCTGCATGGCAAGCCACCCTCGGGAGCATTATGGAAAATGCCCTCCAACTACTCCGAATTTTGACGATAAAACGCTCCAATTGGACAGAATGTGGTACGATAGCCGTCAGGAGGACATATAGCAACACTATTAATCAATGGTCTAGGTGTTATTTCTTTTCACAGCAATGCCCCTTTGGTTATCATCCGCGCCATCCTTACAGCACAGCAGCATGTTGCCGATATTCTACACCCCGTTTTGTTGCCCTGCATGGCAAGCCACCCTGTGGAGCATTATGGGCAATGTCCTCCAACTACTCCGAATTTTGACGATATAACGCGCAAATTGGAGAGAATTTGGTACGATAGCCATCAGGAGGACATCCAGCAACACTACTAATCAGTGGTCTGGGGTGTTATTTCTTTTCACAGCAATGCCCCTTTGGTTATCATCCGCGCCATCCTTACATAACAGCAGTACGTCGCCAATATTCTACGCCCTGTTTTGTTGCCCTGCATGGCAAGCCATCCCGGAGAGGATGATGGGCAATGCCCTCCAACAATTTCGAATTTTGACGATATAATGCGCCAATTGGACAGAATTTACTACGTTACCCCTCAGGAGAACATCCAGCAACACTACTAATCAATGGTCTGGGGTGTTATTTCCTTTCACAGCAATGCCCCTTTGATTCTCATTCGCGCCAACCTTACAGCGCAGCAGTAGGTCGCCGATATTCTACGCCCCGTTATATTGCCCTGCGTGGCAAGCCACCCTCGGGAGCATTATGGAAAATGCCCCCAACTACTCCGAATTTAGACGAAATAACGCGCCAATTGGACAGAATTTGGTACGATACCACTCAGGAGAACATCCAGCATCACTACTAATCAGTGGTCAGGGGTGTTATTTCTTTTCACAGCAATGCCCCTTTGGTTATCATCCGCGCCATCCTTACATCACAGCAGTACGTCGCCAATATTCTACGCCCCGTTTTGTTGCCCTGCATGGCAAGCCATCCCGGAGAGGATGATGGGCAATGCCCTCCAACTATTTCGAATTTTGACGATATAATGCGCCAATTGGACGGAATTTGACACGATACCCCTCAGGAGAACATCCAGCAACACTACTAATCAATGGTCTGGTGTGTTATTTCTTTTCACAGCAATGCCCCTTTGGTTATCATCCGCGCCATCCTTGCAGCACAGCAGTACGTCGCCGATAATCTACACCCCGTTTTGTTGCCCTGCATGGCAAGCCACCCTGGGGAACATTATGGGCAATGCCCTCTTACTACTCCGAATTTTGACGATATAACGCGCAAATTGGACAGAATTTGACACGATAGCCGTCAGGAGGACATCCAGCAACACTACTAATCAATGGTGATGGGTGTTATTTCTTTTCACAGCATTGCCCCTTTGGTTATCATCCGCGCCATCCTTGCAGCACAGCAGTATGTCGCCGATATTCTACACCCAGTTTTGTTGCCCTGCATGGCAAGCCACCCTGGGGAGCATTATGGGCAATGCCCTCCTACTACTCCGAATTTTGACGATACAACGCGCAAATTGGACAGAATTTGACACGATACCGCTCAGGAGGACATCCTACATCACTGTTAATCAATTGTCTGGTGTGTTATTTCTTTTCACAGCAATGCCCCTTTGGTTATCATCCGCGCCATCCTTGCAGCACAGCAGTACGTCGCCGATATTCTACACCCCGTTTTGTTGCCCTGCATGGCAAGCCACCCTGAGGATCATTATGGGCAATATCCTCCAACTACTCCGAATTTTTATGATATAACGCGGCAATTGGACAGAATTTGACACGATAGCCGTCATGAGGACATCCAGCAACACTATTAATCTCTGGTCTGGGGTGTTATTTCTTTTCACAGCAATGCCCCTCTGGTTATCATCCGCGCCATCCTTGCAGCACAGCAGTACGTCGCCGATATTATGCACCCCGTTTTGTTGCCCTGCATGGCAAGCCACCCTGGGGATCATTATGGGCAATGCCCTCCAACTACTCCGAATGTTGATGATATAACGCGGCAATTGGACAGAATTTGGTAGGATAGCAGTCAGGAGGACATCCAGCAACACTATTAATCAATGGTCTGGGGTGTTATTTCTTTTCACAGCAATGCCCCTTTGGTTATCATCTGCGCCATCCTTACAGCACAGCAGTACGTCGCCGATATTCTACACCCCGTTTTGTTGCCCTGCATGGCAAGCCACCCTGGGGAGCATTATGGGCAATGCCCTCCAACAACTCCGAATTTTGACGATATAACGCGCAAATTGGACAGAATTTGACACGATACCGCTCAGGAGGACATCCTACATCACTGTTAATCAATTGTCTGGTGTGTTATTTCTTTTCACAGCAATGCCCCTTTGGTTATCATCCGCGCCATCCTTGCAGCACAGCAGTACGTCGCCGATATTCTACACCCCGTTTTGTGGCCCTGCATGGCAAGGCACCCTGGGGAGCATTATGGTCAATTCCCTCCAAGTACTCCGAATTTTGATGATATAACGCGGCAATTGGACAGAATTTGGTACGATAGCCGTGAGAAGGACATCCAGCAACACTATTAATCTCTGGTCTGGGGTGTTATTTCTTTTCACAGTAATGCCCCTTTCGTTATCATCCGCGCCATCCTTGCAGCGCATCAGTACGTCGCTGATATTCTACACCCCGTTTTGTTGCCCTGCATGGCAAGCCACCCTGGGGAGCATTATGGGCAATGTCCTCCAACTACTCCGAAAATTGACGATATAACGCGCAAAAGTGACAGAATTTGGTACGATGGCCGTCAGGAGGATATCCAGCAACATTATTAATCAGTGGTCAGGGGTGTTATTTCTTTTCACAGCAATGCCCCTTTGGTTATCATCCGCGCCATCCTTGCAGCACAGCAGTGCGTCGCTGATATTCTACACCCCGTTTTGTTGCCCTGCATGGCAAGCCACCCTGGGGAGCATTATGGGCAATGCCTTCCAACTACTCAGAATTTTGACGATATAACGCGACAATTGGACAGAATTTGACACGATACCCCTCAGGAGGACATCCTACAACACTATTAATCAATTGTCTGGGGAATTATTTCCTTTCACTGCAATGCCCCTTTGGTTATTATCCGCGCCTTGCTTGCAGCACACCAGTACTTCGCCGATATTCTACAGCCCGTTTTGGTGCCCTGCATGGCAAGCCACGCTGGGGAGCATTATGGGCAATGCCTTCCAACTACTCAGAATTTTGACGATATAACGCGACAATTGGACAGAATTTGACAGGATACCCCTCAGGAGGACATCCAGCAACACTACAAATCAATGGTCAGCGGTGTTATTTCTTTTCACAGCAATGCCCCTTTGGTTATCATCTGCGCCATCCTTGCAGCACAGCAGTATGTCGCCGATAATCTACACCCCGTTTTGTTGCCCTGCATGGCGAGCCACTCTGGGGAGCATTATGGGCAATGCCCTCCAACTACTCCGAATTTAGACGATATAACGCGCCAATTGGACAGAATTTGGTACGATAGCCGTCAGGAGGACATCCAGCAACACTATTAATCAGTAGTCTGGTGTGATATTTCTTTTCACAGCAATGCCCCTTTGGTTATCATCCGCACCATTCTTGCAGCACAGCAGTACATCGCCGATATTCTACACCCCGTTTTGTTGCCCTGTATGGCAAGCCACCCTGTGGAGCATTATGGGCAATGCCCTCCAACTACTCCGAATTTATACGATATATCGCGCCAATTGGATAGAATTTGGCACGATCGCGCTCAGGAGAACATCCAGCAACACTATTAATCAATGGTCTGGGGTGTTATTTCTTTTTACAGCAATGCCCCTTTGGTTATCATCTGCGCCATCCTTGCAGCACAGCAGTGCGTCGCTGATATTCTACACCCCGTTTTGTTGCCCTGCATGGCTAGCCACCCTCGGGAGCATTATGGAAAATTCCCTCCAACTACTCCGAATTTAGACGATATAACGCGACAATTGGACAGAATGCCACTTTGGTTATCATCCGCGCCATCCTTACAGCACAGCAGTACGTCGCCGATATTCTACACCCCGTTTTGTTGCCCTGCATGGCAAGCCACCCTGGGGAGCATTATGGGCAATGCCCTCCAACAACTCCGAATTTTGACGATATAACGCGACAATTGGACAGAATTTGACACGATACCCCTCAGGAGGACATCCTACAACACTATTAATCAATTGTCTGGGGAATTATTTCCTTTCACTGCAATGCCCCTTTGGTTATCATCCGTGCCTTGCTTGCAGCACACCAGTACGTCGCCGATATTCTACATCCCGTTTATTTGCCCTGCATGGCAAGCCACGCTGGGGAGCATTATGGGCAATGCCTTCCAACTACTCCGAATTTTGACGATATAACGCGACAATTGGACAGAATTTGATACGATACCCCTCAGGAGGACACCCAGCAACACTACAAATCAATGGTCAGCGGTGTTATTTCTTTTCACAGCAATGCCCCTTTGGTTATCATCCGCGCCATCCTTGCAGCACAGCAGTACGCCGCTGATATTCTACACCCCTTTTTGTTGCCCTGCATGGCAAGCCACCCTGTGGAGCATTATGGGCAATGTCCTCCAACTACTCCGAATTTTGACGATATAACGCGCCAATTGGACAGAATTTGGTACGATAGCCATCAGGACGACATCCAGCAACACTACTAATCAGTGGTCTGGGGTGTTATTTCTTTTCACAGCAATGCCCCTTTGGTTATCATCCGCGCCATCCTTACATCACAGCAGTACGTCGCCAATATTCTACGCCCTGTTTTGTTGCCCTGCATGGCAAGCCATCCCGGAGAGGATGATGGGCAATGCCCTCCAACAATTTCGAATTTTGACGATATAATGCGCCAATTGGACAGAATTTACTACGTTACCCCTCAGGAGAACATCCAGCAACACTACTAATCAATGGTCTGGGGTGTTATTTCCTTTCACAGCAATGCCCCTTTGATTCTCATTCGCGCCAACCTTACAGCGCAGCAGTAGGTCGCCGATATTCTACGCCCCGTTATATTGCCCTGCATGGCAAGCCACCCTCGGGAGCATTATGGAAAATGCCCCCAACTACTCCGAATTTAGACGAAATAACGCGCCAATTGGACAGAATTTGGTACGATACCACTCAGGAGAACATCCAGCAACACTACTAATCAGTGGTCAGGGGTGTTATTTCTTTTCACAGCAATGCCCCTTTGGTTATCATCCGCGCCATCCTTACATCACAGCAGTACGTCGCCAATATTCTACGCCCCGTTTTGTTGCCCTGCATGGCAAGCCATCCCGGAGAGGATGATGGGCAATGCCCTCCAACTATTTCGAATTTTGACGATATAATGCGCCAATTGGACGGAATTTGACACGATACCCCTCAGGAGAACATCCAGCAACACTACTAATCAATGGTCTGGTGTGTTATTTCTTTTCACAGCAATGCCCCATTGGTTATCATCCGCGCCATCCTTGCAGCACAGCAGTACGTCGCCGATAATCTACACCCCGTTTTGTTGCCCTGCATGGCAAGCCACCCTGGGGAACATTATGGGCAATGCCCTCTTAGTACTCCGAATTTTGACGATATAACGCGCAAATTGGACAGAATTTGACACGATAGCCGTCAGGAGGACATCCAGCAACACTACTAATCAATGGTGATGGGTGTTATTTCTTTTCACAGCAATGCCCCTTTGGTTATCATCCGCGCCATCCTTGCAGCACAGCAGTATGTCGCCGATATTCTACACCCAGTTTTGTTGCCCTGCATGGCAAGCCACCCTGGGGAGCATTATGGGCAATGCCCTCCTACTACTCCGAATTTTGACGATATAACGCGCAAATTGGACAGAATTTGACACGATACCGCTCAGGAAGACATCCTACATCACTGTTAATCAATTGTCTGGTGTGTTATTTCTTTTCACAGCAATGCCCCTTTGGTTATCATCCGCGCCATCCTTGCAGCACAGCAGTACGTCGCCGATATTCTACACCCCGTTTTGTGGCCCTGCATGGCAAGCCACCCTGAGGATCATTATGGGCAATGCCCTCCAACTACTCCGAATGTTGATGATATAACGCGGCAATTGGACAGAATTTGGTAGGATAGCTGTCAGGAGGACATCCAGCAACACTATTAATCAATGGTCTGGGTGTTATTTCTTTTCACAGCAATGCCCTTTTGGTTATCATCCGCGCCTTGCTTGCAGCACACCAGTACGTCGCCGATATTCTACACCCCTTTTTGTTGCCCTGCATGGCAAGCCACCCTCGGGAGCATTATGGAAAATGCCCTCCAACTACTCCGAATTTAGACGAAATAACGCGCCAATTGGACAGAATTTGGTACGATACCCCTCAGGAGAACATCCAGCAACACTGCTAATCAGTGGTCAGGGGTGTTATTTCTTTTCACAGCAATGCCCCTTTGGTTATCACCCGCGCCATCCTTACATCACAGCAGTACGTCGCCAATATTCTACGCCCCGTTATGTTGCCCTGCATGGCAAGCCATCCCGGAGAGGATGATGGGCAATGCCCTCCAACTATTTCGAATTTTAACGATATAATGCGCCAATTGGACAGAATTTGACACGATACCCCTCAGGAGAACATCCAGCAACACTACTAATCAATGGTCTGGTGTGTTATTTCTTTTCACAGCAATGCCCCTTTGGTTATCATCCGCGCCATCCTTGCAGCACAGCAGTACGTCGCCGATATTCTACACCCCGTTTTGTGGCCCTGCATGGCAAGCCACCCTGGGGAGCATTATGGTCAATTCCCTCCAAGTACTCCGAATTTTGATGATATAACGCGGCAATTGGACAGAATTTGGTACGATAGCCGTGAGAAGGACATCCAGCAACACTATTAATCTCTGGTCTGGGGTGTTATTTCTTTTCACAGTAATGCCCCTTTGGTTATCATCCGCGCCATCCTTGCAGCGCATCAGTACGTCGCTGATATTCTACACCCCGTTTTGTTGCCCTGCATGGCAAGCCACCCTGGGGAGCATTATGGGCAATGCCTTCCAACTACTCAGAATTTTGACGATATAACGCGACAATTGGACAGAATTTGACACGATACCCCTCAGGAGGACAACCAGCAACACTACAAATCAATGGTCAGCGGTGTTATTTCTTTTCACAGCAATGCCCCTTTGGTTATCATCCGCGCCATCCTTGCAGCACAGCAGTGCGTCGCTGATATTCTACACCCCGTTTTGTTGCCCTGCATGGCGAGCCACTCTGGGGAGCATTATGGGCAATGCCCTCCAACTACTCTGAATTTTGACGATATAACGCGCCAATTGGACAGAATTTGGTACGATAGCTATCAGGAGGACATTCAGCAACACTATTAATCAGTGGTCTGGGGTGTTATTTCTTTTCACAGCAATGCCCCTTTGGGTATCATCCGCGCCATTCTTGCAGCACAGCAGTACGTCGCCGATATTCTACACCCCGTTTTGTTGCCCTGCATGGCAAGCCACCCAGGGGAGTATTATGGGCAATGCCTTCCAACTACTCCGAATATTGACGATATAACGCGCAAATTGGACAGAAATTGGTACTATAGCCGTCAGGAGGACATCCAGCAACACTATTAATCAGTGGTCTGGTGTGTTATTTCTTTTCACAGCAATGCCCCTTTGGTTATCATCCGCACCATTCTTGCAGCACAGCAGTACATCGCCGATATTCTACACCCCGTTTTGTTGCCCTGCATGGCAAGCCGCCCTGTGGAGCATTATGGGCAATGCCCTCCAACTACTCTGAATTTTGATGATATAACGCGCCAATTGGACAGAATTTGGTACGATAGCTATCAGGAGGACATTCAGCAACACTATTAATCAGTGGTCTGGGGTGTTATTTCTTTTCACAGCAATGCCCCTTTGGTTATCACCTGCGCCATCCTTGCAGCACAGCAGTACGTCGCCGATATTCTACACCCCGTTTTGTTGCCCTGCATGGCTAGCCACCCTGGGGAGCATTATGGGCAATGCTCTCCAACTACTCCGAATTTTGACGATATAACGCGCCAATTGGACAGAATTTGGCACGATACCCCTCAGGACGACATCCAGCAACACTATTAATCAATCCCAAGGTGAATAACTGCGTGCATACCGTCCAAATGTGGGCCAACGGATTATTGACTCGCTCAGTTTGTGAAGCTCTTTTCTTGAATAAATCATCCAGTTTTTTCTGAAATTGTTGTTATTTGTTTGTCTGTACATGTAGCCTTAATGACAACTACCGGTTCCCGTTACATTCGGATAATTCCTTCGCGGTGCATCGGTTTTTTTTTCTTTTCCCCCTTACGCATATTTATCATTGAGCCGCTATTAGCAGCACCGGGTTCGATTGCGTGTTGGATGAAGTGTTATCAAGTATTACGGAACCTTTGAACATATGAGGAAATGATACACACTGTGGCATGTTATTGCACTGTATTTAGAAAGTAGATGCCCCCGATGAAATCGTGTTAAGTTTTCCGACACAGAGTAGAAAGTTTATATACAGGTGTACGAGAGTAACTGTGTTTGCTAATGCTTTGTTTTATACACAAAAGCCAGTGCGTATCTCTCAGATTTTAGATGTTTTTGTTTCAGTTGTCATTCTTACCATGGGAACAACGTGCTACTGAAGTTACTTTGTTATTATAAGTCACAGAATATCTTCCATGAAATCTGTTTACCGAGTTTCAGGTATTAAAATACGTAACATTGTTTTTTACTAAAGTGCGGAAAGACAGGCTTCCTAGTTATAGAACCAATACTGGAAGTTAAATTTCATGCCTGGACTTCGTAATTTTTTTTTTTACGAAGTACTTTTCCTGCATTCACATTGCTTATTCCTTCACGCACTTTCAATCAGAATTATGTAGATAGTGTAGCTTGTAATTTTAAATAACATTTATAAATATATTTGCAACTTTCATTATATTTAATTATATTAATTACGTAGAAAGAAAAGAATTTGTAGCACACTTGCGTGAAGCGCCATTGCTAAAATTGTGCTCTGAATCTCATACTCGTTTTGCAATTAAGTCCTTCCATCACCTTCACTACGATATACAGTTTCCTTCATCCTAGCATAAGTTCAAAATGACTTACTACTGGACATAGCTTTATGAAGAAAAATGTTTAATTTCATGCCTCCTCTTATCTCAGAAAACTAGAAATACTTACTATGATACAGCTTGTATAATGTTCTATTACAATGAAAACCATTTGGAATATAGTAAAACCTGAAACAGGCGTAAACCTTGTCTGCAGTTTCCCACTGCAGCTTTGAAAGAACTAACATACCAACTGAATGAATCATGAATGAGTTTGCAAAAGTTAAATATATCGAGAAAGTATACCAGCGCCATGACTCTTTCAAGGAGCACGATCGATGGGACAATGGGACACAGCATCTCCGAGCTAGCGATGAAGTGGTGATTTTCCGGTGCGAACATTTCATGAGTGTACCGTGAATATCAGGCGTCCGGTAAAATATCAAATCTCCGACGTCGCTGCGGCCGGAAAAAGATTCTGCAAGAATGAGACCAACGACGACTGAAGAGAATCGTTCAGCGTGATAGAAGTGCAAGCCTTCCACAAACTGCTGCAGATTTCAGTGCTGGGCCATCAACAAGTGTCAGCGTGCGAACCATTAAACGAAACATCATCGAAAGGGGCTTTCGGAGCCGAAGGCCAACTCGTGTACTTTTGATTACTGCATGACACAAAGCTTTACGCTTCACCTGGGCCCGTCAACATATACATTGGACTGCTGATGACTGGAAACATGTTGCCTGGTCGGACGAGTCCCGTTTCAAATTGTGTTGAGCAGATGGAGGTGTACGGGAATGGAGACAACCTAATGAATCCATGGACCCTGCATGTCAGCAGGAGAATGTTCAAGCTGGTGAAGACTCTATAATTTGTGGGACGTGTGCAGTTGAAGTGATATGGGACCCTTGATACGTCTAGATACGACTTTCACAGGTGACACGTACGTAAGCATCCTGTCTGATCACCTGCATCCATTCATGTCCATTGTACATTCCAACTTTGGCAATTCCAACAGGACAAAGCGACACCTCACACGTCCAGAATAGCTACAAGGTGTCTCCGGGAACACTCTTCTGAGTTTAAACATTTCTGCTAGCCACCAGACTCCCCAGAGACGAACATTATTGAATATATCTGGGATGCACTGCAACGTGCTGTTCAGAAGGGATCTCCAACACCTCGTACTCTTACGGATTTATGGACAGCCCTGCAGGGTCCATGGTGTCAGTTCTTCCAGCACTACTTCAGTCAAGTCCATGCCACGTCGTGTTGCGGCACTTCCTCGTGCTCACGGGAGCCCTACACGATATTAGGCATATGTACCAGTTTCTTTGGCTCTTCAGTGTAGTTACGCCAACTCTGCAAGGCACGTTTTTGCAGGGAAGAATACCAAATACATGGAACAAAGCAAATGTGATAATCTTGAAAAAGGGTGACGACAAGGATCCCCAAGCTTCAAAATCCCACAGACTGATTTGACTTCTCGATAGCTTAAGGAAGGTTCTTCATGGAAGATTTCTTCATGGAATGAATTTGCAACGGTACGGTTTCATAAGCAGGAAGCCAGCAGAAGACGCTATAAATGAGGCTATAAGATACGTCAAAAACGGTCCTCATAATTATGTTCTAGCCATAATGGTGGACATGGCCGGAACGTTCGATCACCTATGGTGGGTAGCACTTTTTGATCGCCTGAGGAACTTGGACTGGCCACGCGCGTTACAGAACTGCTTTAAGAACTACTGTGAAAACAGAGAAGCAGCATTGTCGTGCCCAGGAGAGACCCTAATAAAATAAATTTCAAAAGGTGCCCACAGGGATCCATTAATGGCCGAGTTTTCTGGGATCAAGTACTCGACCCGGTACTAGAAATACTACAGGATAATGAAGAGGTCGTAGGAGTAGTTGCATAAGCCGACGACCTGATGATCCTTGTGAAGGGAATCTTAAGAAGCAACCTGGGAGGTGGATCTAACATGGTCCTTCAGCAATTATTTCGGTGGTGCCAAGGGGTCAAATTGTCTGGTGCACCTGAAAAGAACACGTATATGCTGTTAAAAGGGAATCTTTTAAGAGATCCGGTCATGAAATGCCCATCACCATATACTTAGGCGTCTTCTTGGACAAACGAAAAAGTTATGGTGCACATATTGATGAAATGGGCAAGAGAGCCAGGAACTCGATGAACAAAATTCTTAGTCTCGCCAATTACGATGATAAGCTGCCAACGCAAACAAAATGGTTCACATGACTCTGAGGACTATAGGACTTAACTTCTGAGGTCATCAGTCCCCTAGAACTTAGAACTACTTAAACCTAACTAACCTAAGGACATCACACACATCCATGCCCGAGGCAGGATTCGAACCTGCGACTGTAGTGGTCGCGCGGTTCCAGACTGTAGCGCCTAGAACCTCTCGGTCACCCCGGCCGGCTCCAATGCAAACAATAAGAACCTATCATAACGCTATCTTAACTGCGATCATGTGATACTGTGCGACTACGTGGGCCTAAAGACTTTTGCTCGTAACACCAGAGCAGATAATTGACAGGGTGCAACGAGGAATCCTTCCTCAGTTGACGGGAGCTTTTGGTACTGTGTCAGTTGAGGCGCTACAAGTAATACTTGGAATGAGCCCACTCGAGCACTACATAAGGAAATATGTGGCGATGTATTGACTGTAGAAAGAACAATATCATGAAGTGCTGAATTTAATAGGAATACGGGCTACAAGCAAGCAGCGAAATCAAAATTAGATCTTACACCTATGACAGAAACGATTGGATGATGCCCAAAAAGCAAGTCGCACGTATGGTTTTCAGCCAAATATAAAACAGAGGCTGGGAATGAAGCACCTGAATCCCTCAAGGGGCTTGACACACTTCTTGACTTGTCAGGGGTCCTACGCCGCCTACTGGCATCGAATTGGTAGAAGACAGACGGGATGTCCGCTGTATATCGATGTAGTAACAGCATCGGAACGGAAGACGATGTCAAGGAGACACTGCGTTACAAAACAGAATGGCAGATCTTGTAGAACACTGCTAACGCTATTTTCAGAAATTCCTGGGTAACGGGTCATCTTATCCACCAATGCCCGTTTGCTACATTCCGAGAGGTTGTGACAGAAGATCGAGAAGCAACACAGCCAACACACAGCGAAGGCGGCTGAGGCCAACAGTTGCGTTAGAACAACTGCCCAAACCGTATGCGCAACCATCATAACAACACCAAAAAGCAGTGGGCCGTGTCTCGCCACCAAAGGAACCAGAAGTGTGGTGACGTGGGTTGGCGTGTGGCTGCGCTCGTTACCGGCAACGGCAACAACAATGCTTACTTGTAACAGGGGAATCCTTCCCTGCAACCAGGGAGCCAACAAATAATGGAAGAGGCAGATACAACCACAACGTCCTCCAAGCGCCCAAGGAACCGACAGGGCATCCCTATGATCCGGAGACCGATGAAGTGCATTGTGGAATGTGACAGACAAAAACTGAAGTTATTACAACAGTTGTGGACATATGTTTGGTAGTAGGTGTAGCTTTTATTCAATATATATATAGTAGAAATGGTTATGGTGACGGGAGGTAGTATTGTATAGGACATATTAAGTATTAAGGTATATTAAATAATTTCTGTAAGACTAAAAACAGCGTGTGTTTAAATTATAGGTAACAGGCTACAGTGAAATGAAATATATAAATAAATACATCATCTTCTCAAAAATTTTGGAAGATGATGCCATCATAGGTTAAAAATAGAATTGAAAGTTGTTCATGAATTGCTTTTATAAGCAAGGGAGAGAGTTGTAGGGGTGGTAATACTACGTAAATAATAAAGTGGGATTAGTATACTTCTGTTCTAGTAAGTAAAGGGTATTCAACAATATACTTTTCATTGTAATATGTAATAGTTATCTGAAGATGATGTAGCTGTCTATAAGAAAAGTACAGTTATGCTGGTATACCGTAGTGGATTAAAGAGTACCGTAACAGAGAGTTAGTACAGAGAGACTTGGATCTGACACGGGATGTAACATATTGTGCATACATAGAGGAGGAAATCCAGTACTGATCTATTGCACTATCGCTGGAAAGAGTGGTTACCGTAAAACACCTACGAATAACTGACCTAAAGTGGAATGGATGCATAAGGCAGAACAGATGGCAGGCTGATAGAAATGTAATTCATCCAGGAAATATAGGGTTTCCAAAACACTACTACTGACACGTAAGATCGCGTTAAGTGATTGGTCGTGGCTGACCTGCATAGCAGCTACATCATGTGGCTACTAGGATCCCATTGTTGTTGTTGTTGTGGTCTTCAGTCCTGAGACTGGTTTGATGCAGCTTTCCATGCTACTCTATCCTGTACAAGCTTCTTCATCTCCCAGTACTTACTGCAACCTACATCCTTCTGAATCTGCTTAGTGTATTCATCTCTTGGTCTCCCTCTACGATTTTTACCCTCCACGCTGCCCTCCAATGCTAAATTTGTGATCCCTTGATGCCTCAGAACATGTCCTACCAACCGGTCCCTTCTTCTTGTCAAGTTGTGCCACAAACTCCTCTTCTCCCCAATTCTATTCAATACCTCCTCATTAGTTATGTGATCTACCCATATAATCTTCAGCACTCTTCTGTAGCACCACATTTCGACAGCTTCTATTCTCTTCTTGTCCAAACTATTTATCGTCCATGTTTCACTTCCATACGTGGCTACACTCCATACAAATACTTTCAGAAATGACTTCCTGACACTTAAATCTATACTCGATGTTAGCAAATTCCTCTTCTTCAGAAACGCTTCCCTTGCCATTGTCAGTCTACATTTTATATCCTCTCTACTTCGACCATCATCAGTTATTTTGCTCCCATTAGATAGGTATATTCCTTCCGAATACCTAAAAAAAAAAAAAAAATGTGGAAAAGACGACAACTTTCTCGCTAAGGATAAGGGAGACTCGAGCTTTTACGGAGGTAGACAGACATTCATTTTTTACTCGATCAGCGTGTGAGAGTGGAATGGAAGTGTAAATCGATAAAACTGCTACAGCGTACCCACTGCCATGCACACTGTGCAGCGGTTTGCCGGCTATTTGTTTCGATGTGGATTTAAGATGTTCGCAGATGATACGGTTGTCTATAGGAAGACAGCAGCAAATTGCAGTAAGATCTGTGGAGGATCTGTGATTGGTGCAGGGAGTGACAGTTGGTGAGAATGTAAAAACTATTGCATATAAATATACCAAGATATCCACTACTGTACAACTGAACACATGCGCGGAAAAACGAGCTAACTCCCAAATGTAAAAGCTTAGAGATAAGTGTTGCCATCTTCATCATTACTTTTCAAAGCAATATTTATTACTATTTTTTTCCTTCAGTCAGCACGTTGAAACTCACTTAAATCTTGATAACCTGCCCCTGCCATTGTAGCAGCAGTAAGCGATGCAACAACTGCGCCAGACACTTGGTGTCATGTAGGTGTTGCCGACCACAGCGCCGTATTCTACCTGTTTACATATCTCCGTATTTGAATACACGTGCCTATACCAGTTTCTTTGGCGCTTGAATGTATAAAGTAGTGTGCAAATGAAGGGCTTGTAGAACTTCAGCAGGGATGCCTTCAGGGCCAGATGGTTTATTCCTTCTCAGTTTCAGTGCCTCTTTTCTCACCCCCTCTTTGAAAATGGACAAACTATCCCATCATCACAGTATGCTTCTCTACCTTTGTTTCGCAGTTCTCTGTGTTCATTAAATTTGTCCTCTGCGGTATCGTCTAGATAGAGAGTGTCCATGAGTAGCAAGCAGTGCGGATTGGTACCTGTTTTCTGTCGTGCTGCCGTCTGGTCGTTTAAGCGTTGACAACATTGTCAGAGATTTTATCTTTTGACCGACGATTCTGTGTCACGAATGGGTTCCAGCTTTCTGTTCTTGCTGCCGCATCTTTAAATAGCTGCTTAAGGTCTCTGTATCCGCCCAGGCTGCGAGCTCTTTCTTCAGCAGTCTGACTCTGCTGGGAAAATCTTCTTGCCCTTCTGACTTCTGTCGTCAATCTTTGGAGATCCTCCTTCCTTGGTACTTGTAAACCCCATCCCGTTTGTACTGTGACTGGTAGTGCACCTTTCATGGCCTCTTGTACTGCAGTGACAAGTTCTTTGGCTTTTATGTCTACATTGTCATCTATTTCCACCAGGTCCACGCAGCAGATAATACTCCTCAGATGGTACTAATAGGCTTTCCTTATGTCGCAACGTATCTTTAACGTGTTTAATGAGTTAATTTTTGCAGGAATCAACTGTAACGTTGTGGCCACTCGTGATGAGGCGTCTTTCAGCTTTCCAGGCTCTGATCTTTCCGATCGCACGTTCTTTATCTATTGTGACGTCTATATCCGACTTCGCAAAGCCCTCCGTTCATATGTGGGCCGATTTCCACTTCTGCTCGCCACTTAATTCCATTATGGCTTCCTGTAGTATAATGCCTCTTTCATGCTGCGTTGAGCTAAACGATAATGGTGACTTAGTGTTCGTGTCCATGGTGTAAATCAGTGGTTTCCTTTGGACAAGGTGACTTGTCTTTGAATTGCTCAACGTACTCATCTATGGTTCAAATGGCTCTGAGCACTATGGGACTTAACTTCTGAGGTCATCAGTCCCCTAGAACTTAGAACTACTTAAACCTAACTAACCTAAGGACATCACACACGTCCATGCCCGAGGCAGGATTCGAACCTGCGACCGTAGCGGTCGCGCAGTTCCAGACTGTAACGCCTAGAACCGCTCGGCCACCCCGGCCGGCGTACTCATCTATGGTCTCACTGAATTGGAAATACACTCCTGGAAATTGAAATAAGAACACCGTGAATTCATTGTCCCAGGAAGGGGAAACTTTATTGACACATTCCTGGGGTCAGATACATCACATGATCACACTGACAGAACCACAGGCACATAGACACAGGCAACAGAGCATGCACAATGTCGGCACTAGTACAGTGTATATCCACCTTTCGCAGCAATGCAGGCTGCTATTCTCCCATGGAGACGATCGTAGAGATGCTGGATGTAGTCCTGTGGAACGGCTTGCCATGCCATTTCCACCTGGCGCCTCAGTTGGACCAGCGTTCGTGCTGGACGTGCAGACCGCGTGAGACGACGCTTCATCCAGTCCCAAACATGCTCAATGGGGGACAGATCCGGAGATCTTGCTGGCCAGGGTAGTTGACTTACACCTTCTAGAGCACGTTGGGTGGCACGGGATACATGCGGACGTGCATTGTCCTGTTGGAACAGCAAGTTCCCTTGCCGGTCTAGGAATGGTAGAACGATGGGTTCGATGACGGTTTGGATGTACCGTGCACTATTCAGTGTCCCCTCGACGATCACCAGTGGTGTACGGCCAGTGTAGGAGATCGCTCCCCACACCATGATGCCGGGTGTTGGCCCTGTGTGCCTCGGTCGTATGCAGTCCTGATTGTGGCGCTCACCTGCACGGCGCCAAACACGCATACGACCATCATTGGCACAAAGGCAGAAGCGACTCTCATCGCTGAAGACGACACGTCTCCATTCGTCCCTCCATTCACGCCTGTCGCGACACCACTGGAGGCGGGCTGCACGATGTTGGGGCGTGAGCGGAAGACGGCCTAACGGTGTGCGGGACCGTAGCCCAGCTTCATGGAGACGGTTGCGAATGGTCCTCGCCGATACCCCAGGAGCAACAGTGTCCCTAATTTGCTGGGAAGTGGTGGTGCGGTCCCCTACGGCACTGCGTAGGATCCTACGGTCTTGGCGTGCATCCGTGCGTCGCTGCGGACCGGTCCCAGGTCGACGGGCACGTGCACCTTCCGCCGACCACTGGCGACAACATCGATGTACTGTGGAGACCTCACGCCCCACGTGTTGAGCAATTCGGTGTACGTCCACCCGGCCTCCCGCATGCCCACTATACGCCCTCGCTCAAAGTCCGTCAACTGCACATACGGTTCACGTCCACGCTGTCGCGGCATGCTACCAGTGTTAAAGACTGCGATGGAGCTCCGTATGCCACGGCAAACTGGCTGACACTGACGGCGGCGGTGCACAAATGCTGCGCAGCTAGCGCCATTCGACGGCCAACACCGCGGTTCCTGGTGTGTCCGCTGTGCCGTGCGTGTGATCATTGCTTGTACAGCCCTCTCGCAGTGTCCGGAGCAAGTATGGTGGGTCTGACACACCGGTGTCAATGTGTTCTTTTTTCCATTTCCAGGAGTGTACATTGAGACAAGAATCAAACTTCTCGTGGCTGCCAGAACCTCGACACAAGTCACTTGCTCATCACAGTATTGTGCTATTTTTACAACTGAGATTTTTTTGTTGAATATAGCAATGGCTGTCATCTGCTTTTGATAGGGCGTGAGGACCTGAGCTGCGACTGGGATTCCAGGGATATTTCACTTCTCGTGTATGGTTCCTGTAAGCACAGATATCGAATTTTGTTTCCTCAACTGCTTTTCGTATTTCATGCATGACGTCCGGATTTCTCATTCAGTTTAGTCGCGCTATTTTTAGACAAATCGTGTCCATCTATGGATAATATACAGTATATGCAAACAGTAGTGTGGCCATCGTTGCTGAAAGTCAAATCCTCCTCTATCGAGCGATATAATAAATTGATTACATAGTTATTAATATCGTATTCTGTGTTTCTTCTACCAAAAACTTTAAGGAACCCCTTGATTAAGAAGTCGTAAATTCACTCTTTTAGTAAGCCTCATTTGAAAGTGTTGTGTTAATAGTTATGACAGGAAAAATATTAGGTGCTAATGACTCACCATGGGCAGCAGGAGGGCGACAGAAAATGAGTGTCCGGGAGGTGCAGAGATCAACCTTCTACGGGACGTATGTATTACACTTCACAAAATGGACATCTTCGACATTCAAGAAATGTTCAAAACAAACCAATTACTCGTACGATGAACAGTGAATGAAAAATAGAGCGTCACCGTGATCACAAAGGTTCGCACCATCAAGACCGAAGGTGAGCGAACTTCTAGGGAGTTACAAACTGTGCATGACGTTCACCTAGGAATCCTCTCTTAAGGAATGCATATAGACCACATTGGTGTAATGAGGTGATAAGAACTGATGGAGTGTGATGGCATACAATCGAATGCAAGACAGTCTGTCGGAGTTTATCGTGAAACTGGCAATCGTTTATGGCGTAGCTGCAGGTAGTGCGAAAATGTGTTTTATAGACATGGAAAAAACAGTCATCCAGAGGCTGAATTTGACCAGTGGTTCCAATATGACGTGAAATGTCACACACTCTTCAGCAAAGATAGTTTGCTCTAATCGAGTATGATTTTTATACGCAAGACCAGAAATCAGGCAAAAACAAGATATTTTGACCAGCTATTGGCCGAAATCAGTGTTCATACCATAGCTGTAGTTGTCCTTCACCCGTTTTCCCACTCTTGCTTGCTGTGACTTAAATATTCCCTACTGCTCTTGCAAGATCACGCACACAAGAGGGAATAGTAGGAGCAGAGCACCTCCAACTCCTTGCAGCACAGTAAATAACTTTCCAGCCAATTTACCATGCATATCAACAGTCGGCATAATTGTATACGAACGTGTTAACACGTTGATGTTAGTTGCTTTTGATACAGCTCTCTTGGTAACTGTGGTGTCACCGCCAGACACCACACTTGCTAGGTGGTAGCTTCAAATCGGCCGCGGTCCATTAGTACATGTCGGACCCGCGTGTCGCCACTGTCAGTGATCGCAGACCGAGCGCCACCACACGGCAGGTCTCGAGAGACGGACTAGCACTCGCCCCAGTTGCACGGACGACGTAGCTAGCGATGCACACTGACGAAGCCTCGCTCATTTGCAGAGCCGATAGATAGAATAGCCTTCAGCTAAGTCAATGGCTACGACCTAGCAAGGCGCTATTAGCATTACATAGCTTGTATCTAAAGAGTCTCACTTGTATCGTCAAGAGCGATGCACCACAAGGATGGATTAAAGTTAAGTATTCCAGGAGCTACGTACTTTTCTTTATAGCATTTATTACGTATCGTGTTTCAGACCTATCTACTAGCCTGCGTGAGTTAACGCGTGCCTTTCGGCTACTTCAGAGTGGCGTGGCTGTCTTGTTACGCCACAACAGTTGGCGACGGGAGTAAAAGCGGTCTTCTTCTTTATACTTGCTTTACTTACATTTGCTTGTGTCATGGCATCGCCACAATCTCCAGATGTACTGTCCGAGTTTTATCGCTTGCAGAATCAGCAGACGCAGGCGTTAATGGATGCCCTGGGACAGCTCGTCCAGGGTCACCGTGCAATGCAAAACGATGCGGCCGCCGCCGCTTCACCGCTACCGCAGCAACAACATGCTGTTGCACCCCCGTTCCGGCCATTTGACCCGGCCATGGAATCCTGGACGGAGTGGTCACGTCAATTTGGATTTCATCTCGCCGCCTACAGAATTCAAGGTAATGAGCGGCGGCCTCACTTCTTGTCGTGTTTCGGGGTGCAGACGTACCGTGTGATAGTGAAATTGTTTCCTCGACGCGACGTAGCGACTCTGTCCTATGAAGAAATTTTGTCGGCGTTAGACGCCTATTTCAAAGAAACAGTAAATGTCGTTGCAAAAAGGTATACGTTCTTTCGTACAAAACGTACGGCCGGTCAGACTAATAGGGAGTGGGTTGCAACATTGCAAGGCCTTACTAGGGATTGTACTTTTGAGTGTGAATGTGGACTCCCTTATTCAGATACAATGGTACGTGATGCAATTGCACAGAACGTTTCTGATGTTCGTATACGGGAACAGATTTTGAAACTAGTTAATCCCTCCCTTCAACAAGTGATAGACATATTGGATAGGCAAGACACACTTGACTTTGCTCAGGAATCATTTGCAACTTCGCCAGCCGTGTGTCACATTACCCGGCCCGCCGGGCGCGCTGCCCGGAACGATAAACAGCCCTCGTGCTCGTCCGCGCAGCTGCCGCCTAGCTCTCCACGTGTGCCGCGTAAGCGAGCGAATGCAGTGAAATCCTGCCTGCGGTGTGCAACTAGACATTCGCGTGACAATTGCCCGTCACGCCAAGCTATTTGCTTTTACTGTCATAAGAAAGGACATGTTCAAAGTGTTTGCCAGAAAAAGCTCCAATCAGACAATCACAACCATTCCAGGCCCTTTGCTTCGCGCCAGAATCGAACCATGGACAATCAGGCTCGTGCACCTTCGCCCATGGACATTCATGTAGTTAATTCCACTCCGTCCAGTGCCACTTTCTCTAACAGTGACTGTGTTCCTCCCACAAAAAGTGTGCGTCGACGTCGCCGGAAATCCCGTCAGGTCGCAAGTGCTTCTGTACCAGTATCAGTTCCAATTGCACGAGAAAGTCGCTCTTGTCGTCAGCAGGGCAATAAACGTTTTGTAGACTTGTACTTTGAAGACAAAGTGATACCATTCCAGCTCGATACCGGAGCTGCAGTTTCATTGATCAATCACGACACGTACAAACAACTGGGCAAACCTCCGTTGCGTGCCACAAATGTTGAATTAACTAGCTATTCAGGTCAGGTGTTCGGACAGTGCACCCTTCTTGCAACATACAAGGGACAAACAAAACTTGTCATTTTACGTTCTTCGTTCTTCTACTGCAGTGAACTTGTTTGGTTTAGATTTATTTCAGTTGTTTAACTTGTCTCTAGTCAATCAGGTCCTATCAGTGAATCAGACTGTGCCTTCCGCCAGTGTTTCTAGTCTATGTGAAGAATTTGCAGACATTTTTGCACCGGGCCTTGGTTGCGCTCAAAACTATGAAGCACATTTGGAACTGAAAGTAAACGCGCAACCGACATTTTTCAGAGCACGCAATGTTTCCCACGCATTGCGTGATGACGTCGCAAGAACATTACATGATTTGGAATTCTCGATGGTTGGTTGTGGTCGATTCATTCAGTAATTTTCCTTTTGTTGTCCGGATGTCTTCCACGACGTCATCTGCCACCATCCAAGCGTTATCCGCTATCTTTTGCATTGAAGGCTTCCACAGACTATTGTTTCCGACAATGGCCCACAATTCATGTCCGCAGAATTTCAGTCATTCTGCACGGCCAATAGTATTCAACATCTGACATCCGCGCCGTTTTCGCCTCAGTCAAACGGTGCCGCTGAAATATTGGTCCGGACTTTCAAGTCACAGATGTTGAAGTTGAAAGAGTCGCATTCTCGGGAGGACGCGTTGTTGCTCTTTTTGTCTTCGTATCGCTCTCAGCCCCGAGATGGTCGCTCGCCGGCTGAGTTGCTCCACGGTCGTCCTCATCGAACCTTGATGTCTTTGCTGCATCCGCCGCATCAGGTTCCTGTGCAGCGGCAGACGCCTGCTTTTGCTCCAGGCGACGTTGTATTCTATCGCACCTATCGAGGTTCACGGCGTTGGCTCGCAGGGCGCATTCTTCGCTGCCTCGGCCGCGCGATGTACGTATTTGGTTTTGGGGGCCTCTGGTGAGGTGCGTCGGCATCTCCATCAGCTGCGCCTCTGTCGTCGCCCGGGTTCTGCCGCTCCCCGTCTGCTTTCAGCGACGGTGCCGTCCGGTCAGCGCCCTGGGGACCCATCTACTGGCTCGCCTCATCCCCAGGTGTTACCGACGCTGCCTTCCCTTTTGCCCCATGGCGACGCGCCGCCGCCGCCGCCGCCTGTTCTCCCGCCGGCGCCGCCCGCAGTGGACGCGTCGCTGCAGCCGCCATGCGCCTCCCTGGGTCACGCGCCGCCGATCGCTTCCCGTGACCAGCTGTCCTCAGACTTGGAACGCTTGCCAGCTCCGGACCAGATGTCGTCTTCGCGCGTCGGGTACCCCGACGCAATGGAAGTCGACCCTTCGGCCCCTCCTGTCTCTCTACGGGCGCATACGCCGCATGTTGACGTGCACCCTGGACTAGGTTTTCAGGCGTTTCCTAGCTCCCCTCGGACCGAATGGCAGGGTGCGGGTGGCACAGCCTCGCCTGTTGTTAGGCTCCCCACCTCATCGCATACGTCAACATGGGGTCCTCCCCACGGCGGGCGGAAGCCTTATAACACGACCGTCCGCCGATTTGCGGGGGAGGAATGTGGTGTCACCGCCAGACACCACACTTGCTAGGTGGTAGCTTTAAATCGGCCGCGGTCCATTAGTACATGTCGGACCCGCGTGTCGCCACTGTCAGTGATCGCAGACCGAGCGCCACCACACGGCAGGTCTCGAGAGACGGACTAGCACTCGCCCCAGTTGTACGGACGACGTAGCTAGCGATGCACACTGACGAAGCCTCGCTCATTTGCAGAGCCGATAGTTAGAATAGCCTTCAGCTAAGTCAATGGCTACGACCTAGCAAGGCGCCATTAGCATTACATAGCTTGTATCTAAAGAGTCTCACTTGTATCGTCAAGAGCGACGTACCACAAGGATGGATTAAAGTTAAGTATTCCAGGAGCTACGTACTTTTCTTTATAGCATTCATTACGTATCCTGTTTCAGACCTATCTACTAGCCTGCGTGAGTTAACGCGTGCCTTTCGGCTACTTCAGAGTGGCGTGGCTGTCTTGTTACGCCACAACAGTAACTCTAGTTTCCAGGGTTCCTTTCATATCTATTTCCTCTTCAAATCCCTAATTGGTCGGAGTTGGAAACAAATTCCTTCCTGAACTATGGGATAATCTTGTTTATCTCATCTACAAATTTTCGGGCCGATTTCGCAGTTTACTGGGCGTTGTCAAGTTGACGCTTTGTTTGAAACTTCGTTATCTTACGTCTTCCAGTTCTGTAGCACTGTTTGAAGTTATGCAATCATCCACTGCTTCCCTTGAAATCACTGTAATCTACGTCGGGCGGAATTTGATGTGCATAACATAGCAGGTGACTATCATGTACATTCTGTAAATTATATGGAGCATCCTTGAAATACCCAAATACCAATTTCTGTAACAAATGCGCCTTTTCCTCCCTTGAGTATCCGTATTTTTTCTTATGCACTACACTAGCATATTACTGTGGACTTATGCGAAATCTATATATATATATATATATATATATATATATATATATATATATATATATATATATACATATTTTTTTTTTTTTTTTTTCTATGTAGCGGATGATACTCCGCGTACGTAATTTTGCTTAGTAGCTGCTCCTTGGACAAACGATTGTCCTTTACTACTTTCACTGGGGACGGGATTTGTGGCATCATTGAACTCCTCGTGTACACTGTCTGCACGGTCGAACGTATACGACACCACACACTCCGCTGACTCATCTTGCAGAAACGCTAATATTTCATCTGCCACTTCTTTCTCACTCTGTGAATATCCTTGAGATCCTTTCTGACAAAATGTCGACTTCGGCAACTGTTGTTGTAGATATAATGCAATGTTTGCTTTGATTATCTTTGCAATTGCTCTGCTTTGTACCAACATTGTAGCAATGCCATGAGTTACTCGTCCACTAAGCAGTGCAACTACGCTCCTTAGGCTCATACTGTGCTCACCATTGGATAGCTCCAGTTGCGCCCCCTGTTGCCATTAGCAGTCAATATTGCGGTTGCGTGGTAGACAATGTGTGGGGCGTCGAATGTCGTAAACATCACTGGCCTTTTGCGACCCCACACTCCATGGGTTCCTTCTAAGTTCTCCTGAATCTCAGGGTCAGTAGATAGGTTTTCGATCACAGTTGAATACGATCTTAGCGTCGGGTATAGGAAACGTTACAGATTTTCGCGTCGGGAGTTTGGCTCTTACTATATGTCTCAGTGCTGTTAGCAAGTCTGAAGGTTCTTCCACCTGGTAAGGTAGATTTGTTGTGGGTTTCTGCCCATTTTACTCTCCGTTAGAGCTGGGCATCGATGTGTAGCCTGTCTCAATGGTTGTGTTACGAACTCTTTATTGTGCTGACTCACGATTTTAAGGTGCATCGACTTCTCTTTTTGCCGGCCGCGGTAGCCGAGCGGCTCTAGGCGCTCAGTCCGGAACCGCGCAACTGCTACAGTCGCAGGTTCGAATCCTGCCTCGGGCATGGATGTGTGTGATGTCCTTAGGTTAGTTAGGTTTAAGTAGTTCTAAGTTCTAGGGGACTGATGACCTCAGATGTTAAGTCCCATAGTGCTCAGAGCCACTTCTCTTTTGTTGAATTTGACATTTCTCTTTATTGGTGATTCTGTTCCTTTACCGGCACTTGGTTGCAATTAGATTGTGCTTTGCGGTGCTTTCCGTCTTTACTAGTACATTGTACCGATTTTGCTACCTTCTTTCGTTGGTGCATTCTCGCGCCGTTTCTCAATGTGCAATACACGTTTCCAGCTCTGGTAAATGTTGTACAGATTTCAATCGTTTTTGTGGCGCGATTGTGAATGATTCTCTCCCATCTGAACAGCTGCAATTCTAGTATAGCCTTTTTTAATTTTCTTCCAGAATTTCCATGTTCTCTCCACATTTCGCGTTTTCCTAGACGCAGATTTTTGCCTCTTACACTTTCGGTAAGTTATCGTCTCATCTCGTAGTGCTTCATCGTCAGGTATTAATAGTCTTTAACCTAGTAACAGGGATTAGTGCTTTTGCACTTGGTGCAACTTACAGTCACCTGTAAATAAGTACTGTACATCGCACGTTGTCGGTTCTTTGAATTTCTCTTTCAAGCAGTAATGCATACATTGCACATTCTTTTCCTACTGCATTACGTTTGCACCTGTATGAACAGGGAAAGTACACAGGTTTTTCGTTTCTCTTTAGACAGTCGTTCCTTAGGTGCGCTTCTACGCCATAATGGGCGCAGGCCTGATCCCTTGTACTTGATTTAGTCGTGTGCCCAAGGTCGCAACATTTAAAACATTTGAACACTGCATGATATTCCTCAACATTCAGCGTCCTGAACCCAACGTAGACGTTATCCCTGGCAAGCAATATGCTTCGGATTCTAGGGGAAACCTCTAACCCATTATGTATTAAGTTCTTGCCTTTTTGATCCATTTTAAATCTCACTTTTTGTGAGATGCTTTGCAAGATTGAATTCATAAATCTCGTGTAAAAGGCCTTCACTACCGACGTCTGTTGGAACTCTACATACACTCCTGGAAATTGAAATAAGAACACCGTGAATTCATTGTCCCAGGAAGGGGAAACTTTATTGACACATTCCTGGGGTCAGATACATCACATGATCACACTGACAGAACCACAGGCACATAGACACAGGCAACAGAGCATGCACAATGTCGGCACTAGTACAGTGTATATCCACCTTTCGCAGCAATGCAGGCTGCTATTCTCCCATGGAGACGATCGTAGAGATGCTGGATGTAGTCCTGTGGAACGGCTTGCCATGCCATTTCCACCTGGCGCCTCAGTTGGACCAGCGTTCGTGCTGGACGTGCAGACCGCGTGAGACGACGCTTCATCCAGTCCCAAACATGCTCAATGGGGGACAGATCCGGAGATCTTGCTGGCCAGGGTAGTTGACTTACACCTTCTAGAGCACGTTGGGTGGCACGGGATACATGCGGACGTGCATTGTCCTGTTGGAACAGCAAGTTCCCTTGCCGGTCTAGGAATGGTAGAACGATGGGTTCGATGACGGTTTGGATGTACCGTGCACTATTCAGTGTCCCCTCGACGATCACCAGTGGTGTACGGCCAGTGTAGGAGATCGCTCCCCACACCATGATGCCGGGTGTTGGCCCTGTGTGCCTCGGTCGTATGCAGTCCTGATTGTGGCGCTCACCTGCACGGCAACAAACACGCATACAACCATCATTGGCACCAAGGCAGAAGCGACTCTCATCGCTGAAGACGACACGTCTCCATTCGTCCCTCCATTCACGCCTGTCGCGACACCACTGGAGGCGGGCTGCACGATGTTGGGGCGTGAGCGGAAGACGGCCTAACGGTGTGCGGGACCGTAGCCCAGCTTCATAGAGACGGTTGCGAATGGTCCTCGCCGATACCCCAGGAGCAACAGTGTCCCTAATTTGCTGGGAAGTGGCGGTGCGGTCCCCTACGGCACTGCGTAGGATCCTACGGTCTTGGCGTGCATCCGTGCGTCGCTGCGGTCCGGTCCCAGGTCGACGGGCACGTGCACCTTCCGCCGGCCACTGGCGACAACATCGATGTACTGTGGAGACCTCACGCCCCACGTGTTGAGCAATTCGGCGGTACGTCCACCCGGCCTCCCGCATGCCCACTATACGCCCTCGCTCAAAGTCCGTCAACTGCACATACGGTTCACGTCCACGCTGTCGCGGCATGCTACCAGTGTTAAAGACTGCGATGGAGCTCCGTATGCCACGGCAAACTGGCTGACACTGACGGCGGCGGTGCACAAATGCTGCGCAGCTAGCGCCATTCGACGGCCAACACCGCGGTTCCTGGTGTGTCCGCTGTGCCGTGCGTGTGATCATTGCTTGTACAGCCCTCTCGCAGTGTCCGGAGCAAGTATGGTGGGTCTGACACACCGGTGTCAATGTGTTCTTTTTTCCATTTCCAGGAGTGTATGATGACTAGAGGCCGGCGCCTTTTCAGAGGCTCGCATCTGATATCTCTTATCTGTTTGGCCTTTTCCTGTAACGTCTTGCAGTCCTCTTCGTCGTTTCAACAATGACGCAACTGTTAGCTGTCTGATCGATTAAAACCTGATTTTGTGCTTCCTGGTGTTTATAGCATCTTTTAATTTATTTTTTTACTTCCTCGGCGTCTTTCTTGTCCACAGATCTAATAAATATAGTGTTTGTTAGTTTGTTGAGCACCTGTTGGATCTTAACAGCAGTTGCTGACATGTGCTTTTGTGATGCGACCATTGTCGCAAATGTGGGCGCTACATTGCCCGTCTCATTCTTTAAGCTTTCTCTAATTGCGCAACACGTCAGTTTTTGAAAGTTCACCACGCAAGCGAGATTTTCTCTGTTTTTAGCTCCTGAAGCCTCCCTGTGAGTTTGGCTGAAAACAAAAGCCATTTATACAGTTTGCGTATCAGGTCACTGATTAACTTATTCAAAAGTACTTTTCCTGCAATTTTTTCTTGTAAAAAGTCTATGGTGTCACCTAGAAACTCTCCACGAGTACTGGATCCACCTTTAGGGCATAGACAGTCATTGTCCCTTGCCTCGTCCTGCTATGAATATCCTAGCTCTGTGTCATTTTCACACTGCCTCGCCATTTTACTCGTGAGGTCAGTAGTGCTATACTGCTGCATTAGCAGCGATTCATGGGTGAGTAGCATTGCAGGCACTTACAGTACGTCGTCCGTCTCGGTTTCTGCACAGCGCGGCAGAATGTTAACCAAAGGGTTCGATTCCTAGCCGGGTCGGAGATTTTCTCTTTTCGGGGACTGGGTATTCAAAAATGGTTCGTATGGCTTTGAGCACTATGGGACTTAACATCGGATAACCTGCCATTGTAGCATCAGTAACCGATCTAGCAACTGCGCCAGACACTTGGTGTCTTGCATAGGCGTTGCCGACCGCAGCGCCGTATTTGAATACACGTGCCTATATCAGTTTCTTAGGCGCTTCAGTGTATAAAGTAGTGTGCAAATGAAGGGCTTGTAGCCGGCCGCGGTGGTCTCGCGGTTCTAGGCGCGCAGTCCGGAACCGTGCGACTGCTACGGTCGCAGGTTCGAATCCTGCCTCGGGCATGGATGTGTGTGATGTCCTTAGGTTAGTTAGGTTTAAGTAGTTCTAAGTTCTAGGGGACTGATAACCACAGCAGTTGAGTCCCATAGTGCTCAGAGCCATTTGAACCATTTTTTTGAAGGGCTTGTAGAACTTCAGCAGGGATGCCTTCAGGGCCAGATGATTTATTCCTTTTAAGTCCCCTAGAACGTAGAACTACTTAAACCTGCCTAACCTAAGGACAGCACACACATCCATGCCCGAGGCAGGATTCGAACCTGCGACTGTAGCAGTCGCGCGGTTCCAGACTGAAGCGCCTAGAACTGGGTATTGTGGTATCCTTTAGCTCATACCGTCATAATGACATTTGACTGTTGAGATAGTTGTATAGATGGCAATCTACGCGGATGGCACAGCCATCCCCTCGCAAGACTGGAAACCATCAAACATTACGTCACACTTACAGACCGCACTCAGAGTGACTGAACCTTGGTTAGAGAAATGGCGTGTTAGAGTAAACGTCGACAAGTGCGAAGCCGTTCTGTTCACTAGAAGACCGAAGCAACTGCGCAAACACCGATACTGCAGACCAATAACTCTACATTCACGCCCAATACGTTTCCGCCAGAAAGTCAAATACCTCGGTGTCTGGCTGGAGCGGAAATTACTCTGGGGGGACCACATACAACACATGACCAACCGAGCAAGCGCGAGGCTCAAACAGCTCTACCCTATGCTCAACAGGCGTAGCACACAGAACAGAAGGGTGTCGAGGTCCATGTACATGACACTTATTCGACCCCTGATGTCGTACGCAGCCCCTGTCTGGGGATACGCTGCACCCACACGCCTGCACCGTCTGCAGATCATACAAAACAAAGTACTCAAAATCATAAGCAAAGCTCCACGATACACACACATCGCGGAACTCCACCGGGAATACCGACTTGAGACTCTCACGGAGGTAATCCACAAACTCACCACAAGACTATACAGAAACTCCAGACATTCGCAGAACCCGTTTATTCTGAATCTGGGGAATTACGACCACAACCATAGATGGAAACATAAAAGACCAAAACACATACTGGTAAGGACCTAACAAAAATGGTTCAAATGGCTCTGAGCACTATGGGACTCAACAGCTGAGGTCATTAGTCCCCTAGAACTTAGAACTAGTTAAACCTAACTAACCTAAGGACATCACAAACATCCATTCCCGAGGCAGGATTCGAACCTGCGACCGTAGCGGTCTTGCGGTTCCAGACTGCAGCGCCTTTAACCGCACGGCCACTTCGGCCGGCTAAGGACCTAACATCTATGGCCAAGTACACGCAAGCACAACGGTACAGGTGAGTCCCTGTTAATCAGCCACCATTACTGGATATTCAGTTGGAACACACTTGCCGAATAACTGGCACCACGCAGGGAAGCCGTACCGTACACTACATGCAGACAAGCTCCACACACACCCCACACAGTGAGATGATCTATGACCGATCTCCCACTAATATATAACGATCCTGATTGTTCCAGGAATGCAGCGGTTGCAGCAAACTCGGATACATCGCCATCGCCAGCCGGGGTGACCGAGCGGTTCTGGGCGCTACAGTCTGGAACCGCGCGACCGGTACGGTCGCAGGTTCGAATCCTGCCTCGGCCATGGATGTGTGTGACGTCCTTAGGTTAGTTAGGTTTAAGTAGTTCTAAGTTCTAGGGGACTGATGACCTTAGAAGTTGAGTCCCATAGTGCTCAGAGCCATTTGAACCATTTTGAACATCGCCATCGCCTGCCACGGTAATGATACATGATACCCATACTAACAAACCCAACCTTGCATGAACTATCGCAGCTAGTAAGACACTACTGCTCTTACTACCCATCCCACTGTCTTTTTTCCCACGGCACGAGCCTTGGCACTTACTTCCCTCTGCTCTTCAAATTGCTAACCTCATTCGCGTTTCGTCCACTATCTATCACCCGATGGATCGTGTTAATGCGTAGTCTTACCCAGACGCACGGATAACATCACAGCCCAGCATCCTGTGATCCACCTATTAGATAACTAACGTGTTGACGGGGGTGACAGTAGAACTTTTGGTTTGGTCACCACGTTGGTGCGGGCGTGGAGGGCCCCCATCTCTCTACGCCAGTGCCTGTCGTCACAGCAGCCCGCTGCACGCCCGCGGTCGACGTCACTGTAGCTCGTCGCGAGGCCCACGAGGAAGACAGGCCGTACGTAGCGCGTACGTCACAGCACGTGACACAACAGGTCTTACGAGTGCCAGCAGCCGTCTCCGGCGGACAGCGAGTTACTATTTCATATTAGTTTAATAATTCTTGACTGCGCGTTTAAATGCATGCAAGTTTTCGATGGCAGACGACACAGTTAAAACCTTTAGTCGGTACCTTTTCAATTACATATTGATTTCTCGTGGCCCCGTGTGAAGTCGAGAGTTCGCGAGGTGTGACGAACAAGCCGATTATGGTGCGCCACAAGTTCGTTGCAGGGCTCGGGTGCCAGACGTCCCGGTTTTCCGAGACAGTCCCGGTTTCGAATTTAAAAAATGAGTCTCGAAAATTGCTTTAGTCCCGGTTTTGTGACGCCAAAGAAATACTCTCATACCGTCTAATTCTTCCCAAATACTGGCGTGGATTTGTATGCCTCTGCAATGCCTTTGCGACGTGGTTATCGCCATCGCTGGCGGCGCAGTGTTCCAGTGTACAAGACATTGGGAGCAATAGACATTGACTTGGCTGGGCAATTCAATAAGCAACAGCTTATGGGTGGTCCGAATGTTTTTCGTGAACTACGAATGCAGTTTACGTGTGATGTTTGTGCTGTGTTCGGAGGCAGTACATGGCTGATCTTGGCTGTAGTATGGGGGAACCATGCTGAGTACGGAGGCCTTGAAGCATTCCCCGATGCAAACATCTTGGCTTGGAAAACATGGAGTATATCTGAGAGTACAGGACTGCTTGCTAAGGCTCCCTATAGTACTTTGGTGCCAGACAAGCCGTTTACTTTGTCTGTCACTGTTACGGAAAATAATGATTTTTGTTTCATTGTGGCACCTGCCAGGGTCTATCAAGGGCCTTTATTGCGCATAATTCTTCTTTCTATTACTAACCCTTGTCTTGGGATTCAGTTCTGTTAAGACGTTGCAGCTACGTGGTTTTCTGTCCGATGCTTATTGTGCTTCGTTCATATTTGCGTGTGTGTGAAGTGAGCTCCAAATGCCAAAGCGAAAGTGTTCCCTTGAAGACAAATATACAGAAGAATGGTCTTTTATCAAACGAGGAAGACATAATTATGAAGTGGAATGTGTAATATGTAAGTCATATGTTTCCATTTCATGTGGAGGAAGGGCAGATATTACAGATCATTTAGGCAGCCAAAAGCATAAATCAAACATGTGCTCTGCTAGCACTTAAGAAAAAGGAGAGGGGGGGGTTATTTCAAAGTCATCCAAACAGAGCCAATCAGTAGCAGCAGCGGACTTAACACTGTTGCATCATACCGTTAAAGATCATAAGTTTTTGAAATCTGTAGACTGTACTTCTAGGCTAAGCTGCAATCTTTCTAACGATTCAGTCACAGCGAAGAGTGTGACATTGGGGAGAACCAAGACAACAGCACTTTTGAAAGCAGTTTTGGCATCTGACACCGTGAAACAGATATGCGTCGATGTTTCACAAGTCCGTTGTTATTCAATAGCTACAGATGCGAACAATGACAATGCTGAAAAAATATTTCCATTAATTGTTCAATATTTAACACCTCAGAACGACATTAAAATGAGATTGCTTAAATTAGTTTCGCTGCGAAATGAAACCTCCTCTACAGTAAGTAAGTACTGCGTTACTGCATTAGAAGAAAATAAAATTGATACGAGTATGTGTATTGCAGTTTGCGGTAACAATGCTAACACTAATTTTGGAGGAGTGCGACGAGCAGGTACAATGTATTTGCTAGACTGAAAAGTGAAATAAACGAAAATCTTTTAGGAGTTGGCTGCCCTGCTCACATACTACACAATGCTGCCACGACAGCCGCTGACGTGATGCCTGTTGACGTAGAAACATTTACAATTAAACTTTTCAATTAGTTCTCCATATACACAGTACGAACGGAGTGTCTAAAGGAGTTTTGTGAGTTTGTGGACATAGAGTACCATGCATAAAAAACAAGGAAGTTATCTTTGTTTATTGCTGTAGAGAGAGTACTGAAGTTGTATGACGCTCTTAAACCATTCTTTCTCTTAGAAGAAAAGCCACCAAAATTTCTGACAACCCTCTTCCAGAAACCGTTAACGGAAGAATATCTGTGGTTCCTGCATAGTCAGTTGAGCGTATTTCAGAGACAAATACTTAAATTTGAGAAAGGAGGCAACACTGTTATAGAAGCAGCTGCGATTTAGGAAAATACTAGCACGCTCACAAAATGTCATAAAGAAGAAAGTTTTATTCCACTCAGACATCTGTCTGGCAGAACAGCGAGGTTGCATTAACTAGTGAAATTCACAAATTTCATGTTGATGTAGAACAGTTTTATGAAACGTGTACAGCTTATTTAGAAAAATGGTCAACAAATCTCAATGAGTTTCCCATTTTTAAATGAATGTTGCTGGACGCAGAACCTGAGTGGAGCAATGTGACCACGACAGTGATATTTGTACCAGGAAGAGGATTGTCAGTAAAAAAAAAAAAAAAAAAAAAAAAAAAAAAAAAAAAAGTGTGTGAAATCTTATGGGACTTAACTGCTAAGGTCATCAGTCCCTAAGCTTACACACTACTTAGCCTAAATTACCCTAAGCACAAACACACACACCCATGCCCGAGGGATGACTCGAACCTCCGCCGGGACCAACCGCACAGTCCATGACTGCAGCGCCCGAGACCGCTCGGCTAATCCCGCACGGCTGTCAGTAGATGATAGTTTATTGTTTGACCAGTTTTCTTTACTCAAGCAGTTCACTGACTCAGAAATCAACAAAAATAGCGATAACTGAGGTGGTAAATCATGTCAGGAGAAACGGACCTATTTCTTTCGACAGATTAGATGTGAAGAATAGTATTCTCAGTTGCTGAATCTGTGTGAATTCGTCTTCAGTATTCCAGGGCATAATGCAAACGTGCAACAGGTATTTTCTCTCATGAATGTTCAGTGGACTGAGGAACGAAACAGATTAAAAGTACCAACTGTCGAAGCAATAATTAAATATTTTTAATTGTTAAATGAGTACCTCTAAGTTTTATGAATACCTCATACAGCGGAGATATCTACTCTCCAAAGCTCAGAATTCAGAAAAATATTTGGCGTAGGATAACAAATTATGTGAACTTTGCACTTCAACATACAGTGTTTCAGTAGACAATTTTGTATCTCGCATTAATGCTTCAAAATAAAAAATTCTTGTTTTGCCAGTACTAATATCGTAAAATGTTATTACCATTTGAATGCCCTCCCTAGGCTTTTATTAAATTAATTACAGTATAAAGTGTTCATTTATTTATCTATTTTACTAAATCAATTGAATACAGCTGTAATTTGCCCAAATATTTCACCTTTTTAGCGTTAAGAAAAGTGTCCCGAAATGTCATGGTTTAGGATTCACAAATCATGACCGTTTTTAGTTCGATTGATTGATTGATTGATTGATTGATTTTTATTGTTGTAGAGACCTCAGAGATCACCTGAGGCATTACAAAAGTCAACATTACACAGTATAAATGTTACACAAATAATTACAGAAACAAGAAAAATATTACACAATATAAATATTACACAAATAATTATGGTACCTTCACACAAATACAAAACAGAGAAACTTCTGGTACAAATTGATATTGCATAGTAAATTTAGCCAATTACAGACTTACTCATATGTAGAAGCATATAAAAACTGATCACAAAGTGTAGTCGTACCATATTATTTGCCTCCCTTAAAAATTCATCAGTTTCATAAATGTTGAGCTCAAGAAGAAATTCTTTTACTTTTTTTTTATTGAATTGTTGAACTGGAAGATCCCTGATACGTTGGGGTATGGCATTAAAAAATTATATGGACTTGTATAAGAAGCACTTTTGTGTTTTTTTATAGTTACATCGGAAAGAAACTAGATCCTGCTTGTTTCTTGTGTTATAATTATGTTGCATGTCATACTGTTGATAACTCGGATAGTTTTCCTTAATATGCATTACACACTGTAGAATAAATATTGACGGCAGGGTCATAATCTGTAATTTTTTAAAGCTTGGCCTACAGTGAGCTCTGGGTGCCAATCTACATATCAGTCTTATTGCCTTCTTTTGTAGTTTGAAGATATTAGCTGCCTTGCTTTGATGTCCCCACAGTATTGTACCATAGGAAATGTGACTGTGTATTAAAGGAAAATAAACCACTTTAAGTACTGGCACGTTTAGGCAAAGACGCAGTTTCCTTAGAGCAAATATTCCTTTGCTAATGCTGCTTCCCACTTTTTCTATATGGCTACCCCAGGATAATTTTGAATCAATTGAGATTCCAAGGAAATTAACAGCATTTGAGCTCTGCTAAAGTTCAGTGTTATTATTCCACGATACATACAGGTCTTGTATTTTTTTCGGTTGAAACAAAGGGAATTAGCTTTACACCAATTTTCAACTTTGACAGTGCACTGGTCTGCTTCATATTTCATCTTCTGTGCTGTTTCTGCAGTTATACAGACTGCAAGATCATCTGCAAATAAGTAAGTCCTAGTTGACGGCCCAACTATGTTACGTGGTAAGTCATTTATATAAATAATTTTTGGAGAAACGTCCCGGTTTGGTAGCAACGAATTCAGGCAACTCTATGCAGGGCCCGCATATCGCGTTGGCCTCGGCTTGTCGCACGCCGCACAAGCAACAGGCGCCACGCGCCGTCACCGGCGGAGAGGACAACGGCCTTCCGCTCCGCCGATGAAAACTTTCCACACGGCTGGCAAGAATGCACTCGCTATTTAACTTGTTATCTTGTACTGTCACACGCCAAACCACTATTGCACACCCACGGAGACCCCAACAGAACGTTAAACAACTTTATACTCGAGAGTTCCCGCTTTTAAACTTCCATTTCATGCCACTATCGCGAAAAAAAAAAAAAAAAGTCTCCGCCAAGGCTACGTTCCCGAATTGGTTTATTACATCACGTGATAGATCTGCACAATAACTTTCATTATACTTCGAAAGCTTTTTTCTCCGACAACAGGCTTAAGGATATATGGAATGTAGTGAAAAGAGGAAAAGGCAACCAGCCACAGAACAGGTTACCATCACTATTGATCTGAATGGAAGGCGTATAAATGATGAGCCACAGGTAGCATATGTATTTAATCATTTCTTAAACATAGTAGAAAGCATGGTAACAAACAGCTCAAAAGAAAAATCACAGCAGCATGTTGAAAAAGTAACTCTCATAGAATTCAGTCATATGAATGTATCACCAACTTCTCCTGAAATTGAGAAAATTATACATTTTCTCCTAAATATAAGCTCATCTGGTTTTGATGGAGTTTCCAATAGAGAACTAAGTATTTGTTCCCATATAATAAGCCCAGCCTCATCTGAAATACGTAATGCATCACTAACTCAAAGTATTTTTCCTGAAAGACTAAAATATACCATTGTTAAACCCCTGTTTAAGAAAGGTGATAGGAGAGACGTCAATAACTACCGACCTGTTTCACTGCTGATGTCATTTTCCAAAACTTTTGAGAAGGTGATGTAGTATCTCACCTCAGCAACAAAAATATTCCCGGAAAATCACAGTTTGGGTTTCAGAAGTGTTGCTCTACTGAGGATGCCATTTACATGTTCATTCACCAGATTTTATAAGCGTTAAATAAAGAAATAGCGTCGGTTGTATTTTCTGTGACCTAGCTAAGACATTTGACTATGTGACTCACAGTATTCTCCTAGATAAACTGAAGTTTTATACAATTGATGGTATGTCCAATCAATAGATAATGTCATACCTAACCAGGGGAAAGCAGAAAGTTATAATTAAGTACAACTTTCTGCCTTAACCACAGACATTATCCTGACTGGGAAATATCATGCATGGAGTTCCCCAAGGCTCAGTATTTGGCCCACTATTGTTTCTTATATATGTAAACGAACCTCTGTCTAATTCATGACAAGCAGAACTAGTTCTTTTTGCAGATGGCACTAGTATTGCTATCAATACAAGCATACATACAGGAACAGAAGGTTCTTAAAAGTATCATCAACTGGTTTTCTGCGAATGGTCTCACCCTTAATTTTATAAAGACCCAAAATATTCAGTTTTCTACATCTAGGCCTACAATGTCAATGATAAGTGTAACACATGGTGAGGAAATAATAAATACGGTGGAAACTTCAAATTCCAGGGATTTCCATATTGATCAAAATTTAAACTGAAAAAAATGCATTTTGGAAATCCTAAAACAATTTAGTTCAGCTGCATTTGCACTTAGAGTCATTGTAAATCTTGGAGAGAGACAAATCAGTAGATTGACAGATTTTTAATACTTGCATTCAGTAATATAATATGGAATAATGTTCTTGGGTAACTCGTCTTTAAGAAGGAAAGTCTTCATTGCTCAAAAATGTGCTGTAATAAAAATAAGTGGAACTTATCACAATTATAGTGTAGAAATCTGTTTAGTGAGTTGAGCGTTCTAACTACTGCTTCACAGTATATTTATTCCCTCATGAAGTTTGTTGTAAATAATCCACTGCAGTTCAACAACAGAAATCATGTACATCATTACAATACGAGAAGGAAAAATGGCATTCATTACTCCTCATTAAGGTCGTCACTAGCCCAAAAGGGGATGCACAATGTCAAAACTAAAATTTTTGATAACTTACCAAGTGATATAAATGTCTGACAGACAGCGAAGTAAAATCTGGAAACAAACTGAAAAAGTTTGTCCTTAACAACTCCTCCTATTCCATAGAAGAATTTCTACTATTGTAATATCTAAAAGGTAAAATGAAAGCAGCCATGACCAGGAGGTCTACATCTACATCTACATCCATACTCTGCAAGCTACCTGACGGTGTGTGGCAGAGGGTACCGTGAGTACCTCTATTGGTTCTCCCTTCTATTCCAGTCTCGTATTGTTCGTGGAAAGAAAGATTGTCGGTATGCCTCTGTGTGGGCTCTAATCTCTCTGATCTTCTCTATCTCTTCTATCAACCCTATCTGGTATGGATCCCACACTGGTGAGCAGTATTCAAGCAGTGGGCAAACAAGTGTACTGTAGCCTACTTCATTTGTTTTCAGATTGCATATGTTTTCTTGAATTTTCTGAATACAGTTTAATGCTCCACTGTGTTCAAAACTCTCATAAACAAACTTTACAAGGATATCAATATACTGTTGTGGTCAACACAGTTTCCTGTTATCACTGTCTATACTGTTCCTCCAAAACTGAACTCATTTGTAAACATTATAGTACTGTCACACTTTTTCTTTTCCTTTCTTACCCAACTAACTTTTTACAAGCCTCCAATTCTCATCATGATTCTGATTCCTCCTCATGTCATTACATATCTTTCTAATTTCCTTCTCATATTTGATTCTCTGCATATACATAATCTTAAAATTTCTTTTATATTCCCCACTACTGTTTTCATTTCGATCACCCATCAGTAATATAGACAGTCCATTAGCAATAAGACTTTCCTTCTCTTTGATGTACCTAACTGTGTAACCCATCCACCCCTGGTAGCTGCGTGGTCAGTGCAACAGAATGTCAATCCTAAGGGCCCGGGTTCAATTACCGGCTGGGTCAGAGATTTTCTCGGCTCAGGGACTGGGTTTTGTGTTGTCCTAATCATCGACAGGCAAGTCGCCAAAGTGGCATAAAATCAAAAGACTTGCACCCGGCCAACGGTCTACTCGACGGGAGGCCCTAGTCACACGACATTTATTTTTACTGTGTAACCCAAACTGTTGTAGAAGAAGTGTCCATTTGTGAATCTACTGTGATACAGGTAAGAAAAAGAAAAAATAATTTATTCTCTCATGAATACAATATGCATCACATACTTTCATACTATATAATTAGATGGCTTTTGTGATGAAGCAAGCTGGGATAATTTTAATTCCCCTCTTGTTTTGCCATCTGCCTCCTTAAATGCGTTTTGTTACTTTTAACTATTTACCATTAGCATACTTGAATATAGTCTGAATTTTCATAAAAGAGAAAGGTTGGCCCTCAGTTTTAAATAATATAACACCAGATCTAATTTTGTGCTTAGTTTTATGTATGTAATTGATTTTCTAATTTATTTTAACTATTCCTAGTTAGTATCTTTCATTGTAGGGCGAAATCAGTAATTGTTCCATAACTTAAATTCTATTGTTGACCTATAAACAAATATAAACACTGTGCTAATTATAATCATTTGGAAGACGAAATACTAGTTATCTTAAAAGTATCTATTTGGCTATATTCGAAAACATGTTAGCAAAACCAGCCCTTCATTAATTCAAAAGTAATTAACACTTTTCTCAAAAGTATTGTTTATGTAACAATATATGTTAATTTCATGATTTAAATAAATAATTCAGCCTAACTCTCGTAGTAGAAGAAACTGTTAAAAAGATGGAATTTTTCAATGTATTCAGTTGATTTAATAAGTTAAGTTTTAATTGTAATTTCTGTAAATTTAACTTCAAACATTGTGTAGTTGCAGTACCTATTATTGTGATGATATATAAGGGCCCAATTTTTTGTCACAAGAAAGTCAGTCCATGGCCGAGTTTCAGATTAGGAACCTGTCTTGGTTAAAATAACAACAATGCATCAACTTAACAGCGAAATAAGTGTTACACCAATAGGCCGTGTTTAAAAACAATGACATTGTCTGTTTCCATACATACATGTTTATTCTTCAAGAACTGTAAAGACTGTGGTTAGTTTTTTACTTCTCGTAGATGTTCAATAGAAAACTATTGTAGCAGTATGTGGACATTCACCCGAAAACTAGTAATGAGGCTTATCAAAAGATGAACAATAGTGCACTGGCCATATATTAAATGTATATATTGGGGGGGTTGTGAAAAGTGAAAGTATAAGACAGTGAAAGTATAAGACTGTGTACTGTAACTGTGCACCTGTCAGCTACATCATTTAAAGTAGTCCATGTTTGACTTCCACACCCCAGTTTTCAGCCAGTACGTCAACACCGAGGACAACAAATGAATAAATAAATAAAGCTGGCAGCACTGTTACATGTGGTGGCCCCGGGTGAGACATATTGTATATGGACACAATAAACTAGAACTCACGAACTGTGACAGTGAAGTGTGAACTCGAGCGGTTTACAGGGATTTAAATGGAAGAGATGATACAGCCAATCAGTGCTGGGGTTTCATAGAGAAGAAGCTGAAGCAGCCAATCAGTGAGCAGGTTCAGTGGAAGCAGCCATTGAGTACAGGAGCAGCCAATCAGCACGCAGGTGGACACAGCTGACCATAGATAAACAAGACACCTTGCTGAGTATTAAGTGATATAAAATGAGTGGCCATAACGAACAAGACAGTGTGACTGAGAACAAAGCTGTAGAGGTTAAGTTGTTAGATGAACAGAAAGACCTATGTGGGACAGGTTCTGTAGCTGATTATAAATCAAACATGAATGTAACTTTGAAGGATGGGGACCAAAGTCCTACTGTAAAGAGTGAAATTGACAAACACAGTACTGAATTGGGTGAGATTGTTAAGGTTAAGGAGGAGGAATCTAGTGGCAAAAATCAGCAAGGACAAAAGATTATGGTAAACAGAAAAGTGGAAACAATGTTAAGGCAAATTATGAGTATTTTGAGTAATGTAGGTACGAAAGAAGACATTAATAGGGTGGAAAAGAAAACTGATAGCATTAGAACTGACATGGTTAACTTAAAAGATGAATTGAAGAAAGAAAATAAAAAGGAAATTAAGGTAGTTAGTGCTAATCTTTCAGAATTAAATAAGACATTTGATGCATTAGTTAAAGATTGTGATAATACTAATGAGAAATTAACATTGAGTTGCAAATGTGTGTAAGAGAAGAAGCTCTGTGATGACAATAGTATGAAGGTGGAGGTTTCCAAGAAGCAGTGTGCTGAAAATAGGGTTAAACTTGAGAACCAAATCGATCAGATGAAAACTGATTTAGAAACAGAGGTAGAAACCAAGTGTGCAGTTGTGGTAGAAGAAAAACTGGTGAAAGTAAATGAAAATGTAGATTCAGAATTGACAGAACTGGGGAAAAACGTGTAAGAGGTACAAAACCCGAAGCATAGAGAAAGTGACAGTGGGTCTGACTCTGACGGTAGTTGTAATGATTATAGCAATGATGAATCCAGTAGTGATATTGGTGGCAACATGGTAAGTAAAACAGCAAGTGTACAAGGGATACATGTTAAGTGTTAACTAGACAGTGGTAGTGGTTTGAATGGCATTTCACAGGCATTTTTGAATCTATTAAGTACACAAATGGTATAGTGATGATGCCTGTCTCTGGAATAAAAATTATTGGTGCTACTGGTAAGCTATCAAAGAGTGTGAAACAAGAGGTACTATTGACTGTGAAATTGGCACGACAGCTGTTGAAATGCAATTTCTTGGTGATTCAAAATCTCAGCATTGATGTAATATTTGGGACTAATGTGTCATGCAGTTAGCAAGTAGGGGGTTCCAACACTCTGTATTGTATTCATTTGTGGTGATAATGCCTACCCCAGCTGTCTGCCTCATTTTTCATGTTTCCTGAAGCAGTCAAACTCTTCTCCTATCCTGTCTGTAGTGAATCATGAACATTCTATCTTCTACTTTCATGTAATTTTGTGCTGTATATATATATATATATATATATATATATATATATATATATATATATATATATATATATATATATATATATATAAATTATCACTAACTAACGAGGTAAGAAATGTAAGTAAAATAATGGAGCTGACAGACATGATTAATGCAAAAGATAATTGTATACAAAGAAATGTGGTGTAGCTGTATTGATGATCTAAATTTGTGAACTAGGCAACATTGGGTACTGTGGATATTGTGCAATTCATGACACTGCAGCTGGGAATGAGAGCCTAACAGAAAGAGCCATATTTTTGTGAGGTACAAGTCATATAATGCTGTGTCATTGGATCTATAGGTTACCTAAAAACTTCTATTTGTGTTCTGAGGAATTATGAGCTTAAAGTGGTAATACTGGAGCAGTTTGCTGATTAACTGATAACTGTAGTGCTAGACTGATGTGAATATTCTGATAGGTCAACTATTTGGTAACATTTAGTGATTTTGTGAGGATTTAATTTTCTGTTTGAATGAGAGTAGTACTCAGAGTGGATAAATAGGGCAATAATTTGGTAGAACTTCCATCCCCTTAATTTTGAATTGAATAGTAATTTAGATATGTAATGGTGACTTCTTTTTTTATAACATAATGATTAGTAAATTTATGCTACTGCCCATCTTGAGTTTCTGCTATTTTGCAAATGAGAAAGAAACAAAAGTCTTTCAAGTTTAACCAGTTTCAGAGAGTTATGTCTTGAGTAATGTTTTGTAGTGTAAAGTGTACTTGATTTAAAATTTTTACTAGTCCACAGCTTTCATACTATAGTCAATTTTAGTGCTAAGTATTTTAATGTTATGAGAACTATGTAATGTATATATTTATGAAGTAATGACTATCATTTGCCATTAGTGAAACATTTTTCTCGGACGTAAGTTGGAAGTAAAAAGTAAGTACACTAAAGTAGGATATTTTTTTGTCTGATTTTTTTCATGTACTGTGGCAGAGTAGAACCACCTCCAAAGAAACTGATCACAATGCATTCCCTAACTAACTGCTACTTGGACCTGTGTAGGTGTGGAAAGCTTGGTGAGAAAGTGTGTTAAAGCTCATTAAAAGTGTGAAAGTGCTTGTCAAAAATACTAAACATTGAGCGAGTCAAACTTTTTGTCTAAACATGAACTGCAATTTGCAGTGTAATTTAATGTTTATGCTACCCATGAGGATTATTTTTTTGCTAAGCAAGACAGGACCTGTATAAAATGTATCTTCAAATATAATCTTCGCTTACCCAAACAGGGCAGCTTTCATGATGAAGATGCATCATTTTTTTTTAAGTGTAACTTGTAGATATTTTGTGATATTGTACAACAATGCACTGCATGTAATTATTTTGCATGGGGAGTTTCGTATGGCCAGTTCATATAACTTAAAATTTGAAAAAAATGTATGTACTGTAGTTTTGATAAGATTTCGTATGTAATATTTTTTTGTGTGTAGATTTTAAACCCAATTTCTGGCACCATTTGTGGTAATTGAATTGTCCAGTTAGCTATTTGCAATATCTATCTGGTCAATCCAATGAGGGGTTGACATGATGAAGCAAGCTGGGATAATTTTAATTCCCCTCTTGTTTTGCCATCTGCCTCCTTAAATTCGTTTTGTTACTTTTAACTATTTACCATTAGCATGAGTGAATATAATCTGCATTTTCATAAAAGAGAAAGGTTGGCCCTCAATGTTAAAGAATATAACACCAGATCTAATTTTGTTCTTAGTTTAATGTATGTAACTGAGTTTCTAATTTATTTCAACTATTCGTAGTTAGTATCTTTCATTATAGTACGAAATCAGTAATTGTTTTGTAACTTAAATTATATTGTTGACATATAAACAAAAATAAATTCTGTACTAATTATAACCATTTGGATGATGAAAGACTAGTAATCTTTAAGTTTCTATTTGGCTCTATTTGAAAACATGTTAGCAAAACAAAGTAATTAACAGTTTTGTCAAAATTATTGTTTACATAACAATATATGTTAATTTCATGATTTGAACAAATAATTCAGCCTAAATCTTGTAGTAGAAGAAACTGTTAAAAAGATGGAATTTTTCGATGTATTCAGTTAATTTAATTAGTTAAGTTTTAATTGTAATTTCTGTAAATTTAACTTTGAGCAATGTGTAGTTTCAGTATCTGTTATTGTCATGATATATAAGGGCCTGACAGTCAGTCCATAGCTGAGTTTCAGATGAGGAACCTGTGTTGGTTAAAACAACAACAATGCATCGACTTAACAGTGCAATAAGTGTTACACCAATAGGCCATGTGTAAAAACAATGACATTGTCTGTTACCATATGTACCTGTTTATTCTTCAAGAACTGTAAATATTGTGGTTAGTTTTTTACTGGTCGTAGATATTCAATAGAAAACTATTGTAGCAGTATGTGGATGTTCACCTGCAAACTAGTAATGAGGCTTATTGAAAGATGAACAATAATCCACTGTCCATATATTAAATGTGTATATTGTGGGGTTGTGAAAAGCGAGAGTAAAAGACTGTGAAATGTAACTGTGCATTTTGCAGCTACATCATTTAAAGTAGTCCCTGTTTGACTTCCAAAGCCCAATTTTCAGCCAGTATGTTGACATCAAGGACAACAAATGAAGAAATAAATAAAGCAGGCAGAACTGCTACACTTCGAGAACATTTCCATCACTTACTACTAGATCTGAGTAAACCATTTGATACTGTGTCACATGAAATACTAATAAATAAGCTAGGGTGCTATGGTATCAATAATAACGAACTGGCACTAATCAAATCATACCTGACAAAGAGAACTCAGGTAGTTATGGTAAATAACCAACACTCAAATTTCCTACCAGTTGTAAGAGGTATGCCACAGGGCTCAGTGCTTGCACCTTTCCTCTTCTTGGTCTACATGAATGACTTGCCTACTTTCATGTCTCAGAAGTCGGTAACATATGCTGGTGATACTACCCTGATTACCTCAGATTACAAATTGGAGGAGGTGAAGAAACAAACAAAAGTGATGCTTGGAAAGTCTCCCATATGGCTCCACAGTAACCAGCTAATCCCCAACTGTAACAAGACTGAAACTATGTTTTTCACCTTGCACAATCTACAGTAAAAAGTAAATGAGTCTGACTCTGCAAGACTTCTCCAATCCACCTGGACCCCAAATTAACCTGGAACAGTCACACAGAACAGTTATGTACCAGGCTATCTAGAGTAGTCTTTTTGTTAAGGAAACTAAAAACACTAGTTAGCAGATAACAACTCCTTTTTATGTCTTCTTTCAATCTCACTAGCAATACAGAATGAAACTATGGGGCAACTCTCCTGGTGCTCAGACAGTGTTCATGTGACAGAAGGAGGCCATTAGAGCAATTACAGGTATTAAAAGTGAAGAATCATGTCGAAATCATTTTAAAGATCTCAACATCTTGACTGTACCTTCACTGTATGTTACAACGTGTCTTCTTTGCATAAAAAATAGATACATTACCTTGTAGAACAGATGTTCATTCACATGGAACCAGATATAAAAGCAGCTTCGACGTTGACTTTAAAAGACTGTGTAAGGTCCAATGTAGCTTTAAACAAACTGACATAAAATGATATAACAAAGTTACCACCACCACTGAAAGACCTACAACGTGATACTTTCAAGAAGCAGCTTCACAAATTGTTAGTTGATAAGTGTATCTACAAGGGGCGTTCAAAAAGAAACAAGCCAGAGTGATAATTACAGAAACCAGTACCTGTATCCTAGAAGTATTGACCCTGGCTGTTGTGATACTTGCCCACTGTGACACAAGGCAGTGAGTGTCTCATAAAATTCCCGGCACTGCAATGTTAACCAGTTCACACATGTACAGATGTTCATCGTCCCCCAAGGTGAATCGTCTGCCCCTCAGAGCCTTTTTAAGGGGACCAAAAATGGCGTAACCACAGGGAGAGAGGTCTGGACTGTATGGAGAATGGCCGAGAATCTCCCATTTGAATTTCTGCAGGTGTGCCACAACTGTGTTAGCCGTATGAGGCTTTGCATTGTCATGGAGCAGAATGACCCCATGGGTGAGATTGTTGGTCGTTTTGATTTGATCGCTTGGTGAAGGATGGTCAATGTTTGTGAGTAATGCTGAGCATTCACTGTTGTCCTGTGCTGAAGGAAGTGAATCAGAAGGGGGCCATCTTGGTCAAAGATCACCATTGTCCCATGCTGAAGGAAGTGAATCAGAAGGGGGCCATCTTGGTCAAAGAAGAACGTCAGCATAACCTTTCCTGCACTCGAGTGGATGGCCTTGGCTTTTTTTGGTGGTGGTGACCCTGGATGCTTCCAGTGGATACTTTGTTGTTTTGATTCTGGTTTGAAGTGATGTCACCATGACTCATCTCCAGCCACCACTCATGCCAGGAATGCATTCCCTTCCCGAGCATAGCACTACCGATGAGCAAGACAGTGGGCCATTCAACATGCTTCCTGGTGTGGTTGAAGATTGGGGAGCACCCATTGGGCATACTTTGTGCATGTGCAGTCATTCCTTCATGATGGTGTGAACACTTCCAACACTCAATCTGACCACGGCGGCTATGGCTTTCACTGTCACTCAGTGGCCCTGGGTAATCAGTTCATCCACCACCTGGACAATGTCATCGGTAATGCAGTGTGGTGCTCCAGACTGTGCATCATCAGCTAACAACACCCGTCCTTTCCTGAAGTGCATGTGCCATGCCTTGAACCTTGCAAGGGACATGCAGTGTTTGCCATACACTTCTGACATTCGTCAATGAATGTCCATTCCTCCTATTCCTTTCGCTGTCAGAAAAATACAACACCTTTTTGCTCTTCTTTTGGTGTCTCCATGTCACTGCTTGGAGTGGGACTGGCAGCATTGGACGATTGATGCATGCTGCTGCTAGCTCTGAATAGTCACATGACGTACACGCGTGCCCTCTAGCGATAGGCTGTGAACTTCCACGCTCTGGTCGGAACCACACCTCGTTACACATGGCATGATATTGCCCTCCTGACACCAGTTTGCACATTCCAGACTCTGGCTCAATTCTTTATGAATTTCCATTATATAATGAATTTTAATGTAAAGAGTAAATCTCTTCATTCCCATGTAGTGAAATATGAATGTACATAATTTCCCATTGTTAAATCACTATCAAATGTGATGAACCTAAAAACTGTTAAATTGTCAATTACAACAACTGTTGGCCAGTGACAAACAAATAAATAAAATTTTTTTGATTCATTTCACATTGTAAATTGTGATTATTCTGTTTTATAATGCTATTTGCAATTTAAAATTTTTCTCAATTCAATGAATTTTGTCTGTGTGAATTTTATTTCCAAATGAGCATCAATCTGTTTGTGTTCTATTTCTACTGTGAGTTTAAAGTTGGTTAATTCTTCTGTTAGCTCTGCAACCAGTACACATGTATTTAAAAGTTCATTTAAAAGTCCTTTCACCTCTTTGTTGGTAGCATCAAGTTTCCCTCCCAGTAACTGCTCTAAACTGTTCTTTAGTTCACTTTCCGTTTCAGCTGTTTCTTTGTTTTAATTCTAAAATTGTTCCTGCAGAAATATCTTTAGCTGTTCAAAAAATTCAGTTTTGGGTCCCAAATGTTCACTGTGATCAAAACTTCAGAATGGACTGCACACACTAGTAACATTTCTGAGCACTGCTCCCTCGTCACGAGTCTATGTTCCATATTATTGTCTGCTATTATTGATGTCTCATTATGATTATGATATAGCTTCATATTATCATTTAAATTGGTTCATTGTGAACTACCTTTTCCTCATCTTCCATACTCAACATTGTTTAAATATTACACAACTTAAAAAAAAAGTATTCTACATGACAGAAAATATAAAAAATAAAATGAGTACTTAACTCTTTTGTCCACCTTCATGGGGTCCTGTTTCATTTCATTTCTCAGCCATCCATCCAATGACAATCTTAGTCCATATATCAGTTTTCACCATCTGTCATTTCTCAAGGTTCTTGCTTGGAACTGTATTTTTGAAATTTCACCTTAAGCCCAAACATGAAAGTTAAAAGAAGATAGGGCATGGATCTTGATTTTCTCAGCTGGCCCCCAGCTCCTTCACCAAATTAAAATACATTCACAATCAGTACATTCAACTTCACTGGGTCTCATCTTGTGTGTGCATGGATGTAACTCAGTCTTCTCACTGCAGAAATAATGATGTCCTTAGGTTCTCCATGCTGCTTCAAAATCTCATATCTACTGTTGAAATCAGGCTCAACACAAGAATTTTAAGTAAAAATTTTTCTTACCCTTTTTGAAATTATTTTATAACTGTGCACAAGACAGAATATAATGTTGCTTCAACAGATACCAAACTCACATTACTCCATACTACACTGCACTGTACCCACCAGCACAGTTACCACAGTATAAATATTTACCAACAATTAACATATGTCATAGTATTGTTGCATACTTATTTTTGACAAATTACAGTTAAACTTTTGTTAATTTAATCAATTTAGCAGAGAAATAACTGACACAACTCAGAGCTTCTCAAAAGATGTTTATGATTCCATTAACTTTAAGATGTGTTATCACATAAAGTTAATTACAACAACAATGGCAGCTATAAAATAAAAATTGCTATGATATTACAGCGAATTAAGGATTTCTAACATGTTTTCAGCAATTTAACATGAGGTGCTTTTTACTGAGCGAATTGTTTTTACTTAGAAAGGTTGTGAAATTTATACTCTGGAATTTTCTTATGTTCTGAGAATGACTTTGCAACAGCATTCTTTTGCGAGTGTTGTAGCAGTTTAACAACAAAATACACTACTGGCCATTAAAATTGCTACACCAAGAAGATGACATGCTACAGACGAGAAATTTAACCGACAGGAAGAAGATGCTGTGATATGCAAATGATTAGCTTTTCAGAGCATTCACACAAGGTTGGCGCCAGTAGCGACACCTTCAATGTGCTGAGATGAGGAAAGTTTCCAACCAATATCTCATACACAAACAGCAGATGACCGGCTTTGAATGGCAAAACGTTGTTGTGATGCCGCGTGTAAGGAGGAGAAATGTGTACCATCACGTTTCCGACTTTGGTAAAGGTCGGATTGTATCCTATTGTGATTGCAGTTAATCGTATCGTGACATTGTTGCTCACGTTGGTCAAGATGCAATGACTGTTAGCAGAATATGGAATCGGTGGGTTCAGAAGGGTAATACGGTACGCCGTGCTGGATCCCAACGGCCTCGTATCACTAGCAGTCGAGATGACAGGCATCTTATCCGCATGGCTGTAATGGATTGTGCAGCCACGTCTCGATCCGAGAGTCAACAGATGGGGACATTTGCAAGACAACAACCATCTGCACGAACAGTTCGACGACGTTTGCAGCAGCATGGACTATCAGCTCGGAGACCATGGCTACGGTTACCCTTGACACTGCATCACAGACAGGAGCACCTGCGATGGTGTACTCAATGACGAACCTGAGTGCACGAGTGGCAAAACGTCATTTTTTTTTCCGGATGAATCCAGGTTCTGTTTACAGCACCTGATGGTCGCATCCGTGTTTGGCGACATCACGGCGAACGCACATTGGAAGCATGTATTCGTCATCACCATACTGGTGTATCACCCTGCATGATGGTATGGGGTGCCATTGGTTACACGTCTCGGTCACTTCTTGTTCACATTGACGGCACTTTGAACAGTGGACGTTTCATTTCAGATGTGTTACGACCCATGGCTCTACCCTTCATTCAATCCCTGCAAAACCCTAGATTTCAGCAGGATAATGCACAACCGCATGTTGCAGGTCCTGTATGAGCTTTTCTGGATACAGAAAATGTTCGACTGCTGCCCTGGACAGCACATTCTCCAGATCTCTCACCAATTGAAGACATCTGGTCAATGGTGGCCGAGCAACTGGCTCGTCAGAATACGCCAGTCATTACTGTTGATGAACTGTGGTATCATGTTGAAGCTGCATGGCCAGCTGTTCCTGTACACACTATTCGAGCTCTGTTGGACTCAATGCCCAGGCGTATCAAGGCCATTATTACGGCCAGAGTTAGTTGTTCTGGGTACTGATTTCTCAGGATCTATGCACCCAAATTGTGTGAAAATGTAATCACATGTCAGTTCTAGTATAATATATTTGTCCAATGAATACCTGTTTATCATCTGCATATCTTCTTGGTGTAGCAATTTTAATGGCCAGTAGTGTAGTTAAATACAATTTCTCAAGATTACAAATGTTTTTCGGTAACTCATATGTATGTATACAAAGATGAAAGTTGTTCAATGTGAATGAATAGAATAAACAACACAGATATCATAAATTGCAGTTGAAGAAGACATTGATAGATTCATTTTGTCCATTGTCATTCCATCATGTTGTAGAGTCATAAGCTTATACAAAATTATATGATAATTGTGATCATTAAGTAAGACAGCACACCTGAAACACATCAGCATTATAATTATTATGTTGGAATCAATTTATGTTCATACCAGAAATTACAAAATATGTACTCAAGCAAGTTACTGTATCAAAATTAAATAACTGATTAGTATATTCCTTACAATAAAGAAAGAAAAATCAACATTATTTTATTGGTTATGCACTGAACTGGTTGAAACCCCTTTCCAGTTGCATACATTTGTTTTCAGAACTATTTCCACATCTTTCATCTTGTATAATTTCTTAATAAGATTAGTGAACAATCATGTTTTCAATGACATATCAAAACAGTCACAAAGTTTCTATGTGCTGCATATGTACATATTGTGTTAATTGAATGAAACATACTTATGCATGATTGATCCTAGAAATGGCATTTAAATGCTTACACAGAGTAAAAAGAATTCTCACACTTGGACTTCACAGAATGATTCCTCACATACAAGAAATACAAAAATGTCTCTCAGACAATTTTCTCCTGCAAATTTTTCCAGCAGTAAATGGACATTAAACATTGGCAATCTGGTAACACTGTAATCACATGTACAATAACAACCTCTGTCAGTGCAGAGGAGTGGTGCTGTGCAATTGCTGCAGTGGATTGCATATTGGGTTAGCAGGCAGGATAACTAGGGTTTGATTCTGGGTCAAAGCATATCAGTGTGATATGGTATCTGGTGTCTTAATCATCATACAGTGATTACAGTAGATCTTCTAGAAAACATTTGCACTTACATACTACAAATGCAGAAGTGGAAATATAATCATTCCCATTAGTCAGCTTTTAAAGAAACCTTTTGTATGCAATGTATATGAATTGTTCCACACCATGCATCTACTAGTTTTCAAACCCATGTTCTGTGTATCATACGCCAATGGTCCCATTGATTATTACCAACTATTATTCTTGCCATGCTCAGATTCATTACATTTTGTTAGGTACATATATCACCAGCAGGGATAGCAACATGCTTTGTAAATAATTTCCAAACTCGGTTACCATTTGTATGTATTATCACCATGGAACCACTAATTATGCCTTTCAACATTGAGTCTGATAAGTGCATGCTGCTTACTAAGTATACTCATGCATTGCTATTATTGTTGTTATTTTTATTATTATTATTATTATTGTTATTATTATAACCGAAAATGTGGGAACATCATATCCATTACCATTAGGGAAACAGTGTAACTGGGAAACAAACACTTCACAATTAATGGTGTCGGAATGAATCACGCAGAACAAAAGCTGTAAGTAAGTGGAACAGCCTGCTGTGACTAATGGCATGTTTATACTGAAAGCGCTGTTCACCAGACAGGGACTAGTTGCTAGCAAAGTAACATGCACATAACAGACTCCATATGCATGCATACACATATCATATTTTGTTCTTGTGTTGTTATAAAACAGTGTGGCAGATGTATAGCATACACAAATGATGAATTTGTGGATATGCTTATGGTCCTTGGTGCATTTGATAATGGGGCTGGTGTTGCTGCTCATGAATATGCTGCTAGATATCCTGGCCGATGTCATCCAGATAAAAATGTGTTTCGTCCTCTGGAGTTTCACTTTCTGGAGACAGATTCTCTCCTTCCACCATCAGGTGACAGAGGCTGTCCACAGATTCCCCACACTCTAGATACGGGGGAAGCTATTCTGGTGGTCATACAACAAGAAACCTAGCAAAGAATATGGAGCGTAGCAAAGCAGCTGTGTGTCTTGCAGTGCATAGTCATTGCCATGTTGCATGTGCATGTACTGCACCCCTATCATTATTACTTTACTGAAATGCCTGCATCTTGCAGGCTGCCATCTGCAGATGCAATTCTCTGAATGGTTCTGACAACAACAGTAAGCTAACAATGACTTCATAACACTGTAACGTAATCGGATGAAGCAGCATTCCACTCATGAAAGTGTCTTCACTATGCACGATGCCCACCATTGGTGTGACATTAAGCCACACTTCACCCATGATCATGTATATGAAGTTCGCTTTGGCATCAACGTCCAGGTCAGAATATTCAGAGACAGGAATTTGGGTTCCTACTTGTTGCCTGACCTGTTAACTGTGCAAAGGTATCATGCATTCCTCTCAAATACTTGCCTGACACACTGGAAGATGTTTCACTTCATGTTCGGCAGAAGTTATGGTTCCAACATGATGGTGCACCTCCACAGTATGGAGTTAATGTGTGATGGTATTTCCAGGGAAATGGCTCGGACAGGGAGGTACAGTTGTATAGCTCCTGTGTTCACCTGACCTAAATCCCTTGGATTTCCTCCTTTTGGGGACACTTGATGGAGCATGTGTTTTCTACTCTGGAAGAACTGATAGTGTGTGTTCATGCTGCTGTTGTATCTGTGGATGCAGCCATGTTGTGAAGAGTTCAGATCTGTGAGATCCAGTGGTCGCTCAGTGTTTGGACATGCAGTGGGGTCACTTTGAGCATCTTTTCTGAGGACAACATATTCTTTTGTCAACATCGTGCAGTCATTAATATGAAAATTATTATTGTCACTGGTTGCTAATGTGCTGCACATGAGCAGACCTGGCACATGTAGTATAAATGACTAGTAGATGAATTATTTAACTGTGTAATCATCTTTAGCATCTCAAAATTGGTATCATTTTTGTAGTTAATCTATTCTACGAAAGGTCTGTCTTTCAGTTGCCTATTTCTGACTTGTTTGACCATGTTTTTGTTATGTTCACTGTTACAAAACCCTACGCTATATAAATGTTGGATATGTATGACTTAAGAAATTATACATACTACAGTATTATGTAACACAATGAAATTGTCAAATAAAAACCCACACACCTCAACTCAGAATTGGACCCTCAACTTCCAGCATGCTAACCCAAACTGCTGTTGACTGCACCAGCTCCACAGCACTACTCCTATAAGCTGACAGAGGTAGTTACCATACATGTGATTACAGTGTTGCCAGATTGCCAATCTTTAATGTCTATTTACTGCTGGAAATATGAGAAGGATGAAATTTTGTGAGAGAGATTTTTGTATTGCTAATATGTGAGAAATCAAACTGCAAGGTCCAAGTGCAAGAATTTTTCTTCGCCCTTTATATAAAAAAAATATGAAAACAGACTGCAATGAAATGAGAAACATGACCTCACAGCACACGCTGTAACAGAATGTCAATTCGCAAAATTGTATAATTACTTCATTGAAATTATTCTGTGACATAAAAAGTTACCCACATCATTCCAGTGATGTTCCACCAATTCATTTCTCAAACTCTCTTCCAACTATAACATTTCATCTTGTCACTGATCATACTATTAGTTATTCTCATGGATTATTTATACTTCCCTGTAAACAACAGCCACATGACTCAATAAACATAATGCTCTACATTTAATCAGAATGCTTCACCTTAAACTCACCATCATATTCCTCACAACACTTTAACACTATTCATAATGTGATTCTTGCGTTTCTCCCGGTGTATTTGATAATCAAAATATCCACGGGTGTACTGCCGGTCCACAGTGTCCAACGGGCACAATATTTCGGCGATCATACATGTCGCCATCATCAGGTGAACTGACGGACTGAGCTCCTGTGAACGTGCCGGCACGGAGATCCGTACACTATGGCTGCTCAGGGGGAACTGGGTTCGGTCGCGGCGGCGGCCGATTTAAATACCCTCTGCCTGCGGCGCGCTCACTCCGCCGTCCGCGCCCCGCGCCCCGCGCCCACGGTCGTGCGGTGGAACAGATTGCGACGGCGTCTGAAATGACGTCGGTGTGATGGCTCTGTCCGCCGTGGTCGTCACAACTATACATTTGCTCGATTTACTCTTGATTAACCCAATCGCTGGTTCCCATGCCTTGCTAAGATTATAGCCACAGTCACAGTTTATGAAGTCGTCATTGGTGCGAATTTCAATGGCCTCTCTAACAACGCTGTCCCAGTATCTCGACGTCTGTACCAGAATCCTCGTGCGTGCATACTCCATAGCGTGATTTTCCGACAAACAAACTCATAGTTACTTCACACCTAACTGCAGCATCATGAAAATGGTACACCAGTATCAACCTCATCAAAACTTCACTATGGGCAAATCATTCCCAATATCATTAACAGCACTTATGCAATATTATTTTATCCTGATCGGGAGAAGAGCAAACATTACTTCCATCAAGGTTTTTTCTACTTTAAATGGTTTCACTTTACACAAAACTTCCCTGCAATTGTTTACCACTGTTTCAAAGTACAAATAGGATAATTAGTAGCTGTTCTGCATAACAGGATTCCATGCAATTCTCTGTCTTCAACATAACATTTAGTCACACTTAAATTCTACCAGAAGAATGAACACTATCCATTGATTCTACAACTATGATGTGACTTTAGAAACAACAAATCTGACCCTCCTTGTTTTCTCATTAAATGATTTTGTGATAACTGCACTTTCATAAGAGAGAGCATAATATTTATGGAAATGCTACACAAACAAAACAGAAAAAGTTAGTAACAAACCATACAAAACATTATCACAGTACAAAAGTATTTCTTACTTTTGTAAATACAGATGTGGAATTAACTTCAAAAGCTAAAGATTCACTTTCATTGCTTCACCATAATGTTTGTAAATTCTCCATATGCTATCAATGCAACATAATTAATTCATGACTATAAAATAATGGAGTGTGGATAGCAATGAAAGTAAGAGATGTATCTGACAGACTGAAAAGGTATAAGAAGAAAGATGCAGTAAAGTAAATGAAAATGAAAAATTGTGTTGCATGGTTCAGGACCCTGTGCTCCTCAAGCATTTAACATACAATGACTGTATGTCTCTACGTGGGTTTTCCCTATATAAACCTTCAGCCTTTTACAAAATCAAATAACATTCTAACAAAACCACCTCGGCCATGGCCTGACAGCTGCAATCAGTAACTACATACAGACTCACTACAGAAAGAAACATTAAAAAATATGAGAGTGTAGCCTTTGTAATTGTCATTCCTGCCCCAAGTATGAATCACACATTAATCACGCATTACTTTATCAACAGAAGATCTACATATCACATTATGAAATTAATTCAATAAATGAAACATCATGCTGTCTACAGCTGGATGCATTTGAAGAGGCAGTCAAATAATGAAAAATAATAAGAAAATTGACAAGCCAAAAAGTGAACTGAGTAGTCGAATAGTGGAAAAAATAGCAAAATTTTGAAATCAAATAACAAAAAATAAAAAAAATGAGCTGCCTGTCAGTACTACAGAGTCCTATAACAAGCTAAAAGTAACATCAGTACAATAGTGTTCAACTTGCAGAAATCAAATCAGAAATCAGTAAATTATAAGTGACTGTTGAATCAGGACAAACAATTAAATACTCTAGTGGAATTTGGTTTGGAAATGGAGAAAAACGCTAGTAATGGTGAAAATGTTGGTTGCCTGATGTAGCCAATGTTGATACTGATACAATTAATTCATTTTACAATTATGCAGAAGTTTATGTTTTGAGTGAAGTATATGACTATGATGAAGAGAGATAACATTTTATTGTTTTGAAACATGAATTTTTCTGTGGAAAGTGAAATCATTGCTTTTGAGTTGTGAAAAGCACATGAGTTATTGACATTAAGTGCAGGTAACTGTTCAAGAGCTATGTATGTAAGGAAGCTGTTTAGGAAAGATTATGTAGACTTTGTGAACAACTGCAGCTTGACTGCTGGGAGGTGTACCTTGCAGCATTGCAAGTTGTTCCGAGCAAATGTTTGTTTCAGGATAGCTAGCTGCGTGTAACTTCGGGGGCTGACATCTGCCAGCCTAACCAGGAGACACACACACATCTGTCACTATCTGCCATGGGAAAGCTATCCAATGTCTCTTACTGGACATGTACATTCATCACCTATAAGAACCTCAATAAATGATAATAAATATTATTCAATCATTTTCAAAATTGGTACACTACCTTTTGACATTCAGGAGAATATTGTTTCCAAATTTTAGCTTTATATCTATCATAGTTACAGAAATAGAAAAAAATTACTAAAAAAGTCAAAAACTGACACTTAGGGAGCTAAATTCAATTTGGAAATGTAATAGTTTATCATTTGGTATTACCTAAAAAACATAAACAGAACTCTTAGTGTGCAGAATTAATTGATTGAGATTTTCATATTAAAACTTTAATTGTTTTTCGTTTTTGTAATATAAAAATCAGACAAAATTATTATTTGTGTCTAATATTGTTGTGGGAGTAAATGTGGGTGAATGAGAGTGTGTACGTGGGACATTCATGAAATTGTAATGTTGCATTATATACCGTATTAAGTAACCTGCAAGAGTTACACAAGCCTGTTGTGGGAAAATGTTACTAGGGAAGTTACCCACTTTTCTGATGACGTATGTCTAGGTGCGACTGCTATTGTAACAGAGCAGCAAGAAAGTCAGCTGGAGTATTATCTGTATCTAAAGAATATTTCCAGATATATTGCCTTTTCGTTTTCATTTATTAATCATTACTTTAGTATTTGTATGTCAGAATGACGTAGATGCATCAGTGTGTAAGGATTGGTGCAGGCCAGTTTTAGCGCAAGTATGATCATGAGCAAGCATTCTGATTGGCAGCGAGTATGGTTTGCCAATCAGAATTGAGGAGGTTCCTGCTTGTTACCTGATAGTTATAGTGGGAGTGAGGCCACAAGAAAGTAGTCACTCGCCAGCTTCGGTCGCAAAAAGACATGTTAAACGTGATGTTTCTCACTATGTGTAAAATGAAGGAATTTTGAGTTCCTCACATTTGATACATGTGTGACTAACGCTGATGTAGTTACGGACAGTTTTGTGAAGCTTGGACGTTTTAGAACTGTGTTGTTGGAATGATATTCGTGTGTGAAAATTTGGTCTTCGTAGCATTCGCATGGCAATGTTGCAGTATTCAACCAATGAGCATTTTTTGGTGAGCAGTTTCTTTCTTGAGAAATCCACAAGAAGGACCGAATGTAATAACTCATGTTAGTAGTGAAATTAATGACTGTGATAACGTTGTTTAATTCGGGTCAGGTTTGTACAGATTTCTGGCTGCTGCACATGTGAAATGAGTATACAAATTGTGAATGTGAAGAAAATAGCCAATAGTTTAACTGTGGACTGAATAGTACCATTTCTTTGGCTAGATGGACAAAATAAATCTTTTTGTGTGGAAATTTTGGACATTATTTTCCAGAAGCTGATCCATTTTCTTACCGCCCGATAAGTTTTTTAATTACAGTTTTTCTGCAGGACTTTATTTCATTACTAGAGTTGTGCGGCCTTAGTAATTGTAGGTGTTAGATGGTATTTTTGTCAATGCTGCTTTGACATCACCTTGTAAGTATCTACATTGCTGAGTGGAGGGACATCGGGCAGATGCCATTCTGAGGTAGGTGAATTCTAATTTGCAGACTGCACACAGAAGCTCAAACCCTGCCCTGCCGCAACCTGAATGAATTTTGTAAACAGCTTTAAAGTAAATGGGAACAGCTTAGTTGTAAAGTAGTAAATGATGTTGAACTGTGTGAAATGTTTGATTCTTATTAAAAAAAATTCACAATTCTGATATGTCAGATACTTTAAGAGAAATATTAGTTTGACTATGTGAAAACAGGGTCATGTTTGTTCCTGTTCAAAAGTTACATGGTTCCGATTTGATATTTGATTTAAGGGAGAGACTGGCTGTAAAATCTAGATGTACACTGAGATCACAAAAATCATGGGATACCTCCTAATATCATGTTGGACCTCCTTTTGGGTGGCATTGTGTAGCGACTCGATGTGGCATGGGCTCAAGAAGTCGTTGGAAGCCCGTGCAGAAATATTGAGCCATGTTGCCTCTATAGCCATCCAAAATTGCAAAAGTATTGCTGATGCAGGATTTTGTGCACAAACTGACCTCTCAGTTATGTCACATAAATGATTGCTGGTACTGCTGCCAGTGATCTGGGTGGGCAAATTGTTTGCTTCAAATGCCCAGAATGTTCTTCAAACTAATCATGACAATTGTGGCCTATAGTGACATGTTCAGAGACATGAAGTCCACTAATGGCTGCAAATGGTCTCCAAGTAGCTGAACATAACCATTTCCAATCAATGATCGGTTCAGTTGGACAAGAAGAACCATTCTATTCCTAGGAAAACCGGCCCACACGATTATGGAGCCTCCACAAGCTTGCACAGTGTCTTGTTGACAACCTGATTCCATGACGTCATGGGATCTGCACCACATTAGAAGTCTACCATCCCCTCTTATCAACTCAAATCAGGACTCGTCTGACCACGCCATGGTTTTTCAATCACCTATGGTCCAACCAGTATTGTCAGGAGCCTGGGAGAGACACTGCAGATGATGTCATGCTATTAGTAGAGGCACTGGTGTTGGTCATCTGCTGTCATAGTCCATTCACTCTTCAGTGGACATGCTTTTCATACTTCCATGAGCGGGCACATTGTGGCTTTTACACCGCAATTAGTATTACATTTTCAACCTAAGGAAAAATAATCTTTATATAATCACCAGTTATATTTTATTGGAGTAAACATAACATAACATTACATGGCTCTATAAAAATTATCTTTTGTTTATTTGTTGCCTTCAAAATTGTCTATTATTGTCATTGTAATTTACAAAAAGCCGATATTCTTTATTGCCTTCATGACTCTTTTAATTATATCACTTAATTGCACTGATTCAGGTGAAAAGAAAGTAACAAGGGAACACATTATGAAATGGAGCATTCATAAACTCCCACTCCTGTTTATGATTGTGAATAAATTAGTCAACTTCCATCTGCAGCTCACTTTCACATTGCACACATTTTGTATCTATGACACTATGTTTCTTGCATACATTTTTCTTGCATTTCATACATACTGTTTTGGTTCTGTTGTTTTTATGCCTGCCACATATGTAACAAATTCCAGGTTTTTTTTGGCTCCTTGGTTTTCTCTTTTTCATGCCTATACTTGGTCAAGAAGGCGTGAATATCCTTGGGAAGTGTCTCAAGTAACGCTCGTTGATTCAAATGTTCTTCCATTAGGTCCAGAGCAAGATGTTTCAAAAAAATTCGTCTTCTTTCTTTATCATCATGATTGTTGAATTTGAAAATAATGCTTGCATTTATTCCAGCAATATCTAGATGTCTGTAGGAAAGCAAAAGTGGCCATTGTCACGTTATCCTGGAAGTACTGTAGGATGAACACATTTGACCTACAGTGTCTACTCCTCCTTTGGTATCACTGTAGTTGAAATTCACTCTCGATTTCTTAGTCTCTTGATCTACTTAATTTGTGCTGTGCATTGTCGATAAAAAAATCACAGCTTTGTCCCTTGTAGGAACAGTTGAGACCGTACAAAAATTGTCTTGAAAACCGAAGAGACATGACTGGACTTCTTGGGTTTTATTTGCTTGGAATTCGTGAGGTGCATTTCACTTGCCCCTAGGGGCAAAGCGTACATTCTTCCTGTTGAGCTAGGTGATGTGTTTTCAAGAGCATTTTGATTGATTTGCATGTCTGCTGGCCACATAGGTGGTGAAACTGAGTTGTCACCAAGTTCTAGTCTTGAGTGATGAAAGGATATTGTGGTGGTAGTATACATGATGCATAATAAATTGAGAAGTGTACAAGTTGCACAAGATGATGTATTAATTAGTGTTGAGAATGATGTGAGACTGTTGTCAGTCATTGTAAGAGGTGAGGAAACGTGGTCAAAATGTTTAATGGAATGAGCATTTTGAGACATCTGTGAGGTATGATGATTTAAGTATTGGGTGAGGAGGAGAGTGGTGTTGTGTCCATGTTATGGAGTGTTTGAGGTCTTTTGAGGATTTTGGCACATGTCTATATATGAGAGAAAGTGGCAGCAGGTTTTCCACCAGAGGGGAAATCAAGAAATATAAAGTGTATGAAGTGAATGAAGAGTCACGCTAAAGGTTTATAGTGTGATAAGTATATTACAGGATGGAACCCAGAGATGAAGGAGCCAGTGCAAGGTGCAGTGAACATGAGGAGGATGATTTACGGAGAGTAAGGGAAATTACATTTGCTTATTCAGCCTGCATAGGAGCTGGGGGTCTCTATTCAGTTGTGATAATTTGGGGGAACTTAACTAATATTTATGTGCATGACTGAAGACAAGGTGCACGAGGTGGACTGACTTGGAATATTGGTAGCTAGAGTAGCAACTGATGTCTAACCACTAACATTTTACTACAAATCCCATAAGGCCTGTGGATGAGAGACAGCAGCTCATTCTTCATTTGTTTTAATCAAACCCTAGTGCCACAGGAATTCTACGAGGGTTGTTTTTTTTAAGTAAGGGCCATTTTTATTTTTTAAAAAAATATATACAAATACTTTTGAAAAAAAACTTTTATTTTCTGATTCTACACACTTTTACCTATTTTTCTACATAGTTGCCTTGTTTATTTAAGCACTTTCATACAGTACAACTAAGTTTTTAATTCCCTCTTCAAGAATTCAGCCGCCTGCTCCGACAGCCAAGAGTTCACGGCCGCTTTCACTTCATCGTCGTCATTGAAGCGCTGCCCAACAAGATGGTGTTTCAGGTACCGGAAAAGGTGAAAATCGCTAGGAGCAAGGTCGGGGCTGTATGGTGCATGGTCCAAAACTTCCCAGCCAAAATAATCAATGAACTCCTGAGTCTTTTGAGAGGTGTGAGGCCTAGCGTTATCATGCAGGAGCAAAACTCCTTTTGTCAGCATGCCGCGCCTTTTGTTTTGAATTGCTCTGCAGAGCTTCTTTAGAGTTGCACAGTAGACATCTGAGTTGATTGTCGTTCCTCATGGCATAAAGTCCACTAGCAGAACACTGCGCCAGTCCCAGAACACAGTTTCCATAATCTTGCCCTTTGACAGCGTCTGTTTGGCTTTGACCTTGACGGGTGAGGTTGTGTGTCGCCATTCCATCAATTGTCGCTTGCTTTCAGGAGTGGTATGGGATACCCATGTTTCATTTCCAGTGACAATTTGACTCAACATGTTATCCCCTTCTTCCTCGTAACGAATCAAAAAGACCAATGAAGTGGCAAATCTCTTCCCTTTGTGGTCCTCTGTGAGGAGTCTGGGTACCCACCGAGAACACAGTTTCTTAAAGTTTAGGTTTTCAGACACAATTTTGTACAAAACCGATCTTGAAATTTGTGGAAATTGTGAATCTTCTGTCCTCACGAATCTTTGTTTCGACTGCAGCCACCAAATAATCAGTGATCACAGAGGGCCGGCCTGAGTGTTCTTTGTCATGGACGTTTTGACGACCATTTTTAAACTCTCTAACCCATTGACGCACTTTACCTTCACTCGTTGCATTCTAACCATAAACTTCTGTTAACTGACGATGAATTTCTGCAGCTGATAGGCTTCTCGCAGTCAAAAATATATCACTGACCGTATCTCACACGTGGCGGGCGATTCAATAATCATAAACATTATAAAGTAGCACAGCGATGCGTACACATCAGCTACAGAGCTGCAACTTGCATCAGTGTGAAGGGGAAGGTTGCTGGCAAGTGGCGCGGTGGCTTGTTGCGGCATCCACACGAACTACGGGACTATACGCGCGAACGGCCCTTACTTAAAAAACAACCCTCGTAATTTTCAAACATTGTGTCCAATAGGGGTTGACAAGAGCCAAAAGCTCATTGTAAATATTGTACGTGGGCACTAGTGTCAATTTAAATGCAATCGTTGCATTTTTTACTGCCCAGCAATTGGATTGAGGTGGATATTAAGTTTATATGATGTGCAAGCAGCAGGCTTGGCATGACATGGGTGCCAAGGGCACATTCTTTGAGCCAGCTGCGAGAGCAGAGATTAAAGGGGGAATGTTGGAGATGGTTGCTGATCCAAGGGCCTAGCGCACAACAGCTCAGAAAGAGTGACGTGGTGAGGGCTACAGCTTACATGAAGTCCAGTAAATTGGGCCACAGTATGTGCAAGGCCGTCTGTCAACACACTACCCAGCTGATCCAGTACCAGGTAATGACATCGCTTGCTGTCAAACAGCTAACTGGCCTGATAGCAACTGTTAAGTCTCATGTCAACACAGAAACAACATTACAATTTGCATCTGCAATCACTGCCGAGTCACATTATGTTTTTTGCCACAAATGGATATGTATTTCTTCTTTAAAAAAACATAATGGGTGTTCTGTGACACATGCTACAACTGCACCAAGGACTCTGACCTGTCATTTTTCTCTTTGTGAGAAGCACTACCCCCTTTTTTCTACCAATACATTTCAGTTCAAGCTATCACTTTCTAACTACTTTTGGACAGAATTCCATGTTAGGTGATTCCAGTTCCAGTAATACAATAAAAAACACTCTGGCAGCATTAATTTGCAACTCTCTGTCTTTGGACAGTTGAGCAGCAACTTGATATTTGGATTGACATCACATAGCCAACTACCACCTGATAGTACCATAGAGTAAAACATTCTGTAATGGAGCAACTACCATACATGCCTCATACATGAACCTGGACACTAAAAGATAGCATCCATTTTTCTTGCAAGTAAAGCCTATACTACTGCCTAGACCCTGAACAGCAGCAACCAACACTGGGTCCTCGTGACGCCAGCCAAATGGAGCATCAATGCATGATGGATACTACAGCATGAGCAGTGATAGGCTATGGAGGCAGTGATAGGCTATGGAGGCAGTGTTAGGCTATGGCTGCACCAGAGCAGCACCACCCCTTTTTCTGTGCTAACTCAATCTCTGCACCTTGTCATGTGTCAGTGCCTTGTGGCGATATGACACCATAGTGTACAGACTTGGGAATATGCATCAGTCATGGTCTTATTTTTGGTGGATTTCTATTATTTAAGGTGATTTCTTTCATTTTCTGTGTGGCCATATTTTATGATGTGTAATCTTAACAAATCATGGAATTTCATGATGTTATTCATGTACAGATAGTCATGTGCACATTTCTTGGACAATCTTTGACACGCACTTTGTCTTACACTACTTCCATACCTTATTGCTTAATTGTTTTTGTATTTCATGCTGTGAATTCTTGTAAAGTTGTATTTAATTTTAAGATGATATTCATGCTGGAGTTACACATTTGCACATTTCTTGCATGATCTTTGGCATTGGTTTTGCCTTGGGTGATATGTTTCTTATAACTTGGCTAATTGTTTTAAATTATATTTCCACAGAATATTAAATGTTAACTGGGAAGTTATCCCTTGCCATAATGATTCATGCCTTTGGTCACAATTGGTTTGTTTCTTGTTAAACAGTTCATGTGTCTGATGGTATTTTAATGCAGACAGTTATACATAGTTTGCTTTACAAGATGTTTCAGACACTTTTTGATGTAATGATGTAATTATTGTGAGGTTGTGATGTGTTATGTAAGGATTTTAGTGAGAGCTTTTGTAATCTTTGTCCTTTGTGGAGAAAAATAAATCAGGATTTACTTGTGCTGATATGAAAGAGTGCCTGGCAATATGGGGACTGCTGTGACAGGGTTCTGAGGTGATGAATGAATGTGGTGGCATTGGTATCTCTTTTCTTGTCAAAGTAAATTATGCACCAACTGTTGGATGTACAATATTGGCAGCTTGGTCCACATGCATAGGGCATGAAATTTATACAGACAAATAAGCCTAGTAGGCACAGTACCACTTTTTGGTTCCCTCCTTACCACTCTGGTGACGAACACCAGGAATGAGAGTGTTCAAAAATTTATTTATAGGGTTACCTTACTATGACGAGTCTGGTGACAACCACCTTGATTTGATTGGAATGTGATGAAATGCATCCAGATATAACGTGGATTTGTTTTTTATATGGGGGCAGGAATGAAGCTAACAAAGGTCACTCTTTCCTATTTTGTAATGTTTCTTTCTGTTGAGAGTCTGTATGTAGTTATTCATTGTAGCAGTCAAGCCGTGGCCAAACCAGTTCAGTTAGGATGGCAAGAAGGCAACTTACAACTGGGGGCCCAAAGTGGGCCAGGACTGTCTATTGTGTGGCAGTGGTTGGATACCATGTCATCCTGTCTGCTCAGGTGGGTGGTTGGCAAGTGCCATTTGAGAAGACTAAGGTTTCTGCAAACCTGGGCACCTATCTGAGAAAGTCTTCTTGCAGTTAAAAGAAGCATATTCATGAGGCTATGATATTTATCAATAGCACATCTCATAACCACAGGCAACCACACACAAGGCGTGCAGGGAAACAATGTCAGGCTGTGAACAGCGAGAACCTCCGGCCTGCCCCGCATGATAACTTCAGTTAATAATGTGGGAAATGCATAGCACCACAGTTAATGGGCAGAATTGTAGTCTGCCAATCCCTTGCTGGTGCCACTTTTTTAGGAACAGTCCACATAGATTTCTGACACACAAATGAGGACCCAGTCAGTCTGGTCGGCATTCACAGAATTTAGAAACAGTTCTCCATTTGGTGGAATTCACAACTTCCTGCAGCAGCCGTCTTCTAATAGTTGCTTTGCCTAAAACAAATGATACCATTGCCTAAAACGATAATAAAAATTCAGAGAGATAAATGTTAGAGAAGTAGACTCTCACTGGCCAAGATCAAGAAAATTCTTCATACTAGCATATGTTTACGTTTGGTGGTTTCATGAGTGAAGGTGTGGTGGAGCACAAGTTTTAACCTTATTCACAATTTGAGCTTCAGTCGAGATTCACAATTCTATCTTCAGTCATGATTCTAGATTCAATGTTGGTCGCTTAAGTTTCACCTTTAGGGTGCAACAGCATGCATTCAAGATTAGTCATTCGAGTTTGGGAATTGGTACAGCTTCCACATCTGACTTGAGAAATGTGTGAAGGCTTTCTGCAGACAACCCTACTGTAGTACTTGCTCACCTTCCAGCTCCACATATTCAGTATAAACCCACACAGCACAACTAGAGAATGTATGTTCCAGGTTTGCTCTGATGTTTCCAATTATGTAGATTAGAAGATCTCAACTATGAATTTAACCATCTTGTCATGGTAGATTTTGCATGCTCTCACATTTCAATTTCCAATCTATTTTACTGCAACAAATCAATTTCTGATAGAAGAACTGAGGGACATCATTTAGAACCTACTGTAGTCCCAGTCACCCCAAGGCCTACCACTGACTCCTCACTTCCAGTTTAATGATTTAGTAGACAGGTAAACTGCAACAAACATGGGCATCCACAAGTGATGACACCACCACATCCTTCCCTACTCTAAGGTTCCCGACAAGGAACAATGCTCATTATCGGGTGACCATTTCCATTAAGAAGTAATTAAGTAATAACTTGCATGAGGATGTGTTTAGTGGCTGTATAGTGAAGGTCTTCACATGGGTCTTCCACAGGGATGTGACCCTGTGGCAAAGAGTCACAAGATGGATAATTGTGTTTTGTAGTTTGGGTGGATATCAGACATATACTTTTGGAGAGGTGGAAAGGTGTTCCTTATTTCCAGGCATTATGATAGGTAGTCAAAACCCTAGCAAAGTTTGATTTTAAGATGTTCCAGTATGGGGTGATGACATAGTGAGGGAAGGGGGATGCCCTTTACTGTTGGCCCAGGGTGGTGGTAGGGGTGGTTGGAGCATGTGTTGATATGCCAGGGGAGATTTGTTTGCAGACAAGGTTTGGATCATTGTGCCTGTCTGTAAAGGTGATAATCATTCAGCATGCTAAGCAAAGTATTGCTCATTACTGCTGATGTGCTGTCAATTGGTGTTCTAACTGTATGAGAGACATTATTGTGGAAGGGATCATAACAATCAAAATGGAGTTACTGCTGACAGTTGGTTAACTTGACAGGAATGGACGTTTATGTGGAGGCATCAGAGTGGTGGAAACTATTTAAGGGAAGGTGGCATGCTGGACTCTGGAGAACCTGGTTAAGTGAATACAAGAGAAGTAGTTGAGACTAGAGGATCCAGTGTCTAGCCACTGGCTCTAGATCATGTCGATATTACCAATGAACCTAAACCATACAGATTGTAGAAGTTGAGGTGAATCAGGTTTCCTTTTGGTTCTCATATTAGAGTGCCATGCAGACCAACTGCTATGTGGAGGACCTGGGTTCAGTTCCTTGTAGTACCTGGAATTTTTTATTGGTAGAACTGGAACAACAGGTACTCAGCCTCATTATGCCAAATGAGGAGCTACTTTAGAGAGAAAATGTGCCTTACAGGGTCTGGGAATTTGGCAACAGCTGGGAGAGAGGTGTACTGACCCTAAGCAATTCTATTCTGTATCTAAATGACAATTAGTGGAGGATAACTTTGCAGGTGGTTGGTGCTGAATAGCTAGACAGCACCAGTATTCCCTGCAAATTGGTGTAAGTGAATGGCAGTAGGTACTTCCTATTATGCCATATATCAAGGTTTTCCCCATTCCATTTGCCTATGTGACATGGAAAGGATGACCACTTAAACACCTCACAATAGGCTCTAATTCATGCAATTTTATCTGTGATCCCTACGAATGCAATATTTAAGGGGCTGCAATATATTCAATACCTCACAGAATACGTGTTCTTGCAACTTTAAAGCTACTCTTTCAGGGAATTTTTGGCATCTACTACTCAGGAGGAAGTATTTATCAGGAGAAAGAAAACTGGCGTTCTACGGATCGGAGCGTGGAATGTCAGATCCCTTAATCGGGCAGGTAGGTTAGAAAATTTAAAAAGGGAAATGGATAGGTTAAAGTTGGATATAGTGGGAAATAGTGAAGTTCGGTGGCAGGAGGAACAAGACTTTTGGTCAGGTGAATACAGGGTTATAAATACAAAATCAAATAGGGGTAATGTAGGAGTAGGTTCAATATTGAATAAAAAATAGGAGTGCAGGTAAAGTACTACAAACAGCATAGTGAACACCTTATTGTGGCCAAGATAGACATGAAGCCCACGCCTACTACAGTAGTACAAGTTTATATGCCAACTAGCTCTGCAGATGAAGAAATTTATGAAATGTATGATGAGATAAAAGAAATTATTCAGATAGTGAAGGGAGATGAAAATTTAGTAGTCATGGGAGACTGGAATTAGATAGTAGGAAATGGGAGAGAAGGAAACATAGTACATGAATATGGATTGGGGGTATGAAATTAAAGAGGAAGCCGCCTGGTAGAATTTTGCACAGAGCACAACTTAATCATAGCTAACACTTGGTTTAAGAATCATGGAAGAAGGTTGTATATGTGGAAGAGGCCTGGAGACACTGGAAGGTTTCAGATAGATTATATAATGGTAAGACAGATTTAGGAACCAGGTTTTAAATTTTAAGACATTTCCAGGGGCAGATGTGGAATGACCACAATTTATTGGTTATGAACTGTAGATTTAAACTGAAGAGACTGCAAAAAGGTGGGAATGTAAGGAGATGGGACCTGGATAATCTGAAAGAACCAGAGGTTGTACAGAGTTTCAGGGAGAGCTTAAGGGAAATATTGGCAGGAATGGGGGAAATGAATTCAGTAGAAGAAGAATGGGTAGCTCTCAGGGATGAAGTAGCGATCAAGTAGGTAAAAAGACTAGGGCTAGTAGAAATCCTTGGGTAACAGAAGATATATTGAATTTAATTTATTAAAGGGGAAAATATAAAAATGCAGTAAATGAAGCAGGCAAAAAGGAATACAAACGTCTCAAAAATGAGATTGACAGGAAGTGCAAAATAGCTAAGCAGGGATGGCTAGAGGACAAATGTAAGGATGTAGAGGCTTATCTCAATAGGGGTAAGATAGATACTGCCTAAAGGAAAATTAAAGAGACCTTTGGAGAAAAGAGAACCACTTGCATGAATATCAAGGGTTCAGATGGAAACTCAGTTCTAAGCAAAGAAGTGAAAGCAGGAAAGTGAAAGGAGTATATAGAGGGTCTATACAATGGAGATGTACTTGAGGACAATATTATGGAAATGGAAGAGGATGAAGATGAAATGGGAGATATGATACTGCGTGAAGAGAGTGACAGGGCACTAAAAGACCTAAGCCGAAACAAGGCCCTGGGAATAGACAGCATTCCATTAGAACTACTGATAGCCTTGGAAGAGCCTGTCCTGACAAAATTCTACTATCTGGTGAGCAAGATGTACGAAACAGGCGAAATACCCTCAGACTTCAAGAAGAATATAATAATTCCAATCCCAAAGAAAGCAGGCATTGACAGATGTGAAAATCACCGAACTGTCAGTTTAATAAGCCACGGCTACAAAATACTAACACGAATTCTTCACAGACGAATGGAAAAACTGGTAGAAGCCGACCTCGGGGAAGATCAATTTGGATTCCGTAGAAATGTTGGAACATGTGAGGCAGTACTGACCCTACAACTTATCTTAGAAAATCTATTAAGGAAAGACAAATCTACATTTCCAGCATTTGTAGACTTGGAGAAAGCTTTTGACCTTGTTGACTGGAATACTCTCAAATTCTAAAGGTGGCAGGGCTCAAATACAGGGAGTGAAAGGCTATTTACAATTTGTACATAAACCAGATGGCAGTTGTAAAAGTCGAGGGGTGTGAAAGGGAAGCAGTGGTTGGGAAGGGAATGAGACATGGTTGTAGTCCCTCCCCGATGTTATTCCATCTGTATATTGAGCAAACAGTAAAGGAAACCAAAGAAAAATTCAGAGTAGGTATTAAAATACATGGAGAAGAAATAAAAACTGAGGTTCACCAATGACATTGTAATTCTGTCAGAGACAGCAAAGGACTTTGAAGAACAGTTGAACTGAATGGATAGTGTCTTGAAAGGAGGATATATGATGAACATCAACAAAAGCAAAATGAGGACAATGGAATGTAGTCTAAGTCAGGTGATGCTGAGGGAATTAGATTAGGAAATGAGACACTTAAAGCAGTAAAGGAATTTTGTTATTTGGCAAGCAAAATAGCAGATGATGGTCAAAGTAGAGAGGATATAAAATGTAGACTGGCAATGGCAAGGAAAGAATTTCTGAAGAAGAGAAATTTGTTAACATCAAGTATTGATTTGTGTGTCAGGAAGTCATTTCTGGAAGTATTTGTATGGAGTGTAGCCATATATGGAAGTGAAACGTGGACGATTAATAGTTTAGACAAGAAGAGAATAGAAGCATTCTAAATGTGGTGCTATAGAAGAATGCTGAAGATTAGATGGGTAGATCACATAACTAATGAGGAGGTATTTAATAGAATTTGAGGGAAGAGGAGTCTGTGGCACAACTTGACAAGGAGGAGTAACCATTTGGTAGGACATGTTCTGAGGCATCAAGGGATCACAAATTTGGCATCGGAGGGCAGCGTGGATGGTAAAAATTTTAGAGGGAGACAGAGATGAATACACTAAGCAGATTCAGAAGGCTGTAGGTTGCAGGTTGCAGTAGGTACTGGGAGATTAAGCAGCTCGTACAGGATAGATTAGCATGGAGAGCTGCATCAAACCAGTCTCAGGACTGAAGACCACAAATCTCTTCATGCCTCTGCCAGTTCAGTTCAGGTTTTTTTGCATTTCAGAGAATGCTCATTAATCAAAATTTTGGGCTACAGTCAATATCCTCTCAATCGTTTGGTATGGGTCAAACATCCAATCAATTCTTGAATGGGCCACGAGTCTATAGTGAAGTTACAGCAGTCTATAGTCTAGTTAGTTTTACCCAGAGTCCTCCCAATGAATGTCTGCCACCTGCGTTACCTACAATGAAGGCTGTGTGATCCATATTTCTGTAAATTTTAATACCCAGGTATTCACCCAAGTTTGCCAATTTAAATTGTTACTGACACTAATCACATTATAAAGTGACATTTTGTCAACTGTTGTACATGTCTCAGCATTTAAAGTAAATTTTTAATCTTAAGCACTTTAAGATTTGAAACGCTTATTAGTGCAGATTTTATTAGACAGTTGTTAAATAACTGATCTCTTCCTCTCCAAAACGTCTAGTGTCACTAATGCCTCATATGTCAATATGTAACTTGAATAGTGTAGACCCCGAGACACTTTCCTGCTGCACGCCTGAAGTGTTACTGTTTCTTTTTCCAAGTTCACATTTGATGTCCTCCCTACCAAGAAATTCTCAGTACAGTTTTGAGTCACTTAATACACCACCCCCCTCCCTCCCACCCCCCAATGGCTTTCAGTAACTTGTGAAAGAAACAAACTTGTTCCAATTGACAGCTTGTGCTGGTTGGTATGGGAGTTGTGTTTAAGCTCTCTCACTATGTTTGACCACAGAAAATTTTCTACCATTCCGCAGTTGATTTATGTCTATGATCTTGTTTTTTGGGCTGCTGCTGCTGCTTTTACACTTCTAAAAGACGCGAGTTCCTCTAGTTTCACCTGAATATTCTATACAGAACCCAATACAGATTCCATCTGGTCCTGGAATTTTTGTTCACTTATAGTGGTTTCTGCCATTTTCAGAAACCATCGTCTTCCTGTGCAGCAAGACAAACTAGATTAATTACTCTTGTCTCTTCCACAGTGAAACCCAATGGAAGGGGAGTAACCAGTTCTAGTTCTGCAAGTTCAGTTCCAACATCATCCACAAGCGTTAATAAAAATGGCATGTAACTGTCAAGACCAAGGTTGGTTCTCTCTAACCTGTAGGCACTGCATTAAAAATATTTAACTTCTGCCAGTGTTTTTGTAAGTGCAGACACTGTCCCACCCACCTTTACCTAGTTTTAAGTTAAGAATGCTCTGACAACAGTACTAGGTGCATCATGTTTTTACAGTTTTGTAGTTAGTTTCAGCATAGTTGGCATTATTTCCCACTCACAACATTGACAGCTTTCTGAATTATCAGTTGTCAGATATCAGTGCTCATTAGTGAAACTCAGCACAATGATTGCAGTAAACACCATGCACCATAACCATTGTTTGCCAGTAGTGTTCAACAAAGTAACTTACGATGAACCGAAATGCTTAGCACCACTGAATCAGTATGGATGATTTCATAGAAACATATGCAAAATCACCACCTGAGCAGTCACTTAAACTTGCTCTACTCTCACCTATAGTAAAATCAGTAAAGTTTGTTAGGGAAATTAGATCGTTGACTCAGGTGCCACCCATGAAACTTTGAAATCAGTCTTGCTGAGAAGGCCTCTAAGAGCAGTGCTTTGTTCCCTTTGCTTTAGTAGTCAAGGACGTAGTCTTCTCTCTTACTTGTTCTTACACTATGAAAATTAGGAACATGCAAACCACACCTACTTTCTTGGGTCTAGTATCAGGTGTTATTTGGTGGCATACTATTTCCTCTCATCTTTCCCTCACTTATGTAGTAGTTATACTGATATTTGAAATTCACAATTTAAAGGCTTCTCTGTTAGAAGATATTTACACAAATGGTTGTGGGACATTGGCTGTTCAGTATAAAATGGGTGATCAAAACACCATTTGACATCTAAATTTGAAGTTTTTTTGAGTAACACGTTTCCATGCTACATTACACCATTTTCAGGCCCCCTGACATATGTAGGAAGAATATCACATTTTGTCTAGTCAAAATAGGGGGCTACCATTCAATGTTATCTGCAGATTTCTTAACACAGTAATCCCTTTAATCATTTGCCAACATTTGATGATCAGAAGGATCACTGTGTTAAGAAATCTACAGGTACTAGCATTGGATACTGGCCTGTGTTTCAACTGGACCACATGTGGCAATCTTCCTACACATCACCTAGGAGGCTGAAGGATTGCATAAAGTAGCAGTCTAACAGGTTACTCAATGTAACAGGAAATTTAGATGGCTGAATGGTGTTTCAATTTCCTATTTTATATTTAAAGGATTGTTTTATCATCCTACTTTATAATGGTGCGAAACATTTCATGTTAAAGGAAAAGGCCAGGTTTGGGGAATCTCAGATAATTGGAAAAACAGTTCAATAGTTTTTATTTTACAAAATACTTTTACAACAAATAAAGTTTCCACTGATTTAAGAAATTTATGTCACATTAAAATGAAGAATCTGCACAGACGAAAATATTACCAACTTTAATACTGAAATTTTCTGAATGGCAATAAACTGTGCGTAGTTTCCATTTCAATACTGCTCACGATGGATTTAATGTTTTTAAATATGCTCTGAGTGAATATGCACCTAATTGTTGAAGGAACTAGAGATCACAGTATTTCACCTTTAACATCTATCACACAAACTGAGTATAATTAAAAGCTTTGGCTCTCTGCAAACACTGCATGAAGATGTTTAGTGTCATGCATAAATGTTCCAGAACTTCTGATTTATGAACTTAACATGATATTTATCCTTAGACAAAATGAATACATTTTCATTACTATACTTATATACACATGTAGGTTAACATGAAATAATCACTGTTCTAAATGCATAAAATGCATTATCTTTAACATAATTTCTCTCTAATGCAAGAATTTATACCTCGCAAGTAATACATTTCATCTCATACAAGCTTTATGTGAAGAATATACTGGACACAATACAGTATACTGGACAATGCAATTATTAAAAATACAGTTCAATGATTATTGATTTTTTATATATGTTATCCAAGTAACTAATATAAATTAGATATATAGTATCAGTGTCCATTGGAGACTCAGTTTTTTCCATGTTTATGGTAAATCAGTTGCGCAGTGGGTCAAGGCTTTCAAGAGAGAAATCATCATTGCCAAAAGAAAGCCCTCTGCTAAAACCATCCTGGAACATAAGGAACCACCTATTATGTCTCAAGGGTCTACTAAACCACACTAGCAGAAAAAAAAATTTGACAGTGTTAGCCTCATCTACCAATTTGTGATGAAATCCACAAACCACCTCCTGTCAGTGAATCAAAGCAACATTGCAGCACTGAATCACTGAAGGTTATTCTGATAATCTAAACAGGAATTTAACAAAATTGATTTTGTGAATGATAGGAGGAAGAAAAATTTCAAGTATGAGAAATTTTATTACAATATTTAACCCTTAAGCTAAACACCATTCAGACTTGAGATATGAAGTTTTCTTACATAATTGACCACAACTTTGCTAGTCCTTTGAAACAGTTTACAATCGTTGACAGTGAACCTAAAACACTGGTTTAATAATGTGTTTAACAGAAATCTTTTCATTTAATTCAATGCACAGCCACCTGTTACTATCAGCCAATTACAAAAACTAAGCTATTTTAATTTTACTATTAAGTGGTACACATCTGAGGAATGTGTAGATATTAGGCACTAATCCAGAAGGTAGGAATACCACCACCACCACCACCACCACCACCAAAAAGTGGTTACAGACCAGCACTAATTTACGACATTAGGTCACACCAAACAACCTGTTATTAACACTTACTTTACAAAATGTGTTAATACCTATTTAATTTTTTCTGTGAAGACAGAACATTAGGAGTTAATTTTCCACATTCACTATACTGCTTTTAACTATTTTGCAGCCAACCAAGATCTGTACAGTTTGAAAATAAAGGCAAAATTTAGCACTGCATTTTTATCAGTTTTGTGTAACTATCCAAATTCATGCACTGTGTGAAGCTATGTTATCAGACCATAGCTGACTGCTACCTTCAGTTACTACTACTGATATTTCTAATTAAAGTAATTAGTGTTTATGTGGCATTCCAGGATCAGCCTATATGCAGTGGACTTTGTAAATGGGTAAGAAGTATACACAAAAGATTTGAAGATATCTAAATTTATTTCTTTTAACAATTGCAAAAAATAAAATACATAAAGTAACACTGTTCCAAAATTTGTACAAAAATGAACAAATTAAGGACACAATTTGACAGCCCTAGGAGCCACAGACTATCTTTAAATTTAATATCTAAATTTATGTAGAGTCAAACATTTACTCAGATTCTGACAAATGAGGAGACTAGTGTACTAGTGATTGCAGCTTCACACATCCAAGAGGACACCAGAAGTATCTCTGGCTGTGTCAGTGCAGGGGTGGGAGGCTGCAAGGATCAGTACTATGACCCACCAATCCAAAGAACAATCACTTTTGCTATTGTCAGAATCACTTTGAAATATTGCCATCTTCTTTACAGATCTAATGATGTCACTGGAATTGTCCTGAACCATGAATTCTGATTCACAAAGTTGTGAATATCTTTATTCCCACTCAACTAAATGATCACATCAATAACCTGTAAAACTCTTTCAAATTATTTCATTTTCTTCCAGTTTCTGAACAGGGACATCTCTACAAAAAGGTGGAACTTAAAGACAAAAATAAAAGTAATTATTTGAAATATAAAATACCAGCAAAATGCTAAATAAGCCAGAAGCGCATTAAGGCAATCTAGTCTGATACCTTGGTTATTGGTGTGAACACTGAAATGCATACTATAGTTTAAATATATCTCAGCAAAAGCCACCGAAGGACAATGTGTCAGGAAGAAGCATTATCTCTAGATCCAACTGTAACACACAGCATGTTAAATGTGGATCATCCTGCAATGTATTAGGAATATGTTCTTAGTGGTTGACTAGAAACTACAGTGAATAGTCCATAAATGTTCACTTTCAATTTTACTGCATGAAGGTGGGAAGATTCCTGTCCTCAACATTAAAGAAAGCATTTTGGAGCAGCTGATTAGCAGGACTGCAGTAAAATTAAGAACTTCAGCACTAAACTGAATGAAATCCACAAACTTCTGAATCATTTCTTTGCTTGTGTTGGTAATGACAACTTTAAACAACACCTGCAGAACAAAAACAGTATTTATAGGAGAATTTTTCATTTGGAATGACCTCCATTCGGTTAACTGACTTGCAGACTTAAGTATCTATCATACAAGATAACACAGACTTATCAAAACCTTTTTCTTTACTGTTAATCAAATTTATAAAATAAAATCAGTAGGCCTATGCATAATTTAAGCTACAAACAAACGAAGTTACAAGTGTGAGTGAAATTTTCCATGTTTGCACACTGCCTGTTTTGCAGGGTAGTTTGATTTCTTCACATTCATTGAAGTGCACAATGCATCCAAATTTTGCCACCCATTCTGAACTGTGGAAAATCAAGGAACAGACTTTCTAAGCCACCTCTGCAATGTCACAAATTTTATGACTATGCTGGGTTTCTATTTTATTTATGCTTATGCAAAATCATAAGAATAGTTTAAACTTAAGCCAATTTGGTTCACCTTTACATTATTTAACAGTAATGAAAAATTTCTGCAGTGTCCATGGCAGCACTGGACCTGACAGTTTCAGCTTGCTTTCTCATTAATTCTCAAAGCCAATTTCCACCTGACACATTATGAAGATCTTACTACATGGTTACAGTTTACATAGTGTTCAATGAGGCATTAATGCCCAATATTAAATACCTTCATTTCCAAAATGCGTTTGTCTATAAGCCCAATTGCATTCTCCAGCTCCTGCTGGGAAGTGCCAACATTGCTGGTGCCACCGAAGTCTCCCATACCAAATGGGTCACAGGCAACAGGTGGGTTTGGACTGGAGTGGGGTAGTACAGTACCAGCTGGTGGTATATGGCTTTGTGATGCTGCAGGATTGAAAGGCGTGGAGCCAAATAAATCTTCTTGAAAGATGTCTGATGAACCATTGTTCTGAGTGAACACACGGCGTGGTACCTCTCTAGCTGCCTTTGGTGGTGGTGCCACTGGAACATTATTTTGAAATTGTTACAGGAAAAATCAGATATTAGTAAATAACAGTTTATGATAAAGGCTACTACCCCTAGTTAGTGACCACAGAACTTGTCAATACAGGACCGATCGGCAAAAACTTTGATTCTAAAATTCCTGTAGCCAGTGTTACTATAGTTGCATAATTTAATATATTTTACTATGCACTGTTCTGTATTTCTTTCACTGGAAGTGTGCCGCCCTAGAATCCACACATGCATCATATAAGGACACCTGCCCTAGTCTTTTTCAACAGCAGTCAGATTTTCATCAAAGTGGATGTGCCCAGTTCACAACAGAGGAGGAAATTCAGAGGAACACCTGGGCTTTACTACATTAACCAGGTTCAACTGGGCATAAGTTGCAGTAGTTATGCAGAAATGAGGCTTGCACAGAATACATTAGTGCAGACAGCTGCAAATTAGATGGCGTGACAACTACAATACTCACACAATGGTGGAGGTGAAGATGATCCATTCACAGGCTGCTCATGTGCTCGTGGATTGAAGTCTTCTATTTCATCTAGTAACAGACCTTCCAATTTCCTCCCAACTGCAGGTTGTTCACTGAAAATTTTTAAAATTTCTAGTAAGTGGAAAACTTAGTGCATTTGCAAAAATTTTATTACAAAGGAAAAAAATTTTACCTCATGAAGTCGTCTCCAAATGATGGTTTTGGAGCTTCAAAAGCCCTTGGTGGTACTGGTGGTGGCTGGAGTGAACTTGCTGATGGTAACTGAGGAGTGCTGCTGAATCCATTACTTGAACTAGAGCTGAAGTTCAGCAAAGCACCGTTCTCCTTTAAAGGAAATAAAAATTTGCCATAATTCAACGATTTTTCCAGCTCTGCCATTTTTATCATCTGCAGTCTTCAATACTCTATAAACTGAAGTTTTGCAAAACTCCATATAACTAAGGCATTTAGCCAGTTTTTGTAACAGCCCAAAGTTTATTGCTTTGTTACTAGTTTAACACAGAAGCTATCCTTAGTTTGTCTTATTAGAAAACACTTTACTTGCACTTCCAAACATAATTTCTTTCCTTTTTCATGGGAAATGGCACACTTCTGCCAATTTTTAACATTAGTGAGGAAACTTCAATTGTTCAGAGATTTGTTCTGATTGAACCACAAGACATTTTTCTGAATGCACAAATATAAATTATTAGCATACTATTTTTACTAATTATTTACTTGTACTAACTTTAAAAGGCATTTCATTCCAAAAAATTGGTATAATTTACTGCAAGTCTTTTCTGGGGTTACAATTAATTCAGCTGAAGAGAAATTTAGGAACCTTATACAACTGCTCCACTTCAGTGCAAGGAAGTTACCCCTTAGCAATTAAACAGCTTTTTCCACACTTTTAGCCATGAGTTGGGAAGTTCAACACTTCATTGATATAGAGAAGTTAATTGTCATAAAGGGTGCAGTAGTAACTGCAGCAGAAAAGCAGTAATAACATTTCTGTTTACCAAGTTTAAACCAGTCAATTAGTCAACACCAAGACGCTAATTAGTTTTTGCTGTCCAACTATTTTGGCTGCATGAAACTGCCCAGAATTTAATTTGTTTCTTTAAGTTAGTAAAGTATTCAAATTTCCTTTTAGTGAAGTCCATTTAACAATTAATTAAATGAACAATTAAGCAGTTGACAAACTAAATGAAACTTAAGGGAAGAAAGCAAAAGGCCACCACTTAAAAGTTTATTTAAGTGAATTATCTTCTAGCCATCACTGAAAACTACCTTATAATATACCAGGTGCCAGTGATGTGCATATGAAATTACAAGGTGAAATGTATTTAACATCACACCTAGTGCAAGACTGCAAATTATCAATTTTGTTTACAACCAGCTTCATTAGTTTTAAGCTGTATTTTAAGAAGGAATGTCATGTTTAGTCAGTTAACATTAATGACAGCCTCCACGTAACTGACATTTTTTGAAGAAAAAAATGACTTATGTGCTACAACTTACTTTGTTGTCAGTGCTCTGTACAGATGCTAGAACTTCCACTTGTGACATTTCAGGTGTGGGTGAGCTTGCTGAACTTGAGCTACTGTTGGAATGGTTTACTGTAAGTAAGTCACTTATTCCATTCTTCACCATGTATTCCTCAACATCACTCTGAAAAACTTGCAATTTTTAATGCTTGTAGACCAAGGACAGTTTCAGAACTATGTAAAAACTAAGGCAATAAGAGTTTCACTATTTGAAAATGGTTCTGAAGATTCAGTTTTACTAACAGGTTCCTCATTATTTTGGGCCTATAAAAAGACTTAATACTGACACCTGAAGAGTTCATTTTTATGTGTGTTACTGGAAGCAGCATACTATAGAGCCCTTTAGTGATTCAGTGATATTAAACCAGTTAACAATGGGCAGGAAAAATAGAAAGGAAAGTCTTTAGCACTCTACTACAATATACCTTAATAACTGTACGTAGAACTATGAAATGGGTATTTTCGTTGGTAAATTTACTGGAAGTACACCATTTGATGAATATGCTTCTCTAGAAGAGAATTTGGGCACAATATGTCAAGATCATGTATGAAAGATGTTCACTATATTACAATAATTTGTAAGTATTATGGAGAGAATTACAGCAGTGGCAGCCAACCACCCAAAGTCAGTACATGCCACCTTAACAGTTTCACCAGTTTCCTTGAAAAATCATTTTCAGCAGCAGTTCAATTTATCTTAGTGCACTACTGCAGTTGCTTTACAAGCATCTTTTTAGTAGCTAGTACATCACACTGTTTCCTTGCATCTACAGTTTTCTGCAGTAAGGTCTATGGAACAAACATCAGAACATGAATTTTCTATGCATTTCCCAAGTTGAAATGTATCACTACTAGAAGCTCGAGTAGAAACTCACCTGGCCTTTAATTTGTGCAATATCATTTAACCTCTGCCGAAGAACAGAAACTTCTTTTTCCAACTTGCAGTTTCTTTGTGTTAACACCACAAGCCTACGCTGCACTTCCAAATCTTTCCCTGATGTCTCTAAAAACCTTCGGTAGGCTAAGTCAAAGGCTTGCCCAATAGTCAGTGTGATTTCTTCTGCCTGAAACAATGGGTTGTCTTTATGAGTCTATGCATTACTCATGAAACTTTTCTTTTAAGCTCTCTGCTTACTTACAATCAGTATGTTTCAGATGTGGTACGTCAATCATTTATGTACAAATGCAAGAAAATATTACTTTGTTAAAATACTTAAAAGGAGGTAATTCATGATTATGAGAACACTACCTCATTTATCACATGAATGTCAACTTTGTGACAAAGATAATTTTTAGTGCCTTCATGGTAATGAATCTGACAGACTGCTACAACCAATAAGGAAATCTTTAACATACTGGATGAATGTTAAAATCCACTTATTTACTTTGACTTTTTAATCCGAGTATGATACCAGTATTTCTTGAGTAAAGAAATTTTACAATTCTCCAACAAATTTTTCCGTGAAGTTGATATAAGATATTCCTATAAGCATCTTTTTCAGGCATGTAACTGTGTTAATCAGAAATGTGAATTAAGTAATGTTATTAAACTTTAAATCAGGTAGCAGCTAAAGAAATTAACATGTGCTGACAAAATGAGAAAGATGTCATGGCCTATTGTTGGCAACAATATGGAAATGGAATGTTGCATGTTCAGTTAGTCAGCAGGAAGTTTACATTAATACCAGAAAATTCAAAAGTTTACAGCAATGTTCAGTCTAAGAAGAAAGAATTGGTGATTTTCTGTTTGCAGTTTTTCAAGTTATTTCACTCTTATAGATGTAAATGCTGTCAGCTGTTTATTGTTTTGGGATACAAACAACTAAGGTCATATGCAACCCTGTCAGAACAATAGAACACAAAGAAGAAAAATGATTTAAAAACAACATGTTAAGCCCAAATGACAGAAGCAATGATAGCTAAAAAACACAGACTGACAAAGTTCAGTAAAATAAGCTGTAGATTAAACATTTTGCACCATATTGCTATGATATGTAAAAAGTAAAACATGATTGACAGCCCACACATCGCTCACTGAAACAGCCGATAACTCAGATTGCAAACATAAATGGAAACTTAAGTGGTTAAAAAAGAGCATTTTGTCAGGAGATGGTGAACAATCAGAGGTTGAGGGAAGTGAGCACAGAGTGGTGGGGGGAGTAGAAAGTGGTGGGGGGAGCACCACTTAAATGGTGATTGCTAAAATGACCGCACCTGATACACTACCCAGGTAAAATTATCTACTCGCAGTGAGGGCCGAGAGGAGGTCGTTCAAGCCACTAGGAGATGCCGAATTCCTTAGAGCTTGTTCCCATGAAGGGAGGACCAATTGTGATGCCAAAGTAACACCACATGCAGACAGATGGCAACAGAGATCAGAGGGAATGGAAGAGATAGAGAATGAAGGTACAAGGACCGCAGCTGCAGCAGCAGCCACCTTGTTTCCCATCAGACTGATGTAACCAGGAACAAACAAACATCACAGTGGCTCTGTCAAGAGTGACTGACAACTTTCCTGGACCCGTTGCACAAAGGGATAAATGGTATATAGTACACTGAGTCTGGATGGAATAGAGTGAGCAGATGACAGAACTGTAATGTTCCAGAAGCCAATACCAAACATTGTTCGTGTCAGTGATGAATGTAAACCCGACACCATGGCCCATCAGAGCCATCAGCATACACAAAGGCACTATCACAAAGTTCCGTGCAAAGATTGTGAAGCTTTGAGAAATGGTAATGCTGGAGTAGTGTCTTCAGGAAGGAAATTAAGGCCAAGGCAAAAAGAGGCCACTGCACAAAGCTAAGCTAAGGTGGTGAAGGGTTCACACTCATCAGGGCAGTGGCAGGTAGCGTGAAGTTGAGCTGCCAGAGCAATAGCCGAAAGTGAACTCTGGGAAATAACAGAAGAGGGACACACCCCATACTAGCAATCGAAGGAGTCCTCTAAGGAGGCAACATAGGATGGGTGACCAGGCATGGCAGACTAACAGCATTGTTATCTGCTGAGGAGAAAGTCATAGCAGAATGACTAGTTAAGCAGCCTCAGCATACAGACTCAACTGGGGTAGTGTTAAAGGCACCAGTGGCAAAACTCCTATTATGGTGGATAATATTGAGAAGGTGTAAGAGGGACAGACATGCAGATGCATAAACTAAACACCTGTAGTCTAGTTTCAAACACACAAGGGACTGGTACAAACAGGAGGGTGGCTCAATCTGCACCCAAGAAAGCACCTTCGAGGACACACAGGACACTTAGGGATCATGTGTGTCATGGAGCCAGGTAAGACACACAGCACGACCAAGAAAGTTTCCAATTGAGCATGTGTATGGGAGGTGTGACATGAGGTGTCAACAGAGGGACCAATTGGCAATTTGCGAAGGTAGCAGTTCAGGCTATCACCCATCCTCGGCCTGCCTGTATCAGGGCATGTGCAACCCCTACCTGTCAATGTACTGCTGGGAATTACATGTTACCCAGTCCCCAGTTATGTGACTGGAGCCTGCCTTCAGGAGTGCACAGGGAAAAAGAGCAGCCTCTAATGCGCAAATGGAGTTAGGACAGGAGAACAGAAACTAAGAAAGAAAAAACAAAAAACAGTTTAGACTGTTCTGCTACTGAAAGTGCCGAACATTTTTCCAAAAAAGCACAAACCTGCTAAAGAGGTGAGCCCCCCTGGATGAGTCGACTGTTAATGATCCAGGAAATTAAGTAAATTGAAAACAGAACTATAATACAAGGAGATTTTTCACTCTGCAGTGGAGTGTGCGCTGATATGCAACTTCCTGGCAGATTAAAAGTGTGTGCCGGATCGAGACTAACTCTGGACCTTTGACTAATACAAGGCAACTGAGCTGCCAGTAATGCCTGCCCATGCAATGTGGACAATAAATGGTAGGCTATGATACATTATTAGGTATGTTTAGCATTCAAAGAATTTGAGCTTTCATTATCGCTTGATGTATGGAAAGGCAGAACAATTTGAACTGGCCACTGTATAGTTCATGTACTGGAAGAATGAGGCTTTAAATTCATTAATGCTTTCAGAATATTTGCAACTCCTGGAACAAATAGGGCAAGAAGAAACTATACGGATTGCGAGATGTAGCTAGAAGTCTTGAATGCTAGAATGATGACTGGAAGCAGATATGCTATTCACTCTGCATGGAGGGGTATATACTTTACCACACTGCTAGTGTGTTCTGTCCCTGCTACTCACCCTATAACACTCAGCGTCATCTCGCCACTGGCAACTGGCAATTCTGACTTTACACTAGGGACATTTCCTGCTTCTCACTTCCTCTACATTCATGTACTCCGAAAGCTATAGTTACTGATTTTTAATGAGGTGTTTGCTTAGTTATACTGAACACTAAATAGCTACATTAACATTAAAATCAACAGTATGTTCTACATGCAATCTAAAGTGTACACTAGAAAGAGTTGTGGCCAAATTATACCTTTAGCTGCCAGATCAAGTTATACAACGTCCCTTGTTACTAAGTGTTGTCACCAATTGCTGCCTTATGTGAACATCACTTTAATGGGTTACTAAGTAAAAGAAAGGTTCATGAAGGAAGCAAACTGGTAATCATCTCTTGGTATACAACATGAAGTTCAGCACTTCATACAATTTAAATTGTAGTAACCTGCAACTGAATAGTTTATGAACTCTTACGCAACCATATCAAATCTTATGGTAAACAAGGAACTCAGGTGTTTAAGAACATTATATGAAGTTTAGACAATGTACTCTTAAAATGGCTAGTTATGAATTATTGGTGGGATACTGGGAAACTACATTTATGGAAGGGATTGTATACTTGATACTTGTGTGAAACATTAAGCTGACAGACATAGTGGACTACAGCCTTCGGATTTAACTGTAGCCAGAGCCGGTTTAATGTCACAGGAGACCCACTGCAAACTAAATATATAAAAGGCACAGCACAGCAAAAATAGAATCCAACATCCTGTAACATATTTAACAAAAATAAATACTTAGTGGGCCATAACATGAGGTTACGGTAAAAAGAATGCTCATGGAGTTTAGGACACCTTTCTATGTCTTAACTGCTCTTTCCTGGAACACTTTACAATCTAAACTGTCAACTCTTGTTATATTGTCTCTTCACAACATTAGTATGAAGAAATGTGTCCGTATCAACCTTTGTGACATTGTGTGTATTTTCTGTGCTTTTGTTTGATTTTTAAACCATAAGGTATCAGCAAGTATAACACTTACATAAAATAGCCTTTTTGAATTCAAGACTGAACTACATGATTGATCCCTTAGAGAATGATCGAGTACTAATAAGTACAGTTTAAAAAGCATTCAAGAAAGGCGAGAGCTTTCTAACTTAAAATCTGCTAGAATTTTAAGATGTCCACTTTGTACCCACTGTACAACTGAAAAGTAGGTTACTGTATTAATGGCCAATACTTCATTTGATTCCCTCCCTCTACCCCAACAATCATTTTCTTAATTGGCTTCCCTCCAACCATGATTTAGCATGTACACTAACGTCCTCTAACATTCCATTATTACTATGATTTGTGTTATTTTAACGAAGTTTATGCATAGAAAATTGTTTTACAGCAAACTTACCAGTTTGTCACTGACAAACACAAAGCAGTTATGCGTTTCAGAATCTGCTTCTTTGGCTATGAAACTGAAGAACTTTTTCTCTCCTTTATCATCTGCACAATACGATATGCGATGGAGAGGATACTGATGCATTATTACCTTAAAAATAAAATTTAGAATGATGAAACCATCAGTTTTACACATCAGTAGGAACTTACGTTAGCCACCAAATTACAACAATTACTAAGTTATTAGATTCATTCATTATGCACAATTAACACCTAATATTTGATTTAAATCTTCTGCAGAGAGTTATTGTGATCTACAGTCCAAAGATCATGATTAATATGTATTACACTTTATACTATAATATGTATAAGGAAATGTATGACCCTCTATTCCTTTTGATTTTCAACACTACTTATTGGTAGGCCTAATAAAAACTTGTCAGTTTCACGGAAGAACACACCATGACGAAGACTTCATTAAATGACACTAAGGACAGATGGCCTGTATCTACCATACAGAAAATTGAAGCAGACAAATCTCCTCCGCCCAAACACTTGACTGATGGGTCCCATGCCGTTTTGGTTGTAAGTCCAATGCTGCCAGTTATTAACAGAACATAGAAGCAGTAATGCTTCAGTGCTTCTCCATACAGAAGCTCTCGTGTCGACATGTCACATGTCCCTTAAGGCCAGTGAAGCAGTTAACATGGTGTGTAAAATGTCAGCTAATAGGAATGGTGTGTGCGCTGAGTGAAAGAAACGTGCGTAGGTTTTGTTCAGTAGACATGAGCCTACAAGTTTTGGATCACTAGATAGTCAGCCTGCTTCAGTACTTACTGAATCCACTGTGAGGACTATTCATGACAATGTGGAACCTATTCTAAAACTGCTCAGATGTCAACTAACGGAAGTGTGATCTAATCTCGCCCAAATGCGATTGAAAGAATGGAAATATGCTAAGCCAATGGACAGGGCACTAGAACCTACAGTGCATGCCTTCCGTGGAGCTGCTATTCAAGCTAACGTTAAGACCTTGTATATATATTTTAAGAATTAAGAGGGCGATTCAGCACCTTCCTCTGCCAGCTCAGATCAGTTTGATCACTTCAAGCATCAGTTTGGCTTTCGTAACATCGGAATAGAGAGGTAGCTGTGGTAGATGAGTCTAATTTGAAAAGAAGTTTAAAGCAAATGGCAGAGGCTGTACTGCAAAGCAGGTTTTGGACCTTCGTGAAACGAGCTTGTTTTCGAAACTAATGCCTATCAGTGCATTTATTTCTGTTTAAGAACATACACACATGATTTAAGGCTGCCAGTGTCCTATGACCATTCTTTCCAGAGCAAATGTGGGATTGTGAACTAATATCTCCTTATGATGTAGTACTTTGAGTCTTAGGACACTAGATAGTTGTGAGAAGAGGCAACTGGGAGTTCATTGGAGATTAAATAAATGTTTGATGAATTTCAGTTACTTCCTTTAATGAACTAAGGGGGGGGTTTCAACACCTCTAAGGAAAAAAATCTAAGTTTTCTCCTTGATGATGTTCCCACCCACCAACTTCCTATTACCGACTCCAGCGAACACACAAGTTCTGTTTCTGCCACCGAACACGGGATCTAGCCTGCAACCCATGAACCAGGTAGTACTCATTGAATGTAGAGAGAACCATTTGCAAAAAATTTCTAGAATCTCAAAAGGAAGATTAGAGTGACTAACTGGCCATCACGATTTTCTGGTGACATTTAATATGAAAGATGGCGGCTGGCGTTGTGAGACACGCATGGTCAGATATCAGTCTAAAATATGGTGGTAGTATATGGAGGGAGCTGTGGCTCGATGCTGTATCAAGACCAAATGATTAACTGATCACCGTTACAACTAGAGAGATGGCAGACTTCACTGGTGAAGATGTGTGCGCGACTTCATAAACGCTCATTCAGAGAATTTAAGTAACTAAGATTTGACAATTTTCAGTGAGAATAATAATGAGCAAGAAATAGACAAGGATGTTCAGCGTGTTAGAATGATGAGAACTAACAAAATAGCCGAGTCCTTCAGACTGATCGATTCTGTAGTGAAAACGAACGATATCCTGAAGAGTAAGGAGAAGTAGTTTATAGAGAATTTTAACGTTCCTTTAGATGTTACCAGTTTTATTATTGACTGGCAGAGAGTATTTACGCTACTGACAAATATTTGTTAAACAGTGACAATTTAATGCAAGCGCCTAGCGAGAACATTTCAGATCTCTAGGATTTACACCCAAGGAAATCCGTCACGGAAACGAAACCGATTGTAGCACTATCAAATTCCTCAGATGTAGATGCTCCAGAAGCTATTTAGCATGTAGAGTTAATGAAAATGATTTTTGTGCATTGAGTTTCCGTGTTAATTGTTTGATTGTACAAATTTTGCACTACAATGCGTTTCAGGAAGATAATGGTTATTTTGGTGAAAATGTTAAACCTCTACTATTTTAAATTTAATATGTGAATAAATGAGAACCTAGCCCCAGAATTTAGCATAAAATTACTCCAATTCCCACGGAAATTAACTATTTGTGTTTACAAAGGTTTACGTTTACTGGCCAACAATTCTGTCTACCTAAGGTGAAGAAGTATGAGTCAACTTTCGTGTTAAGCAATGTTTGATAAACTAAAGCAGATTTTTCAGTAATTTTACACTGTCTGCTAGAAGCCATGACCAGATCTACACTGTAAAATCAAGCACCACCTCTGAAGGCAAAAATGATATTGTTAGCGCTAACATTCTCAGCACCACTGTAAGTTCTGCACAGAAGTAAGGAAAGACATCTGGCTGAAGAAGTCACAAACAACTTACGTACCCGTACATAGAACAAAAATGCTGTTTGTATGATAGTCCAGCTGCTAAATCCAACACTTCTTTCCTGTTTCATGTCCTAATTCATTTAAAAATATGGAATCAGTTCTATTTTTCACATGTAAAATGTGTACACAACCGAGATTTTTTAATCTCTGAATCTTTTAGATGAATGTATACTATTTTCTAATATTTGTGTGTTTTTTACTTAAGCTATCCAACAATAGCTTCTACTTATTACCTTTGTTTTTGGTGTCTGTATGGCTACACCATCAATGCTGATCGTTAGTTCAACTTTAGGAGTTTTGTTACCTTCAGCTTTCCTAAGCTGCTGGCAAAATTTCAGCTTCCTTATGCTCTCTTTCACTACAGTAATGCCCTTTGGCTGATCTACCTCCGTATTTCCCAAGAACTGAAAAATAAAATTTATTCAGTAATTTGGTGTTACACTAACATAAAAACCATTTTAAATCAGTTTATAGTAACTTAATGTTGACAACTATTACTCAATAAACCAGTTATTTTATAACCAAAATTTTTCTGAAACCAAATTATATTGCCACCTAGCAGTGAGTAGTAACAACTGAAATGTGAGGGACAGTGTTAAGACTTAAGTATATCTGAACATTAAAAAGAAAACCAAATAATTACATGCATTTATGGACTATTACTTCTTGCTCTAAGCATTTGAAACAAAATGCTTGATTTTGTAACAATAACCCGGATCATTTGATGTGCTTCGTGTGTCGTGTGCCCAACGAATACGACAATGATAACGGCAGGTGTTTGAATTTCTTGCTGTCCGACGGTGGTGTGCGGGGCAGATTGTTCTGACAATGTTCTGAAAAAAAAAAAAAAAAAAAAAAAAAAAAAAAAAAAAAAAAAAATACTGCCAAGTTTCTTGCGCTAGCGTAACCATGAGAAATGGTGTGAGTGTCTTCATCGTAAGTATTTCCTGTCTGACAGCTGTGAACCTGAGACCTCTGAAGATACTTAGCTGTGATTAGTTCGATCTCTGAAACACGTTGATAATTCACTGAAAGGAGAAAGACGAATTTACTATTTTAGTCTTTTGTAGGCTTACTCTGTAGGTTTCACGGAACAGGGTAAATTCCTGTTTCTTGGAAAAGTGTTTCCACCACCTAAAATTGAATGGAAATTTATTATGCCACACTTTCTTGAACAGTGTTAATTCGAACGGCGTATTACAATTCCTATTTCTCATTTGTATGTTCTACACAAATAGCGAGTCCCTTTTTTTATACAGGATGTCCTAGAAGGGTCAATATTCAGGAACGTGATGGCAACTACCATTCGAAGCAAAGAAGTCAAACTACTACTACTACTACTACTACTACTACTACTACTACTACTACTACTACGTCAAATCTCTTACGGCACGCTCCTTGCTGTTCCATGTTTTGGTGTGTGTTAGCATGGACGAAAAGTATGTAGAGTAAACAGGGGTTCTGAACTGCATACCGTAAGAGCTGTGAGCACTCTTCCATCGCTTTCATAAAGTGCTCATAGCTCTTGACATGCTTATAGAGCCCGTGTTTGCTACTGTTTTTGCTGTGAGTGATCATTCCTTATGCCTGACTATTGACCATCCCTCCCAGAACAACTTTTAGAACCACTAGTGTTCAAATATATAATTTTTATGAGCACCCGCAAAAATTTGTCAGGGGAAGGAGAGGGTGGGTGCAATAGATTTACAGTTTTATGTAATCAATTTGGTTCAAGACTTATAACGGCTAAAGAACTAAATTTGTGTCGAGAAACCTCTCATCCTAGATCATTTTTAGATACCCAATGTATACCTGTTATAGGTAGATTCTGTAATTATTAAAAACTCTGTACTCTAGATTCTAGAGGGGAGGGTGGTGTGAGCGGGTTAGTGACCATCTTGCCCTCCGTTACGGAGGCCTATGCGCGTTACGATTTTAGTTGTGTGACATTACCCTACGAAGATTTTGCCTTACGCAAGCACGCATTTCATTTGGCGTGACAGTAATCTTCAGAGAAACATTTTGGACACTATTCCCACATAGTTTTGCTAAAAGCGTGTTAGCACAAACGCATGTTAAGTTAATTCAGGTATTCCCAAACGCACTTTTTATTAACCTGATGCCGCCGCACGCCACCTATGTCAGTGATCTTACTTACCGAGGCAAAAACTGAGTATTTCTGGGGAACGGTATGGAAACTGCAGCTGTCTTTGTTAAATGCGTGCACGCTTTCCCACCGCCCATTCCGCACGCAATGAGGACGACTTTCACTGACAGTTCCATTAGGCGCCTAGTCCGACTGCCCGCTTGTCTTCGTTACGCTTGCTAGCAGCTACGCGCTTTGCCTTTTGTTTTGTCGCGAACTTCTTGATACGCTGGTGTCACTGGTTAGCCTGTCTTTCGAGTACTGTTTTTACAAGGTTAACGACTACAGGTCAATACCATGTTCTGACGCATAGCTCTTTCAGCTTGGGCCAATACTTATAAAATACAGCTGTTAACCTGAAATTCAAGTGAAACCGACCTGCTTTACTAAAGACTACACGAAATTTGACGTTTCTGGATGGACGAAGTTCAGAACTCTTCTGGTAAGTGCTAGCCAGCTTTAAGTCGCCAAAACCAGTTGGAAAAAAAATGGCTGCCTTATTCCATATTTCCTTACATTCTTCCTAGAGTGTAACTCCAGAGCTTAACCTTTATTAGACTTTAAAATTTACCTTTCTGCCAGCATTAGCTCTGAACAACATTGCCCACATTTTAAACCATTTTAATATTTTAACGTTATTATTCACACAGTACAGGGGAGAGACTAAACGAAACATTTGTATGTACTGTCACTTTAGACACGTATGTCATCATGATGTACAGGTTGATTCAAAAAGAATACCACAACTTTAGGAATTTAAAACTCTGCAACGACAAAAGGCAGAGCTAAGCACAAGTTGTACATTTGTTCGCTTGAGGCGTTGTTGACTAGGCGTCAGCGTCAGTTGATGCTAAGATGGCGACCGCTCAACAGAAAGCTTTTTGTGTTGTTGAGTACGGCAGAAGTGAATCGACGACAGTTGTTCAGCGTGCATTTCGAACGAAGTATGGTGTTAAACCTCCTGATAGGTGGTGTATTAAACGTTGGTATAAACAGTTTACAGAGAATGGGTGTTTGTGCAAAGGGAAAAGTTCTGGACGGCCGAGAACGATTGATGAAAATGTAGCACGCATCCAGCAAGTATTTGTTCGCAGCCCAGGAAAATAGACTCGCAGAGCTAGCAGAGAGCTGCAAATTCCACAATCAACTGTATGGAGAGTCGTACGAGAAAGGTTAGTTATGAAACCTGAACGTCAACTACCCGAGGCGATGGATCGGCCGCCAGGCAGCCCGTGACGGAGCACTTCATCACTGCCCTCCAAGAAGCCCTGATCTTACCCCCTGCGATTTTTTCTTATGGGGGTATGTTAAGGATATGGTGTTTCGGCCACCTCTCCCAGCCACCATTGATGATTTGAAACGAGAAATAACAGCAGCTATCCAAACTGTTACGCCTGATATGCTACAGAGAGTGTATAACGAGTTGGAGTATCGGGTTGATATTGCTCGTGTGTCTGGAGGGGGCCATATTGAACATCTCAACTTGTTTTTGAGTGAAAAAAACCTTTTTAAATACTCTTTGTAATGATGTATAACAGAAGGTTATATTATGTTTCTTTCATTAAATACACATCTTTAAAGTTGTGGTATTCTTTTTGAATCACCCTGTATATTGCTCATAGCGACCGGCGAAATTAAAATAAAAAAACACAGATCCCAATTTCCTATAGAACAGCAGTGCTGAGCCTGCCTATTGCAGATTGTAGGAAGCAGGGAAGATGAAATTTATTTTCCGGAGTACAAACAATATATCGCTTTGAAGGTTTCTGTGTTGCACGAACATTTTCACATTGGTTGCTAATGTTAGCCTATATACATCTGTACTCCGCAAACCGCCTACGTGCATGGCAGAGGCTACGACGCATTGTACTGGATGTTAGGACTTTCTACCTTTACATTCACGCATGGAGCGCGGAAAGAATGACTTTAAATGCATTTGTGCGCGTGTAATTTGATTTTTTCCCTAATGGAGTGAGGGGTTTTAGTACACTCTTGGAGAAGCAGTTCTTGTCACCCGGTAAGAAAGCTTCCTTGGGATAGATTGAGTATATTTTAGTGTCTGCCAGTTCAGTTTCTTCAGCATAGTGTAAGTGCCCGTTAGTCTTCCTTGGAACGGGTCCCACACACTTAAGCATTTTTTAGGATGGGTCGCATGAGTGACAAGCTATCTGCTTTGTAGATTGACTGCATTTCCCTGTTATTCTAGTGATAAACCTAAGTATCCCCTGCTTTACCTAAGACAGACTGACCATTTCATTCCGTATCTCTATATAGATCTCCAACCAGGTATTTTTACGAACTGACTGATTCCAGGCGCTTCAGCCCGGAACCGCGCTGCTGCTACGGTCGCAGGTTCGAATCCTGCCTCTGGCATGGATGTGTGTGATGTACTTAGGTTAGTTAGGTTTTTAGGTCCCATAGTGCTTACAGCCGTTTGAACCATTTGACTGATTTCAACCGACTCATACTGTCGACAAACACACTCCTTGTAACGTGCACAATTTTCAGTTTTTGAACATTAAACCAGTTTCAGATCTTTGCATCATTTTGGAGAAAGCTTCACAGACATTACCATTTAAGATTTCAGACAGTACAGTATCACAGGTAACATCTGCGGAAAGTGAGGTTACTGTCAATTCTGTCTGCAAGGTTTATGAATAGACAACATTAACAAGAAGCAGGGCCATAGCTACGTGTTTTGCCACCTACTGAGAACTTAAATGACGCCCCCTCTTTATTACCACGTGTCTCCCCCTCGACCACCACCATCCAACGGCACATCAATGCACATCTATTATATTTTTAAAAATTAAATGAAAGTGACCTGCCGTCCTCGTCTGGAGAGTCTTCTGTTTCCATGTTTTGCCCGCAATTTCCTTAAAATCGACAACAAACATACTCCATCTCTTATCTTTCGTCCTCAGTTTTGAAATTTCTCAAAGTAATTGAAATAAGGTGGTGAGCATTTTAAACTAGACCAACTGAATACCAGTGCATCCAAATTTGGCATCAATTACCTATTTTATTTCATTGCAGGGATATGGACAAATTAAATTGTGGGACTTCTCTGGTACGAATGAAGAATATAGAAATTATACTGTATTGAATGGTAACACTGCGAATCATCAGACTATGTCATCTGGATGACCTTTCTTCGTTCCTGTTTCAAATATTTTTATAATTAAGAATAGCTCTGATCTCAGCATCCAGTTTGTTGGGATTAAGTAACTGAATTTTTATCAAGTTTTACAATTTTTATTACTCGCAATGGCCTAAGCGATTGTCTTCTGATCATTCGCCAGAGACTCGTCCAAATTCCAATTTCGGTGAGAGAATTAGTGGTTGTCTTAAGGTAGTGGCTCCGATTTCCGTTTCTTACTCAGTAGCGGCTGCTTTAGGTTTGAGGTGGGTGGATGCAATGTGTGCAGTTTCGTCGAAGTACGCAAAAACTGATCAAATTAACTATTCCTTAGTTTTCTGAAAACAATTTCGTGTCTTAATTTTCCTATGGTCAGTTTTTCCTCCTTTGCTCAGTTTGTTGGCTATTTGATTTGAAATTAGTTTTTCCACACCTTGCCGTCATTAAAATTTTGTCGGCCCTAGGCGGCCGCCTAGTCTTGCCTAATGACAGAAACGGCACTGACACGAAGGGTCCCTAAACCCTTACCTGGGGACACAGCCAAAGTTACTTCTGCGTCCAGGGTAACATGCTGTGTCTTCCTACGAAGAATTCTCAATCCAGACAAATTTATCTTCATTCCACCTTCGAACGTACATTGGATCATTAGTGCAGATGTGGTATTGCGTCGAACGCTTTTCGGAAATCGAGAAACACTAGTTTCCTGATGGCACTGATCCATGGCTTTCCGGATGTCATGTGAGAGAATAAAAAGAAAGTTGGGCGTCACACGACTTAACGACTGATGTTTTCGGTATCCATGGTGTTTGGCGTGGGGGTCCTTCTGTCCGAAATGCCTCATTGCGTTTGAGCTCAGGATATGTTCTAATATTCTACAACAAATGGATGTGAATGATACTAAACGGTGGTTATGCGAATGACTTCTGCTACTCTTCTTGTAGATTGGTATGACCCGTCGTTTATTCCGACTACTAGGCACTTTTTATTCGAGGTATCTACAAGACACTAGGTATGAAAGAGTAACTCGTACGAGGAATCTTCGCGAAGTACGCCAATTAGGTAACCAAGAATTATGTGGAGAACGCTTCTCTAATAGATTGCTTTAGCTCAGATTTCAGGGACAGCAGAATGCTGATTTTCCACGAAAACTTTTCTGAGGTAGTGTATTTATGCTTTATACTGCTGTTGACGCCACTATTTTCTTTTAAGCAGGCAGTGAAACAAATGAACCACATTCAAAATTTTTCCATGTTCTGTAATAGAAAGATTATGTCGAAATATCCAGTATGACCACGTACATTATGCTTCAGTTTCTGTGGGCACTTCACTAGAAGAATATTTTGAAGTGTCGCCTAACTTCAAATCATTGGTATGCTTCTAGAAACAAATGCTCCGTCTACAAATGCCTAAATACAGTGAACGAAATAGTGAACTGGAGCTGAGAATATACCCTAGTTGTGGAACTTGCGAAAAATGAGACTTATTTCGCCTACTACGGACAGCAAACGGTTTGATAGAACGAGCAATCCGCTGTTTTTCTGTTCTTTCCTGTAAGTACGTAAGTGGTGTTAGCAGAAGCTCTGAACAGTTTTATAACCCCGACTCCTCGGTTAAGAAGTTCTATGTACTAATATAGCGCCACCTCCCACGTTAACTTCTACCAGGAAGTGCTAAGCTGCTAAGGAAAGACTTCTATGTCTGACGCACAATTCAGTGGCCACAAACTAAGCGCCAAATTGAATTTTTTCGTTCACATAGAATGGGTTCTGTAGTGCCTGAGCAGCATTGTGCGTTATTCTCAGCATAGCATCTTCAATTTTGAAACTTAGTCAAGTGCAATGTAGTGTTGTGCACATAGTGAGGAACTACTCTGCCAGATGAACGCCATTCAATCAAATTTTAACATATTAAGTGGTTCTTCTGGTCCTCCTTGGTAGAGGAACAGTTATAAATAAGAACAGCAATATTGCCTTAGTTTCACTGCAGAATGCACAATACTGTTATTTTTATTTACAAGTTTGGAAGACTCCATGTTACCAGTTAAGAGCAACTGTTAAGAAGATTTACAGCTTTTAGATTACGCTGAAAGTTCCATCAAACGTATTCACTGCCATGACTCTGCAAACGTGGTTGCCACTACATTCTTCCTATTTTCTTTGATAGTGTGTGTAATTTCATCTACTTTATTGCAGTCTTGGGGCAATTTCTTATTAATGATTGCAGGAATGGAATAAAATGGAATCTTGATACCCAGTTTTGGCGAAGCCCACAAATACCATTGTGACCGCCAAATTTTGAGTCATCCAGACTACGTTACCCCTTTTTTGGACTGCTTGAAAGTCAAAAGTTTACCTCAAGGCGTGAGCACAGTATTTTGCGACGAAAATTCTCCCACATTCAGAATTCTGATCTGCCTTATAAATTAAGGTCACCGCGAAAGCGTACCTTAATGCGTGCTAACGCGGCAACCTGCAATTGCCTATCATGTCACGAAGACTGAAGTAGTTTGAAACAAATCTATTCCTGACAACTAAGTCAATTATTCGTGTTTAATTATTTGCAGTGTACACGTGGATGGCCAAGAAAGGACGCCAGTTCGAGGTAGCAAAGATTCGAGTTAATGGGTAACTACGAAAGCGAAGTGGGAAAATTCTAAAAATAATATCGAAAGACGGCAAGATCAGCAAGTTTTACCAGTGCGGGATGTGCGAGTAGTAGTAAAAAATTTGTGAAGATATGCATGACAGGAGTCAAACGTTAAGCGAGGATGTTACTTGGGAAGGAAGATTGTGCAAAGTTTCTTGATAAGATTATAACCTCCCATTCATCGAGATGAGGTAGGAAGGCCGAAGGCATTTCTTTTTATTGGCAAGATGGTGCTCCATGAAATTTCGCACATCTAACACTAATTCCACTTACACCGCTCGCCAGATTAACTATGAAAGCGGCAGACAAACGTCTGACACGAAGTTTACTACAGCCTGCGTTACGTTATTTATTTAGCTTCACATTGCAACTGCGCGTATCAGTAACGCCATGTACGTTCAACACACACAGCACAGCACAGAAAAATTACGCTGCAGGTTTCTCAGCCAGAAATCCACATTTGACTATTCAGAGGGGATATTTTTTTGTTTCATGTAATATGAAACCCACTAGCATTGTCAAACGCATATCTGTAGGACAATGGCCTACAGAGGCTAAGACTTATCGTTCTGCACTTTTGCTGATCGTGTTGGAGTATCACGGGTGACCTGCGACTATGATCTATTGTATCGTACCATGTACGATATCCCAGGCCTCACGCGCCTGGCGCCGGAGGGGAGATGTTTGTTGTGCCAAGACGTGCAAGATCTTAAGCCATGTCTGGTACCTCGAGTTAGGAAATGAGGTACTTACAAGACAGCCCAACGATTTTTGGACTATCGTGGTGACCATTGTTGGGGCTTCACCTGATGCGGCAGCAGAGATGCACGCAATAACGTGGCGCTCAACGACAACATTGTACACAGCAGAGTTGTTCTGTCTTTTACACCACCTGTTTTGCGTACAGGATCGCAAGTGACTTCTCATGTGTACACGCTCCGAGGAGAACGAGCGTTGCCCAATTGCATTGCTCACCGGGTCCATCACCTGGCGTCGTCGTCGTCGTCGTCGTCGTCGTCGTCGTCGTCGTCGTCGTCGTCATTTTGTGCCCAACAGAATTACCTCTGGTTCACATAGCCGTAATTTCCAGCGTGTTTAGGACAGGATGATTCCTGCCCTCTAGGGCTCCATTATATGTTTCAACAATATACCCAAGCTTGCACATTTCCCAAGCCGTCCAGAGCTACCTCGATAGAGAGTATTCGACTGTTGCCCTGACCAGCAAGTTCGACTTCATCTCACCTGAAAACATCTGGTCATAGATAGATAATCTGGCACGCCTACACTAATTTAACACTAACACAGTTAAAGCAGTATGGAATGACCTATTCAGATATCATCCCAGCTCACCCTATATACCTGAAAATCATCTAAAGATACCTTAAGAACTTTACTATAAACGAAGTGAAGTTTAGTTATTTTCCGTTCTTCCTGGTGTTTCAGTTTTCATAGTCAGCAGTGTTTAGTATTTAAGCTAGGGTGCTTTCGACTAGATACTTTATCTACTTTCACGTTGAAGGTTCTCTTAGTGGAATTTTCACCCTGCAGCCGAGTGTGCGCCGATATGAAACTTGCTGGCAAACTTAAACTGTGTGGCCAACCGAGATTCGAACTGAAGACCTTTACCTTTCACGGGCAAGTGCTCTACCGACTGACCTGTCCAAGCTGTACCAGCTTAGTCGGTAGAGCAGTTGCCCGCGAAAGGTGAAGGTCAGGAGTTCTAATCTCTGTGCGGCACAGTTTTAGCCTGAATGAAGTTTCAGCCTGTTAGGGCTCTGGACTATTGTCCGATGAAATATGGCCGTTTGAAGTATTTTGGAAATTAACATTAACTATTAAAATACACTGGGGATGTAACTGGAGGGCTAATGACTAACTGTAGTCTGGGGAACTTAGTTCAATTTTAACGAATGCTCAACGCTGCAGTCCTTGCCGACTGGTAGGTAAACAGTGTTCTCGAAGTGAATGTTGTCTAACTCTTAAGACCAAAACAACCTACTCGGTACTGCCAGCTGCCATCCCAGCGCCGACAAGTGTTTGGACTATTTGTAGAACTGCCCGATGGTGGCTGTGCTAGGAGATGAGGGGCGTCCTGACGGGCGTAACCGGCATTACAAAATTAGTGACTACAATTCGTAAATGATCCAGCTCCGTAACCTATTAGTTAGCGCGTCTAACTCGTGCAAAGGACTAGTTTTCAATCCGCGGGAGTGCCAGGGATTTTTCTTTGGTAGGATTGGAACGGTGTGCACTCAGCCTCGTGATGTCAATTTAGGAGCTACTCTAATGAGAACTAACGTCTATAGCTAGTAAATGTGTGCTGGTCCCATGACGATCGACACAGCATCCGCATGACGCTACATGGCAGATAATGACCGATCCTGTTCACGACCTGATCGCGAAGTTTAGTCCAATTCGTTTAGTCGTGAGTTTCTTATGCTTTATACTCGTGTGTATTCCGAGGAGCCATTATATGTTTGGAATGCATGTCCAGCCGTCCACTGTGCTGCTTCTCTCACTGTGCGGTCAAACTTTGAAATCTGCCTCGTCCTAAGAATTAGCTTTATTCTTGCTGAAAACACTAAAATTATTTGAAATCGCCAATACTTGAAAGTCCCTATTTGTCCTCTGGCATCCTCGACACCAAGGACGGGATTGTTACCTAAGCAGTACATATTGTCACTCCACAATACGACTCATTTGTTCGAAGTTGGATTCAAAGGTGACTACATTTATTGGATGTCACTATTCTTGAGACTGCTTATTCACCAGTTATGTTGTCGATGCTCTGTAATACCGCCGGCCGCTGGTGGCCGAGCGGTTCTGGCGCTACAGTCTGGAACCGCGCGACCGCTACGGTCGCAGGTTCGAATCCTGCCTCGGGCATGGATGTTTGTGTTGTCCTTAGGTTAGTTAGGTTTAAGTAGTTCTAAGTTCTAGGGGACTTATGACCTCAGCAGTTGAGTCCCATAGTGCTCAGAACCATTTTTTTTTTTTCTGTAATACCGGGGTTTGTTGTCGCAAGGGAATCATGCAACGCTTATGTGCTGATGTTTCACCTACGAGGTGGTAACTGTGCACTCATTCCGTTTCAGAACAGCAGTATTTACACTTCGCAGACTGACGTAAACGTGTTTTAAACCTTGCCAAGTACACTCCGTCTAGCGTCTTTCTCGGCAAGCTTTCTTTTCCTGTGACTCAGTTTAGAGCTATTTGCTATGAACACACTTCCCTATTTTGACGTGGTAGCCTCTGTACACTAGTATTTCCATTCCTGCACTAACCGCGATTGTAAACTACCTCCCCTTTCCGTATCTTTCAAAGGCAACTTCCGCTTTTAGCCATTTCTCGTGAAACTTAACTCCTTTACGAAAGAACGCATTTACGGGTCTTCACGACTACAGCCTACTCCATCGCAGCCAATTTCAATGTTTTGTTTCGGTGAACTACGTGTTTACCGTTTGGGAACAGGAAAGCAATGTGGCTGGAGTTTTTGCTCGAGACAACTGTATTCAGCGATCCAATAAACTAAACAGAGAATCCCATCTGTGATTGCTGCGATTTACCCATGTTTCCCAACGAATTAAAGATCTGTACAAGAACACATGCTTCCGTTTATTTGCGATGTCTTCACTTCATTAAAAATGTCTTCAATTCGTCGTTCGGAGATTGCGATTTAATTAGGTCAATATCAGAGGTGGCTTCATCCATTGACTGTGTGTAATTTAGTTGCGTTACTTGCAAATAAGTTGGAAGAACTTACGATGTTGCATGATATACATTCCAAACATTTAAAATAAAACATTCACTGTAATTGCCAGCTTTTGTCGCCCTGCCGGCCTGTGAACAAATCTGAAGTAAACTAGCGGCTGTCTAAACTATACCGAGGATGCACTTACGTGGCTCCTTCCAATTACATCTTAGTCGCGTATCAGTTTCGTAATTATTAAGGTTCACTGTACGCCTTAAGTTAGTTGAATCCTCCAGCCAGCTTGAGGTTCTACGTAAGAGCTACTACCCCTACAGCAACTGCCGACCTATGGTACCTATCTAGGAACATTATAAATTTTTTGGCCAAAATCAAGCTTAACCTCATTTTTGCGATGTTTCCTGAGTCTTAGATATGCCTGTTCTAGTGAAATTTACTTTAAAAACCTTATCTACTGCTTTAAACCGAGACAACTGACAGCTCTTCTGACAACGCAGATTTGAAACCATATGCCTTAACATTAAGTTCACTGCTTCTGGCCAGAAATAGTGGAAGCTCCAGCCTTACCTTGAGTCACGAACTGAAATAAAGCTCATCGAAGTATGTAGTATACTCAAACACACTTCCTGCATTAAGTTTAGGGGCTGGGCTGTACACGAAGCCACTTAAATTGGATACTAATGTATAGTGATATGAATTTCAATTTTACCTCAATTCGAATTGATTTCAAAACGTTCATACTGTCAGGATATTTACACTGAGTGTTGTCAACCTCTCCCACCCTCCCCCTATCTTACAATTTTGACAACAATTTTTCATGATTGAAGCTATTGCTAACTGATGAGCACGGTACAGGTCATACCTACTTCAACGACTATCTGTTCGTTCTGATCTTTTGTGATCTGTGCTGAAAGTAGAAAGCTTTTTGTCTTTTGGCGCTAATCATTTTTTAAATTAATTTACTCCTACAGTTGTTAGTAACAAATGGAAGTAACCTCAGCGGACACTTAACGAAGACCGGTAGTTAGATGTACTTTTCTGCATTGTTCAGTCAAAATGAAGAACCTTATGACCGAAGGCACCCTAAAGAACAAGGGATAGTGTTTTCCGCTGCAGAAACAATCGTTCTAGTGACCTGCTGAACTACCACATCGATGGTACCTTGGGGGAGATTCAATGGTGACAGCAGAGGTGAAAGCTTCCCAGTCTGTCTTGTTTAAAGCCCATCTTGGTAGACGTCTAGAGGAATGGCGCTGGGGGAGTGACAGGAAGATGGTAAAGTGGTCACTACCACACAAGTCATCGTGGGCTCTCCAGTGGACAGATGGGAGAGGTCCTGGGCTGCCGAGGGATAAATCAATGGCTGATTAAGTGCCATGAGCTACTCTGAAATGTGTGTGGGCCCCAGTATTTGAGAGGCAGAGGTCGAGTTGAGACCTCGACCAGTAAGCACAGTGCCACCCCACAAGGGGTTATGGGCGTTTAAATCTCCCAAAAATAGGAAAGGTTTAGGGAGCTGATCAATCAGTGCAGCCAATGCGTTCAGGGGTACTGCACCATCTGGCGGAAGACACACATTGCAGACAGTTATTTCCTGCATCGTCATTCTGACATCCATAGCTTGAAGAGGCACAGGTTCACTGCCTACTGAGTTCAGGGCAGACAAACTCCACCTGACACTATTACAGTCGCTACGTTTCTTGTAATATCCCCTACAGCCGCAAAGGGCACGGGTCCACATTGCTGGGAACCAGGTTTCCTGGACGGCAAAGCAGAAAGTTGGTGTAAAGCTTAACAGTTGCCGTAGCTCAGCCAGGTGGTGGAAAAAAACGCAGCATTTCCACTGGAGGATGACGTTATCGTGAGGCTGGGAAGGCATTAAACATGCAAGGAGGCATGTTACGCCTCAGGGTCATCTGCTGCCACAATTTGAGTATTTGTATCCATTCCTATTGTGGATGAGGCATCAGTGACGTCCAGGTCCTAAGGGGACGCTGAGATCACCTCATCCGCAAGTGCAGAACTGGTGGGCACCACCACCACCACCACCACCACCACCACCACCACCACCACCACCACAACAACATCCCTTTTCCTAGCAGATTTTGTTTGCTTGCCCTCTCTTTAGGGGCTTGCTGAGAGGACTTATAAGTAGCTTTAGGCACGGATGATTATTTGGGTTGAGGGGGCGCTCGACATCATGGTCATCAGCACCCTGACAAAGCCAACATTTAAATCTTACGGGTGGGGACGAAGGCTGTCTCCAGACGTGGAGCAGTTTATGACGTACCGAAGTCTGCCGACCTTCCCCACCAGTTTAGGGATGAGGTCTGAGAGTTCACAAGCTTTCACCACCCTGATCATTTATCTGTATCTGTGAGAATGGTGGGCAGATTTCCAGCGAGACTGAGGGCTGCCCTAATATCAGTATACAGAACATGTAGCCACAATATGCTGAACTGAAAGCGGCACGCCACAAGCTTCACAGAATGGTGG